>NC_086174.1:145688405-145998319 GCF_023053635.1 Elgaria multicarinata webbii
CTACATTTAGGAAATAGAAACCAAAGGCACAGTTACAAGGTGGGGGGATACTTGGCTCAGCAATACTACAAACGAGAAGGATCTTGGAATTGTTGTAGATTGCAAGCTGAATATGAGCCAACAGTGTGATATGGCTGCAAGAAAGGCCAATGCTATTTTGGGCTACATTAATAGAAGTATAGCTTCCAAATCACGTGAGGTACTGGTTCCTCTCTATTCGGCCCTGGTTAGGCCTCATCTAGAGTATTGCGTCCAGTTCTGGGCTCCACAATTCAAGAAGGACGCAGACAAGCTGGAGCGTGTTCAGAGGAGGGCAACCAGGATGATCAGGGGTCTAGAAACAAAGCCCTATGAAGAGAGACTGAAAGAACTGGGCCTGTTTAGCCTGGAGAAGAGAAGATTGAGGGGAGACATGATAGCACTCTTCAAATACTTAAAAGGTTGTCACACAGAGGAGGGCCAGGATCTCTTCTCGATCCTCCCAGAGTGCAGGACACGGAATAACGGGCTCAAGTTAAAGGAAGCCAGATTCCAGCTGGACATCAGGAAAAACTTCCTGACTGTTAGAGCAGTACGACAATGGAATCAGTTACCTAGGGAGGTTGTGGGCTCTCCCACACTAGAGGCATTCAAGAGGCAGCTGGACAAGCATCTGTCAGGGATGCTTTAGGGTGGATTCCTGCATTGAGTAGGGGGTTGGACTCAATGGCCTTGTAGGCCCCTTCCAACTCTGCTATTCTATGATCTATGATAAGAAATAAATATATTATTATTATTATTATTATTATTATTATTATTATTATTATTATTATTACTACTACTACTACTACTACTACTACTCGAGCCACTACACCTAGTAATTGTTAGATACTGCTGACATTTTGCTGGCATGACTACCTGCATCAGTAACTATGCAGCGCTGCAGTCTGATAGTATGCTGCAAAGTTGCTTTGATTCCTGAGAATACATAATACTAAGCATTCCCAAAGAGCTTACAATCCTCCTTCTCCTCCTGTCCCCTGCATTTAACTTGTTTTTGCTTAAATGTTCTGTCGCTCCCTAAAGGCAATAGTGCTCCTGGTCCACCAGATATAATGTGAGAAACAGTCCGTGCCCAAAAGTATCTTGCTAATTGTATATTTTAGACTGCTGATCTTGAAAATGTGCATGAATGTTCTTTTCATTTGCATCATAGCAGCATAGGAAGCTGGGCTGGTTTGCACATCACATTAAGCTACTGTGGTTTGGTTGTTCACTCTCTAGCCCACATTTCTCCTGACAGTTTGCCATGGTTTCCTTCTCATTTAGTCCACCCACCCACTCCCAGCCCTTATTCCAGGGGGCTTTGCAGCACAGCTCCTTGTTTTGCAGCTGACACCTCTTGATGGAAACTTTTCACCTCACCTGGTCTGATAAGCAGCCCCCTTTGCAGCACAACTCCTCTCATATCCTCGCATACCCTATGGAGTGAAACTTTTCCATCTGGCTCCCTCCCCCACCCCATCGTGAACCCTTTTTGGAGCAATTACTTTATTCACAACTTTTTCTTCTGCCTTTTTGGTGCTTTCAAGTGCACAGATGGGTTAGTATTATTTTTTTAAAAAAATCCCAGTCCTTTGCAAGTGCACAGATTCACCTGTCTGCTATGTGCAGTCTACAGTTGTACAATAGCTTTGTCAGTTACTTACTCCACTTTAGAGCTTGTCTTGATAGCGAACTCTGAAAGCGGCAAGTAAATGAGACAGAGCGTTGGAGGCAGGTATTACTGCTGCAGTACGTGAAACTTATTTCTACTGTGCCAATGTACAAAACAGATGCTCTAAGGAAGCATGTAAAATAAAAATGACAATATGCATTGAAGCAGTCCTGCAATTGTTTATACTTACATGAGTATGGTGGAAGGTGAAAAAAAGACATTGCTGTCAAGGAAGCACCTAAGCAAAGTAGATAATTTATAAGGAATATGACAAGGCTACTGTACTACTGTAGATTGTACATAGGAGATAGGTGAATTTACACACTTGCAAAGGATCAGGGAGAAAAATAATTAAAAAGTTACAAACCCATTCACAAACTTGAGAAACACCAAAAAAGAAAAAAAAGTTTGCAAACACATTCAGGATATTCCAAGTATCATTTCTATATCAGTGATGGAGTGAGCATCACTGATGATGGAGGCAGCACTAGTAAGATTGCGAGGAGTAGCTGGGCTTTTCTCCACTCTTGCTAGGCGAGAAGCTGCTAGCAACTCACGCTGCCAGATTTGCAAGCCACCCTAAGAACAAACCATCTTCAATAACCCAAGAACAAGGCATAGATATTTAGAGTGGCTTGTGTGTGTGCTTAACAAACAGGGCTTGATCCTTCACACTGAGTTCAGATGTCATGATGAGCCATGTTGACACAAACAAGTCTTACAACCCACCCTGACTTATGCTGTGCAAACCAGGTCACAGTGAATTGGTTCACATGACATAACACACAGTGGATTGTCACCTACGTTTGTTTCAGAGTGGCTTCTCGTGACGTCTGAAGCAGTCATGGTTCTTCTTCGTGGTCTCTATGCATCACACATATGGGCTCTGCGCCCGCGCTAAGACCTGAACCGGAACCTCAAATAGCTTAATATAACGTTTTAGGCGGGAACCATCCCCCAGCTCTACTGCACATGTACATGCGGTTTCCTCCTATACCTCAGTTCTTCGTCGTCCACCATTGTGGCTAGACCTAGACCTAGCGTTTTTCCTCTAAAATTACCTAATAACTTACCGTTTAGACTCGTAGTTAGCTGTTCTTCTACCCTGCTTCCAACTTCTTTCTTTTTATCTAAAAAAAAAAAAAAATAGAACTTCACTCTTTCCTTTTCTTCGTGATCCGCGGATCGCTGGAGCCTACTGGGTATATGGCCGTGAAGGCTCCCTTCAGAAAATGTGTTAGCTGCCGGGCGAAACTCCCACCAACGGACGGCCACTCGCTCTGTGTAATTTGTCTCGGCGAGGGGCATAAAGTTGAGACGTGCCACCATTGCATGTCTTTCACCAAACAAACGCGCAAGAATCGGGCTGACCGATTGAGAGCCATTCTCTGGGAAAAGGCTCTCAAGGCTACCAATGTTCTGAGACAAAAGCAGATGGATAAACCCATAGCTTCAAGAAAAACCATTACCCTCACTCAACAGAGTGTTGAAGAAGAACAGAACTCTGGCATACAATCGTTAATCATTTCTGAAACAACCATGGCAGAAAAGAGGTCAGACATACCCCTCACGCCTGGTCGATCTTTAGTGAGCTCCGTGGCTAAGAAGATATCTAAAAAAGCCCGGACTCCAAAGTCTGCTGAGATGCAGAAAAGGAAGAAAAAGAGAAAAGACTCTAAAATATCTTCCTCTCCATGCGGTTCGTCGATATCAACCATTACGGTACCGAGCCGGCCGGCATCAATACCGACCTCGCTACCAAGACCCCTGGAATCTATTTCAGAGGGCGAAATTAGGGACTCGACACCGACAAGATCGGTACAGCAAGATACGGCATCATGTGAGTAAGTTGCCATGGAGCCTGACAGGCAATCACAATTAAACATGCCTCCAGTTTCCCCAGTCAGGTCTAGGTCACCAAGACCTTTCACTTACAGAGAGTGATCGTATTCTCCTCGTTCGGATTGGGACAGACACAGGCTATTCTGACCCCTAGAGACGTCGTGAAGGGGGCGATTGGGAATAATACCACCCGCATACCTACCTTCCTGTCAAGGACTATCAATATTGACACTGACAACCGACAGGGAGCCAATTTGCTCAACCTCCACCAGTGTCTAGAAGTCTTCCAGACCCTACGGCACCTCCACTAAGGTACCCTCCCATCGGTACCAAGAACAGTCAGCTACGGTACTGAGTACCACGATTGTCCCAGTATTGCCACCTCCGCAGCCAGATCAGACGGTCCAACCTCGACTACCATCACCGCAGGGGGAACCTCATTCTATATCCCCTGAGGATGATTACCAATCGGATTCAGCTTCCTCTATATCTGCAACTCCTTCTATTCCATCACCTGATGATGCAGTAAACTCTAAAGACCCTTCATCCCTGTCTGAGGATATGGGTCATTTTTCTGAGCACATTCTTAGAATCACTAGGGCTCGTAACTCAACAGCCCATGGAAAGACTAGACCAGTGGTTCCCAAACTTTTTCAGGTCACCGCCCCCTTGGTTCCACAAACTAATGCCCAGTGCTCCCCTACCCTACACTATAAAAATCATTATTCAGAATAGTGGTTTTCAACGACCCACCAAGGAAGATAATAGCAATAAAATTCATAACAGTAACAATTAATTGAATACTTTTTTCAACATCCAATGGTGTGCCCTGCCATGCTGGCTGCAAACAGAGGCGTTCACTCTCTTTTCCCTCCCTCCCTCCCTCCACAAGCCTGGGGCAGGTGCTTCCCATTTAGAGGGGATTCTAGGAGTTGAAGGACTTTTTTCTGTCTAAACATGCATAAAATTGTGCCTTTAACTTATCATGTCACACTAGCATGAATACAGGAATCAAATAGGATTTCCTTCTTCAGTGGAACACACTTACTTAGGAGTAAGCACCATTTTGTTATAGGAAAGGATAAAGTATTTTAATTAAAATTTTAAAATAATTATCTGCCACCTGGTACAGAGTCTTCCTATGGAAAATCTGGCTGGGACTGAAGTAGAGGGGCACTAATTTTACTGTACTTATTGTCTTTAAATATGGTTAAATATCCCAGTTACCTTGCTATTCTATTTCTACAATTCATTTTCTCCTGTCTTTTCTTCACCCTCTCTTCGTTTTCAGGCTGAATCCTATGCACATTTACCTCAGAGTAAGTTCTATTGATCTCAGTGGGGCTTACTTCTGAGTAGACATACTTAGGATTGTGTTGCAGCTCTGTTTTTATGGTGACACAAGATACACACATACCATGTTTACCAAAAGAACACTTGAAAAAAGGGGGCTGGACACCCTGAAATAAGCAAGGGCAGATAGGAATGGTTTGAGCAAGCATTCTGAAAAAAGGTGCTGCTGAATCTTCTTTAGCCAGGAAGGACCTGGGGAATTGCAGTTCTCTCTCCCTCCCCCTTTTCTTTTCTCTCCCAATCCTGTTGTAGTCCAGATTTTTTGGGGGGTGGGAGCACGCACAGAGACACACAGCAGCTCTCTCTCTAACCCCCCTCCCCCCAAGCCCCACCTCTCTGTCTCCAACCCTCCCTCCCCCCAAGCCTCACAATAGCTGCCGGGCTGACTACGACAGGAGGGCAGCAGCTCAGAGGGGAGATGGCCCCAATCTGCAACTCCTGACAGGGGAAGGGAGCCTGGTGATACCCTGCAGCAGCACAAGCAGTCCTGCTCCCCACCCAACCTGCCGGCTGACTGCTGTTCTTGGCAACTGTCTGCCACCCACCGTCCTCCACATGCTCCTTCCTCTCTGCCACATGGCTGCTGCTCCCGCCTTGTGCAGCAACTATCGCGTGAGGTCTGCCGGGGCAGCTTGTAGGAGGGAGCAGCTCTGGCCGAGCAGGCGGCGGTGGCTCCAGCAGAAAAGAAGCCCTGGGCCCTTCCTGCTGGAGTGGGCAGAGCAGCTGAATTCACTGCTGTTTCCTTCTCTGCTTCCTCCTGTGGGCGCTTCCCCCACCCCCTACTTCTGGTGGGGCTGCTGTGGGCTTGAGATAGGAGGAGAGAGTGGCTGTGTGAGTGACAAAGTCCTTCCTGAGCAGGAGCAGTGTGGGGAGAGCAGCTGAATTTGCCGCTCTTTCCTGCTCGGCCCCTGGGTTTTAGGACCTTCTGGAGAGACCACCTCGAGCGCCCCCCTGCCGCCCCTTTGCCTGTTAGCGCCCCCTGCCGTCCCTTTGCCTCTTAACGCCCCCTATGCAATCCCACCGCCCCCAAGGGGGCAATACCACCCACTTTGGGAACCACTGGACTAGACAATCCTATATATGATGTCCTCCATACCGACACTAACGTCCCAGTGGCTATCCCGTTTCCACCTACCTTGTTGCAGACCGCTCAGATGTCCTGGAAAGCACCTTCCTCGACTGCACCAACTTCCAAGCAGCTCGAAGCAATGTATCACATTCAAGAGAAGGGGGCTGAATTCCTTTTCCATCTTCCAAAACCAAATTCAATCGTTGTAGAATCCTCGCAGGGAAAATCTCAAAAGATTCATTCTGCACCTGTCGATAGAGAGGGAAGAAAATTAGACTTTTTGGGCCGAAAGATTTATGCCTCCACTTCTTTAGGGCTGCGTGCTGCCACCTACCAGGCAACTATGGCACGCTACCAAGTTTTTTTGTGGGGAAAAATCGGATCAAAAATCATCACCTACCTGATGATAAAAGGGAATTAGCCAGAGTCTTCCAAGCAGAAGCATCAGCCATTGCCAAACAACAGCTCAGTACTGCTAGACACCAGACAGACTGTGACTCCAAAGCCATGATGGGCTCCATAGCCCTACGTAGGCATGCATGGCTGAGGTCAGCGGGGCTGAGCCATGAGACTAGAAAGTGCTTTGAAAACCTACCTTTCGATGGCAAAGGACTCTTCAATTCTAAAACAGATGAGGCGATGGACTCCATACATAAAGTTCGTACGGCGACGAAAAGAATGGGTTTCTCAGCACCAGCCATTCAATACAGACCAAGACGATGGTCTAGACAACCCTACACCCAACAACAGCGCTTACAATACGATAAGCAGCCTAGGCAACAGCAGCAACAACTCCAGAGGAAGCGTGCTTACCCTCCTCGATACCAGCTGACCCGTCGCCAACCAGATTTTGGGAAGAAGCAGCGCCTTTGACTGCCTTTGCCCATACCTACCACCATTCGGAAACCGGCTTCAACCTTTCATCCAACAATGGGAAAGCATAACTACAGATTCTTGGGTTCTTACCATCATCTGCAATGGATACAGTATCGAGTTTGACACCCCTCCACCTTTTTCGACTCCACTTCTCCAGGAAATACAGACTGTCCTCGAGAAAGGAGCTGTCTCTTATGTACCAACTCCCCAGATCAAGCAGGGTTTTTACTCCCATTACTTTACTGTCCCGAAAAAAGATGGGGGTCTTCGACCGATATTGGACCTAAGGCAGCTGAACACCTTTATCACTCCAAAAAAAATCCGTATGATTGCTGTGGCATCCGTTCTCCAACTACTGCACAAGGGCGTCTGGTTTGCAGTAATAGACCTGAAGGATGTTTACTTCCATATTTCCATCAGGAAGTCAAGTCAGCCTTTTCCTCCGCTTTTTAGTTGGGGACCAGCCATTCCAATTCACTGTTCTCCCATTTGGACTTGCAACAGCCCCTCAAGTGTTCACGAAGGTCATGTCGGTAGTCTGCACACATCTCAGGCAACAAGCCATCTCTGTATACCCTTACATCGACAACTGGCTGTTGGTAGCAGAGGACGGTGCTACCCTCCAGGGGAATATTGCCATTACTTTGCAGCTCCTTGACAAGTTAGGACTCAGGGTCAATCTAGAAAAATCTATCCTAACACCTCGGGTGAAAATAGATTTCATAGGTGTCACCCTGTCGTCGACTGATGGGAGAGCATACCTCCCGAGGTCGAGAGCTACAGTCCTACGTGAACTGGTCCTCAATATCAAGGATCGCCCCTTCACTACCGCATGGACGATACAGAGATTACTGGGGTTAATGTCAGCAACTGCTGCAGTCATCAAGTTTGCGAGGCTACGGATGAGAATCCTTCAGAACTGGTTTCTCAGGTCATTCAATCTTCATGCTGATGCCCGACGAACTCGACGGTCCCTACCACTCTCGGTGCGGTCATCCCTCCTATGGTGGCTACTGGACAAGAATCTCTTCGAGGGAGTTCCCTTTCACAGCCCAACACCATCAAAGACGGTCACTAACAACGCCTCCTTAATAGGATGGGGCGCTCACTGCAACTCTCTCCTAGTTCGGGGTCAATGGTTCAGATTGCAGAAAGAGGAACACATCAACCATCTCGAATTGCTGGCGGTGGGAAGGGCACTGAAAGCCTTCGCACTGATCCTGGAGAAACGCAGTGTGCTCATCGCCACCGACAACACCACTGTTGTTTGTTACCTCAACAGGCAGGGCGGCACAAGATCTCACCCCTTGACACGGTCAACCCTACGCATCTGGAACTGGTGCATAAGGAGAAACATCCATTTGACTGCCATCCATGTAGCAGGAAAGGAAAACACCGTGGCAGATTTCCTAAGCAGATCCTTCCATACCAAACACGAGTGGGAACTCGATCTCGGGACCAGGGAAGACCTTTTTCAATACTGGGGTTTCCCAATGGTCGATGTCTTTGCTTCAGAAACCAATGCGGTATGTCCCAAGTTCTGCAGCAGAGCAGGCAGAGGAAAGAATGCTCTGGGGGATGCATTCACCAGGAGGTGGAAGGGGACGTTAGTCTACGTCTTTCCACCATTTCCACTCCTAACTTGTGTACTAGCCAAGATCCAAATGGACGAATCGGACTGCATCCTGATAGCCCCTTGGTGGTCTCGACAACCGTGGTTCTCCCACATCTTACGCTATCGAACCAGTTACATAAAGCTTCCATCGATACCAACACTGCTGACTCGGGATGGAGTCAGGGTTCGACATCCAGACTTGTCGACACTGAAAATGACGGCGTGGAGGATAACTCCTCGCAATCACTACACACCGAGACACTAACAGTCGATAAAATATTGCTAGCATCTCGCAAACCATCGACCAGAAGGTCATATGCTAGCAAATGGAAGAGATTCTCTATTTTCTCCAAGGACAAAAATCTTCAACCCGACTCTTGTACTCTTTTTGACATCTTAGAGTACCTACTCTCTTTACACCAACGGGGTTTAAAGCTGTCATCAATAAGGGTCCATCTAACAGCTATCTCGGCGTTGCATAGGGGCATCGACAACTTCTCACCTTTTTTACGGGGATTGAAAAACTTGATACCGACAACTAAACACATAGTTCCAGCTTGGAGCTTGTCGGTAGTACTGCATGCCCTAACAAGGAAACCTTTTGAGCCATTGGCCATTGTCGACCTAAGACTGCTGTCCTTTAAGATCGCGTTCCTTGTAGCAATAACATCTGCATGACGTGCAAGCAAGCTCAGGGCATTAAGAGTTGATCCGCCTTACCTGACTATTCATAGAGATAAGGTTGTACTCCGTAACTGACATAGCCTTCCTTCCTAAAGTAGTGTCGGCTTTTCACACCACGCAGGATATTGTGCTACCTGCTTTCTTTTCTAATCCTACAACTCCAGCGGATTCTACGTTACATCTGTTGGATGTGACAAATGCTCTTGCTTTCTATAAGGCACGGACTGAAAACTTTAGGAAAACAAAGCAACTTTTTGTTTGCTATGGGGAACCCCATAAGGGTCTCCCTATATCCTGTCAGCACTTATCGCACTGGATAACTCAGACCATTCAGGTGGCTTATTCTTTGTCAAGTATGCAATTATCAGATACTGTGATAGCCCACTGGACTAGAGTTGTGGCGACTTCTGTGGCTTTTTGTAGGGGTATTCCTCTACAAGACTTATGCAAAGCAGCAACATGGTCAACTCCATCCACGTTAGTCAGACATTATAACCTTGATGTCCATGCAAGGCAGGACTGTTCGTTTGGAAAAGCGGTCCTCTCCGAAATACTAAGATGACACACCAACCCACCTCCAGGTAGGTCAGCTTGTTAGTTGCCCATATGTGTGATGCATAGAGACCACGAAGAAGAAATGCAGGTTGCTTACCTGTAACTGTAGTTTTTCGAGTGGTCATCTATGCATTCACACAACCCACCCACCATCCCCTCTTGGTGGTGCGTTTTTGATGTTACCATCACCGTCGGTGGTGTGTTCTTTGATGTTCCTTATATTATCTTGTCTACCTAGATATATGTTTTTGGGGCCACAATGTCGGTCTCCTGTAAACTGAGGTATAGGCGGGAACCACGTGCACATACACAGTAGCGCTGGGGGATGGTTACCGCCTAAAACATTATATTAAGCTATTTGAGGTTCAGGTCTCAGCGCAGGCGCAGAGTCCATATGTGTGAATGCATAGATAACCACTCGAACTACAGTTACAGGTAAGCAACCTGCATTTTCTTCCGTGTGGTTTGTTAACCACGCACAAGCCACCTTGAGACCCCATAGCATGTTTTTGGGGCCAGGCTATGACCCCACAACTCCGGCCCGTATAGGAGTTGGGGAAGTACCTTAGCCATGTATAACTTCAGGGCCGGAACTACTAGAGAGCCTCCCCTCTGTCTTCCATGAGAGAGAATTGCCTTTGCTGTTCTACCGGCCGACAATTTTACTGCTTCCAAGTGGGTTTTCCACGTGCTGTTGTATGAAAAATGTAGTCCCAAATATTTAAAGCTTGCGCATTGTTCGATCTGCTGTCCATCTAGACACCAACTGTGTGCGCGTTTACTCTTAGAGAATACCACTACCTTAGGTTTTGAGTGATTTATTACTAGTTTCTCCTCATGACATAACCTGCCTAACCTACTTCGGAGCCTCCTCATGCCTACTTGCGAGATTGATAGGAGTGCCATGTTGTCCGCATACAGCAGCATCTGTACCTTTCTGGGGCTGATGGAAGGGGGGAAGCAGTCCATCGCCGTTAGCCATTAAGTTGTTCACATAAAAGTTGAACAGAAAAGGGGCCAGTAAACAGCCCTGCCTAACTCCTCTTCTGGTGGTGATCTTTTCCGAAAGCATGCCAAAAGGACCTATCCGCACTCTTATATCCGTTTCTGAGTGGAGTTTCCTGATCAGAAACAGCAGTTGCTTATCCATGCTGGTCTCTGAAAGTTTCTCCCAGAGGCGGTCTCTATCTATCAAATCGAATGCAGATGTAAAGTCCACAAAAGCGACATATAAGCTTCCTTTGGGTTGTGATTGATATTTATGGATCAGATGGTTTAGAACATAACATTGGTCTATCGTGCTCCGTCCCTGTCTAAATCCTGCCTGTTCATTGGCCAGAATATCGTTTTCTTCAGCCCAGTTTTGTAGTTTGTCCAAAAGGAACCTGCTATATACTTTTGAGACTATATCGAATAAACTGATTGGCCTATAGTTTTTGGGATCAGTTCTCTCACCCTTTTTATATAGGGGAACGATGATACTAGAGTGCCAACCATCAGGGATGTTTCCTGTTTGATTGATGTATGTGACAGGTATTACCCAGAGGACCTTCTCTTCTGCTGCTCCCAGACTGTGGAATGGCCTGCCGGAGGAGATTCGTCAACTTAACAGTCTTTTAGCATTTAAGAAAGCTGTAAAGACTGATCTCTTCCGGCAGGCCTATCCAGTGGAATTTTAGGATACTTTTAGGATGTTTTTAGGAAGTTTTAAAAATGTATACTAGGTTTTTAATCAGTATTTTATATGTTTTATACTTGCTGTTGTTGAATTATTATTATTATTATTATTATTATTATTATTATTATTATTTTCTGTTTCTATTTTCAGAAAAATGGCATAGCAAATGGAGGCACCTACAAAAGACCATTTAATGAATCCTTTGAACAAGCACCAATTTATGTTGCTGTCTTTACATTTGTGGGTTTTACAGTAGCAACATTATCTGGCTACCTGCAGGACTTCTTGAGAGCTCGTGGAATACAAAAATGTGTTGGCGCTACAGAACGGGAGGAACAAAAGGTATATAGGACTGAAACTCCTTGAATTGCTCCAATTCATTTCCAAGAAGCCAAGCAGGAAGGAAAAGTCTGGAATGTTCTAACAAGAGGAGGATTTCCCCTCTAATGTGCTTTAGATCTTCATTATTTTCCCTCAGGTTGTCCCGAGAAGCCTTGTGTGCTAGAAGTGGGGGACTGGAGGGAGATCCCTGGCTGAAAGCGGTTGACCCCTGTTACAGCAGCTTACATCTTTTCTTTTCTTTGCAAAATGTAGATAATCTAAAGCAGGGTGTTGAATGTAAGGTCCTAGGGACGTATCTGGCCCAGCCAAGGTCCCAGTCTGGTCCTCTGTGGTTCCCCAGATGCCCATGCCCCAAGCTGATTCCTGCTCCCCCACCCCAGGCCACACCTGCCTATCATTAGGTGGTTTCTTGGTTTTTGCCCAATCCCCCCCTTTTAAAGGATTGGAATGCTTCTCATAAAGGCTTAGCTAACGGCAGTAAGAGCTTTAATCTAAAATATGCTGGTATATTTGCTATTTGGGCCTGCCCCCTTTGTTTTTCCCACCCGCCACTAGAATATGTTCCCTAAGAGCTTCTCCGAAATTGAATTCAGCCCTCAAGTTTAAACAGGTTCAGCCTCCTTGATCTAACACATTCATGCAACCTGACTAGCCTATTAAATGCAATCAAAATACAATGGAAGGCATGTATTGGCCCAGTTCTCATTTCACACTATACTATAGGTTAGGATGACATGCACAAGCAGGAACAAGGTGCAGCAAGTCTTAGGTTCGTGTACTCCCCTCTCCTCTCTTTTCCTCCTACATGGGCAAGAGGAGTTAAAAAACGTTCACTTCTGCTTTTGGTTAACCAAAGATTGTTCTGTTGTCTGGATATGGAACTGCTGACCACAGTTCAAACTGTGATTTCCGAAGTTGGGTTTTTTTAAACCAAGGTTGGCAAGCCTGTGTTTTTCCAGATATTGCACTGCAACTCCCAGGTTCCAAGATCATTGACCATGATGGCTGGGGCTCATGGGAGTTGGAGTCTAACTAAATCTGCAGGGACACAAGTTCCCCATGCCTGTTTTAGATTAATTGTAGTTACTGTTAAGCACAGTTTGTCACTGCAGACAAATGAACAAACTGCATTTCACCAAAAGCTTTTGAATTCCCCTTTCCAGTCATGTGGGAGGCAAAAAGGGAATGCATAAAAGGTTGTCACACAGAGGAGGGCCAGGATCTCTTCTCAATCCTCCCAGACTGCAGGACACGGAATAATGGGCTCAAGTTAAAGGAAGCCAGATTCCAGCTGGACATCAGGAAAAACTTCCTGACTGTTAGAGCAGTATGACAATGGAATCAGTTACCTAGGGAGGTTGTGGGCTCTCCCACACTAGAGGCCTTCAAGAGGCAGCTGGACAACCCTCTGTCAGGGATGCTTTAGGGTGGATTCCTGCATCGAGCGGAGGGTTGGACTCGATGGCCTTGTAGGCCCCTTCCAACTCTGCTATTCTATGATTCTATGATATAAGCCTGAGACTTATTCTTGCTTGTCTCTCTAATCCATGGTTTAGCATGACATGCAAACTGGGCCATAGTCACTTAACCCTTAAAAACAAACCCAAATATGACTTGAACAAGGGTGGCATTTAAATTTGTGTGTGGTATGAATGTAAAGCATTTAAAAAACACATTAAAATGTTCTTAAATTGGCCCTTTGTAAGAAATGAAGGACATAGTTGTGTACTTTTCAGTATCCATGAGGAGAATTAGTGGACACCAGGGTGAGCTCTTTTATTGCACTGGTTTATAATTGTGATGCTAAATAATCCAGTAATTGTGGGAATGTAGGGGAGGGGTCATAGATCTGTGGGTGAGCACATGGTTCACATGCAGATGGTCCTGTGTTCAATGCCTGGCATCTTCAGCATGAGAACATAAGAACAGCCCTGCTAGATCAGACCAAGGTCCTAACTTGTCCAGCATTCTGTTCACAACCATCTGCCAACGGAAAACCCACAAGCAGGTCACAGGTGAAAAAGCAACCTCCTACCCATGTTCCCCAGCAGCTGGTGTTCATAGGCATACTGCCTCTGATACTGGAGGTACCATATAGCCATCAGGACTAAAAGAGGCAGGTAGCCACTGATGGGAAAGATCTCTGCTATACAACTAACCACTACATACATAGGAATGTCATCATTGTTTTTCAACAGAGACACCATTCATTAAAAAAGGGGGGGAGAGATTTATGCATAGGTTTCAAGAAAAGCAGGCCAAATATATTTATCCACTTGCAAGTGTCGTCTGTATAACACACGTTCAAAAATTGATAGTGTTAAGACCTCAGTCCGTTGCATTATGGGAGATGAACATATATTCATATTTATTTATTTTATTTATTTATTACATTTATATCCTGCCTTTTTTCTTCCAAGGAACCCAAGGCAGCGTACATAATCCTCCTCCTCTCCATGTTATCCTCACAACAACAATCCTTTGAGGTAGGTTGGGCTGAGAGTCTGTGACTGGCCCAAAGTCACCCAGTGGGTTTCCATGGCCGAGTGGGGACTAGAACCCGGATCTCCTGACTCCCAGTCCAACACCTTAGCCACTACATCACACTGGCTCTCCATTGTAATAATATAAGTCTTTTAGCTGTCTTAAGGGCTCCGAAAATCCATGTGTGTTGACCATATGTTAACTTCCAAGAAACTGGTAGGTAGTGTAGGAGGGCATGCACATCATTCCATATTAAAGACTGTTTCAGTACAAAGTTTATCCTTAATATAACCAGACGAAGAGATTTAACAAAATCTTTACATCCCTGTTTCCTAGTAGTTATTCTGCAAATAGAAGTTATTTGTATCTTACATTCTAGCAGGAATCTGTACATATTGCAAAAACTGGCCTTTCAGACTCAGCTTGAGTATGCCATCCTATGCATGTATGTTCATAGCTTGTTGGCTTACTAATGACTTAGTTACCACATGTAGATCAATTTCCCTTTCTAGAACTTGCAAATCTCCCAACATTTTTTTTTTAATGTAGGGATAGTTCATACATACTGTTAAGAATTTCAGGTAATGAAAATAATAGATATGAAATAGCCCTAGGATGTATCCCATATATTCCTATTATGCATCTCCTTGTTTCTCTTCTTCCTCCTCACACACCCCATAGATGTCAACTCAAGCAACTGCATATTAATCAACTCCGCTCATAGAGAAAGATAGTCCAAAAGTCCATATAACATGGAGCCAGTGTGGTGTAATGGCTAAGGTGTTGGGAGATCCGGGTTTTAGTTCCCATTCAGCCATGGAAACCCATTGAGTGACTTTGGGCCAGCCACAGAACCTCAGCCCAACCTACCTCACAGGGTTGTTGTTGTGAGGATAACGTGGAGAGGAAGAGGATTGTGTACACTGCCTTGGGTTCCTTGGAGGGAAAAAAGTCTGGATATAAATGTATTAAATAAATAAATAATTTTTGCCTCTCTCTATGTAGTAAAAATGCAATTCTACCATCACTATCTGAAGTATGATGTGTGTTTCCCATTGTAAATATATGGATTAGGCAAGGGATGCTTTTGGCATGGGGGGAAATTCAGTGTTGAAGCAGCATTCAGTGTGACATTTAGAGCTCACTTCAGGGTAAGTATTTTATGCATACATCATGACTACAGCAAAGTAAGAATGCTCCACATCAAGCACCTAATGCCATCTTCGAAATGCTATGTTAATTAGTTTATTGATCTTTAAATTACCTGTTCACTGATCTAACAGACAACTTGCTTTTCAATCCCAAAACTCCCCTTAATAGTACCACAAGTAGGCTGTCCCTAGGGTACAGTGTTGTAATCTGACAGAATTGCCTTTTTAATCTTACAAAGTGCTTTTTCAGTCTTGTCCTGTTTGGTAGAAATATAAAAATAGAAATAATCTAGAAGTGTGGTGTTTTTAAGATCTGGCACAACACCAAGGAAATTACCTGTTGCTGGACCAGGGCTTGTAACCATGTCTCGTTAAATGCATACTCGAATGATCTCATATCTTGTACAAACCACACAATTTATCCTTTATCTAACCCAGCGTTGATGACCTGGGGCAAGTGGCAAACCAGAAACTGCAGCAAAACAAATTAATTGAAACTTCCCCAGTCCTTCATCCCAAGCCCTGAAAGCAAAGCTAAGCAAGAAGGTCTTAGAATGCTTCAGAAAGGTGCTCAGGTTTGGGATTTGTAGTGGGAGGGAGTGCCCTAATTGAAGGAGAAGACAGCCAGCAAAAATAAAAGTTGTGGGTTTCTATCCCATTCTTCTTCAAAGGAGCTTAGGGCAGTAGACATCATTCTCTTATACCTACACCCACTCATTTTATCTATACATTTTGTCCTCACGCACACTCCTTATCCATGGAGTGAATAACTGGCCTGAGGCTGCTCAATAAGCTACATAGCTGAATAGGAATTTAAATCTGGAATTCCTGATCCTAGGCTGATGTTATAAACATGCATGCTGTCTGTGCATGCATATGTGTACATTTATGCTTCCTTATACCCTCTAATTTCTCAAAGAGTTTAAATTTAAACTGGGGCTGCCTAGAAGCCTAAATCTATGGGCAGAGAGCAAGGGAGGCAATATTAGCAGCAGCTATTTTTAAAAAAAACTCTTAAAAGGTGCAAATGATTTAGAAATGCAATTTAATCACACTTTCTTTTTCTTCTTTTCTTTTTAAAAAAAACCCTAGGATTTTATACCACTTTATCAAGAGTTTGAAAACTTTTATACAAGAAATCTCTATGTAAGAATAAGAGACAATTGGAACCGCCCTATCTGCAGTGTTCCTGGACCAGTATTTGATGTGATGGAACGTGTTTCAGATGACTACAACTGGACATTTAGGTGAGTTAGTCTAATAAGTATAGGTAGGGATCACTAAAGAAAAACATCTCTCCCTGTCTCTCTTGATAGCAAAAAGTTGTATTTTGTAATTACATTTTTTCTTAATACTACAGACGTCTGACCAAATAATTTCATTCTACCAATTTTTACAATTAGTATACCTGGTTTGTCACTCAGACCTACAACTGAAAGTGCTTGGGGTTAGGGCATCTCTTCTCTGCTGCTCTCTCTCTCACACACACACACACACCCTTGAAGACCTGACTTTTCTTTCAAGTAATCTATGAGGGTGTTTTTGTTTGCATCATCTGATAATGTCAGCTGCTATTTAACAAATAAAACTTTTTAGGCCCATATTTGTAGAGTTACTATTTTGAATATGAGATAGAATAAAATATACACTTCTGAACAAAAAGGTCAGAAATAGCTTCCAGGGCTGGTTATCTAGGTAATATGGTAGAAACTCTGTCCTTGGGGCTTAGTGGCAAACACTTAATTTTAGATGGTGTTTTACAGGCCTGATAACTACCAACCCCAATGTTAGATCTGATTTGCTAGAATTCAAAACCATTTTACACACAACAGACATCCAGGCATGACTGCATGCCTATGCTCATTCTTCCTGCACCATCTCCAACTCCCATTCCCTTTTTCTTTTCTTTTTTAATGTCCAAGTCCCAGAAATAATGTGTCTTCCAGGGGGCATGGTGTGTTACTTGTTGAAGCTGACATTTCTGCCAGCAATTTGCTTTTGACTTTTGTTTTCATCTTCTGGTGGAGGACTTGGTAATGTCATTTTTTTCATTTACTTATTTATGAAATGTTATAGAACATAACTGACTTTTCATTCCCTCCTCCCTTGCATCCCAGGCCTGCCCTCCCAATTTGATCCCCAATACTCTCCTTGGGGAAGACAGATATATGTAAAACTGGAAGCAAAGAAACTCATAAAACACTCCATGTTCATAAAATGGAGTGAGTGAGTGTGTCTGTGTGTACATATCTGCACAACAGTTAGATTACAGTTACCACAACATTGCACAGAAAACATGAACGCTACACAGAATCCATGTGGCTTCTCTGTAATTCATCTGTACTGCAGGGGTGTTTAGACCTCAGGCTTGTGGGATCTACTTTGTTTTCTTTACTAGGTCTTCAAGAACCACCAACTGGAGACAAGTGTTTGCATAGTGGCTCAGTGGGGCAGACATAAATTTAGAATTAAAGAATGGTAAAGGTTACCTCTGAGCACATGCTCAGCCCAGGAATTAGTTTCTATTGCCAGAAAGGAGTTTTCAGCCTTTTCACACAAAAAATCCAGTCCTGGTTCATCCCACCTCAAATTTCCTTTGTTTGAACAGAGAGAGGGAGAGTTTTAATTGCTGCTGTTGGTAAATAGTTGGAAGTCAGAAAACCTTGCAGAGCTTCTGCAAGTCACCGAGTGATCTTCCAGTAGATCCCATCCCACCTTTTCCACACCCCTACTCTACTGTGAGCACAATACATGAAAAAGAGGAAATAAGAACTTATTTTTAAGCAATTTGAGGAGTAATCTCAAGCTCCCTGGAAAGGCAGCTGAGGGAGCATTGGATGTTGTGACCCTCCATCTATGCAAGGGGAGAAGGACGTCCACACCTGGAGGTCTCTTAATTGCAGTAGTGGAATGCTGCTGCTCTGGAGATATAGGCTGAAAAGGGGAGGACTGAGGAAGCCTTTGGATCCACCAGACCCAAAGCCCCCTCATTCCATGAACATGTGCCTGGAATGGGGGAGGGGAGGTTACAATGGCCCTTGGGGCTTATATCGTTATTCTTACGCTGAAAATAGGAGAGAACATAAGAAAAAGGAAAGACTGAAAAAAATGACATGAGTCTGGTACAGCTTAGGAAGTGGTGGTTCTCCCACCACGAGTTCTCCACCCCACCTCGCCCCACTGGATAGTTCTGTGAATTGTGTAAAAACTTTTTCAAGGTGGAGGGGACTGTCCTTGCCCAAACTATATCATTGCGTGGAATTCTACCCTCCCCACTCAAAATGGAAACTATACACACAGAGAGAGGAGAACTACTATGGAGTTACTTCATGTAGGTGAAAACAGATTTAATTTGCTTATTGACCTGTAATCACCACCTAAGAATGAGCCACTTTCAAGCATACTTATTATTGACCCATTGTATTAAGGAAAGTAAAACAGTGGCAAAGACAACATATATACACATTCATGATACAGCTTCTTCATGCTAATTTAGCTCAGACCAATTTCTCTTAGTTCAGAGTGTAATTAAATAATAATACATGTTAAATATTTTTCCTTGTCTAGATTCACTGGAAGGATAATCAAGAACGTAATCAACATGGGTTCGTATAATTACCTCGGCTTTGCAGAAACTGATCCGAATGCTTTGAAAACTGTGAATGCTGAGTTACATAAATATGGCACAGGAGTATGTAGCACCAGAAAGGAAATGGGTAAGGAGAATAAATTTGTCAGTTTCAATTTTTACTACCATGGACGCTATCTAGGTGGCTCCACTTATAAACAAAAAACCAATTTTAGACTATTGACTTGTTGTTTTAGAGGAATTTTATTCTCATTGCAATGTAAGATTAAAACAATTCACCTCTGCCTTTAACTACTTCCCCCGCCCCCCCTGCAGCAGAAGTTGTTACACTGTGAGTACTCATTTGGTTAAACAGAACTACTTATGTGAGAGTTTGACAGCATTATAATCTTTGAATTCTGGGGATGCAAGACTTTAAACGTTTCAAGAAAGAGAAGGTTTTTGTGTGTGTGTGCTGGGCTCAGTCATAAAATTTTGTTCTTCATCGTGGTCTCTATGCATCACACATATGGGTTCTGCACCTGCGCAGAGCCTCGCATCGGGTACTTCAACAGCTGAGGAAAACGTTTTGGGTGGGAACCCCTCCCCCAAAGCTACTGTGCATCTGCTACTGGTTCCTGCCCAACTGTCAGTGGTTGGCATGGGTGGGCAGCTGTCCAGGGCTCAGCAGTTTAGAAGCCCCCCTTCCTAACCCCGCCGCAGCTGTCACCATCCTCTTCCTTGCCCTCCCAGCCGGCCCTACTGATGAAAGGAAGCACCGGAGCTGAGCCTCTGGGCCCCGCAGCACCCCATTTGCGGGGTGGGGGAACACTTACATCATGAATGGGAGCATTCTGAACCAACCAGACACTCCCATTGGGGGAGACACAGCCAATGAGAGTGGTCTTTATGTTACTGCTGTGCCTTCATTGGCCAAACCTCCCCCCTCTTCCCCCCCCCCCGAAAAATAGCACCTGATTGGTTCGGATCACAGCCACTCAAAAGATAAGGTTTTTTAAAAAAATCTTTTAAAAACACACCCATAGGGACCTGAAGTCTCAGCTGGCTGGCCACCACAGCACTTTGCCAGTGGGATTGTCCAGGCCAGAGAAAGTCCAGAGTGGAGGGAGCAAGCAAAGACTGGCTACCGGAGTAGGGGCTTCGGTAATCGAGTGGGTGGCTGGGGGGCTCTGGTGGTGAGGGGAAGTTCAGCAGCAAGTACCCACTGGCAGCATTGTGCCGATGGCAAAGTGGAGTCTGGCACCGGCTCTATATGAAGAGTCTACACTAAACACAGTACCTGCTAGTTAATCTTATCTTTGTTCAAGTAGAGTAATCTCCTAAATGAGATGACACTATACTCTTAGTGCTCTTTTAAATGTGCCAAGCTGTTACATCAGATTGTAGAAGGGTGCTGCTTTCATACTACGCATGCTGCTCAACATGCATACAGCCCTGATCTTTATCATGTGTAGAAGGGTGAATTATGAAAGAATGGCTGCCTAGAACTCCCACGTTATGTACTCTTGTTCACTCCATCGTCTTCTTCTAGTTCATGATACAATTGAAAGCCAGTCTGGAGATATTTCTTCACCTTCCTACAAATACATTCACTATTGTCCAATGAAATATGTATGACTACTTGGGGAACTGTTGGTGTGAACCAGGCCGCTCTCAGATGTAGCTAGTAGCAATATTTACAATTGTGGTAGCTCTTCAAGTCACTACAATCAAGGAACAGTACAGACCATAATTTGAGAATCTGCTATGGCTGTTCTCTCTTTTGCATGTGTGTATGGGTAAACAAGCTCTTCTCATAGGAAGCTGACACATATGGTCCATCTAGGCCCAGTATTGTAGTCACTGACTGGCAGCAATGTCTCGCCAGAGTTTCAGGCAGGGCTTTTCCAGCACTACCTGGAGATGACAAAGATCAGACCTGAGACTGTCTGCATGCAAAGCATGTGCTGTACCACAGAGTCATGGCCCCTCCTATTTTTTAGCCTGGTTTGCATCATCCCAACAGGAATGGCTAATTAGATATCCAAAATAATCCAGTTGTCACTCTGGAAATTGCTTTTTACCTACTCACAGACTGGGTTTGGACGACACGATAACCTTCAGTGGGTTAAATAGTCAACAGTTGGTTATTGTGTCATCTGTCGTGGCTTTTTCACACTATGGTTGGTTATTCGGCTGAAATAACCAGTGCTGTGCAGAGTTGATTATTTAAACAACTGTTGGTTCTTCTTCGTGGTCTCTGTGCATCACACTTAATGAGGCTCTGCGCCACCTCCACCACCTCTAATGGATTCTCCCATTCAAGTGTTGGTGAGATCGCCGCTGCCACCACTCATCATTGAGCCCATTTCGACATCAGAAGGGGAAATCAGACAACGTTCCCACACACACACAACCGTCACCGACAGAGGTTCGCTCCCAGAACCAGTCTGCTGACCATTCGGTACCTCCAAATCAAGAGGCAGAGACCTCCTCGCCTCATACTGATGGCTTCCATCTCTTTCTCGAAGCCGAAGATCAAGTCCTCGCTACCGATCTCCCTCATACTCTCACATGAGGGAAATGGAGGTAGAACTTACTACTATACTGACCCTCGGAATTACCGAGACCGCTCGAGGTCTCCACACTGAGACTGGGACCGTGACTATGGTCGTTTCCAACCTCCACGATATTATTATGACCACTGGTCTGACTACCGACGAAGGTTCGCTCCCAGAACCAGTCTGCTGACTGTTCGGTACCTCCAAATCAAGAGGCAGAGACCTCCTCGCCTCGTACCGACGGCTTCCATCTCTTCCTCGAAGCCGAAGATTGAGCCCTTGCTACCGATCTCCCTACCGGACTACCAAGTTCCACACTGCCAAGAGTGGCATTTTGGAGATCTCGCTCCAGCTCATCCAAGGGCACAAGAAACCGTGCAAAGACCACTTGCACCAACTCCAGACACACCACTACCACTGGTACCGCCCCATGACACATCCTTGAACAGACCACAGGCAACATGCCCTTCACTGCCTCCACCTCCAGCAAACAGCAACCAAGCATCTATAGTGGTACCAGGTCGACAACTAACAGGGGCAACCCCCCAGTCCCACCAGATAACTAAAAATCCGAATTGTCCTCATCTTCATCACCAGCACCGTCCATCACCTCTCCAAAAGATACTGTAGTATCTAAAGGTAGAGCATCGCCTTCAGAAGAATTAGGCGTTTTTTGGAAAAAGTCGTACATATAGGGCCTCAGGGGTTGTACGTATAGGACCTCAGGGGTCCTCCGCAAGCCCCTGCCAAAGGAAGTGAGGCAGGTGGCTACCATGAGGAGGGCCTTTTCTGCTGTGGCACCCTGGCTGTGGAATGAGCTCATTAAGGAGGTTTGCTTGGCACCTACATTATATTCTTTTAGACGCCAGGGGAAGACCTTTTTATTCTCCCAGTATTTTAACAGTCTATAAATTAATTTGAAATTGCTGTTTTAAATTTGTATTTTAAATTTGTATTTTTGCATTGCTACTGTTTTTATTTTGGTTGTGCTTTTATATTGTGTTTTATATTATGGTTTTATACTGTTGTTCTATACTTGAATTGTCTTAATTTTGTAAATGGCCCAGAGAGCTTCGGCTATTGGATGGTATAGAAATGCAATAAATAAATAAATAAATATAGCCCAGAGTCTAGGCATCGAGGCCCAATAGCAAGTGGAGCACATCAAGGACCCCGTCTTCGATGCGGTCTATACCGACTCCATGATACCAGTCGCAGTGCCCTTCCTGCCTGCCCTACTGCAAACAGTCCACCAATCCTGGTCTGCTCCTTCAACCATGGCTCCAACATCTAAACATTTAGAGGCCATGTACAGAACACAAGAAAAGGACACGGTATTCCTTTTCGCACATCCTCAACCAAACTTCATAATAGTTGAATCAGCCCAGGTCTTTGTCAATGAAACCTTGTCTCTCCTTCGCAAGGGTGCAATACAAAGAGTACCCTCGGAAGAACAGACAAACAGCTTCTTTCCCCGATACTTTGCCGTCCCCAATCATGATGGTGGACCTCTCCCAATTTTAGATCTTCGTCCCCTCAACGTACATCATCACCAAGAAATTCAAGATGACCACCCTAGCCATCATACTGCCACTACTCCGGCAAGGAGTATGGTTTGCATCCATAGACCTCCAGATGCCTATTTCCATATTGCAATTCATCCTGCCTACCAAAAATACCTCTGGTTTGCAATGGGAACACAAACATTCCAATTCCAGATCCTCCAGTTTGGACTGTCAGCGGCACTGAGAGTCTTCACCAAATGCATGTCGGTTGTATGTGCCTTTCTACAAACCATCGGACTCGAGATATACCACTGTCTCGATGACTGGCAAACAATTGACAGAACATGCACTCAGCCGTACTCTGAACCTCTTACATTCACAGAGAAACTCAACCTCTTCCGTCACAGACCATCAAGTTCATTGGTGTGACTCTCAATTCACAATCCAGCTGCGCTTATTTACCCATGAATCCATGGCATTGATGCTCTTTCACAGCAGAAAGACCACAGCACATACTGTCCAACGCCTACTTGGATACATGGCAGCGATAGTGTCTTTGGTGGAATGGGTCAGGTTGAGGATGAGATGCCTCCAACTGTGGTTGGCAGAAGTCTTTGACTTCGAATCCGACGGCCTTCGATGTCAAGTGACGATACCGACCAGCATTGTCCGTTCCCTACTATGGTGGATGGACATAAACAATCTAATTCAAGGCATCCCATTCATTCGTGCCACACACACCAGAGTCATAATAACCGATGCACCTTTACTAGGCTGGGGAGCCCACTGCGGACCCCTCCAGATACAAGGCCGTTGGTCGGACCAGGAAAGTCAGCTCCATATCAGTGCCCTAGAGCTCCTTGTGGTATGGAAAGCAATGATTGCCTTTGAACCGGAAATTTCAGGCAAGCAGATACAGATCCTAACCGACAACACTTCGGTACTCTGGTACCTAAACAAGCAAGGGAGAACCCACTCCTTGACGCTAGTGAAGCTCACCTTAATGATCCTCGAATGGGCAGTCCCCAGGAATATCTGCCTTTTTGTGGTACACGAAGCAGGAACAAGCAATATCCTGGCCGACTCCCTCAGCTGTTCAGTACAGTCGTCCTACGAATGGGAACTTGCAACGCGCGTCCGACAGAATCTATTTCATGAATGGGGAGCATGCACAATAGACCTGTTTGTTATAAGAAACAATTGGGCCTGTCGGGTTTTTTGCTCCAGAGGAGGAATCGGACAATACTCACTAGGCGACGCCTTTTCCCTCCAGTGGACAGCAACACTCTTCTACATCTTCCCACCCTTTCCTCTGCTGACAAGGATAATATCCAAAATCAGCAGGGACCAAACAGACTGCATCATCATCAACCCATGGTGGCCGACGCAAACTTGGTTCCCAGCGCTGCTCAGACTATCCCAGGGATACCACATACGCCTCCCATCACTCCACGACCTACTGTCGCATAGCAATGGCAGAGTCCACCATGCAGACCCAACGACTCTGAAACTCATGGCATTAGAATAAAGGGCCGGGGACACATTCCCCCATTCCAGCGCAGGTTCAAATAATCCTCGACATGGCAAAACACCTTTCCACTAAGAGGTCATATTCAGCTAAATGGACAGCCTTTTGCAAATTCGCAACGGAAAGCAAGTTTGACCCTTACAACAGCTCGATCACAAATGTCCTTTGATTCCTCACTCACCTATTCCACAAAGGACTAAAACTCTCATCCATCCGTGTCTACCTAGCAGCCATTTCCAGCACATGCCCCCAGTCGATGGCTTCACACTTTTCTCGCACCCACTAGCACGCTCCTTTCTGAGAAGTCTAAACAACTTGGCTCCACCACTCAAACCTCGAGCACAACCATGGGACCTATCGCAAGTACTAAAAATAGTCATGACCAAACCTTTTGAACCTTTGGCCACTTGCAATCTCCAGTTCCTATCCTGGAAAGTAGCATTTTAGTCATGATTACCTCAGCCAGAAGAGCTAGCGAACTGGCAGCAGTACAGATCGATCCACCATACCTAATTTCCCATAAGGAATCTGTATCCTTACACCCCGTTGTTACCTTCTTTCCAAAGGTAGCATCGGACTTTCATCTCAACGAACCGATATCGCTACCGGCGTTCTTTGTAGAACCAAAGACTGATCTAGAGAAGCATCTCCACACACTGGACATGAAGAGGGCACTAGCCTTCTGCAAATCTAGAACTGAATCCTTTAGATCCACTAAACGCCTATTTGTCTGTAATGGTGAGCCAAAAGATGGCTCACCTGTTTTGTCACAGCGAATAGCAGCATGGATCAGACAGACTGTGATACTAGCCTACCAGATCTCGAAGAGGGAGCTACAGTCATAGGTTACAGCCCACTCTAAAGGCAGCTTCAACAGCCTTTGCTAGAGGAGTCTCCTTGTCATACTTATGTAAAGCAATGACTTGGGCTTCAAAATCAACATTAATCTGTCATTATAAACCGGATATACAAGCCAGATCCAGCTCTCGATTCAGAAGAGCCATGCTGGCATCAGTCCTTCAGTAGGACACCTTACCTACCTCCGGTAAGTGAGCTTGCTAATCGCCCCATTAAGTGTGATGCACAGAGACCACAAAGAAGAATGACAGGTTGCTTACCTGTAACTGTGGTTCTTCAAGTGGTCATCTGTGCAGTCACACTACCCTCCCCCCCCCATCCCTGCTTCAGCTGAATGCTTAAGTTCGAGATCAAAAATTCAGTCTCAAGGAACTGAGGGATTAGGCAGGAACATGGTACATATACACACGACGGTGGGGGAGGAGTTCCCGCCTAAAACGCTTCTCAGCTATTGGAAGTTCCGGACGAGACTCTGTGCAGGTGCAGAGCCCCATTAAGTGTGACTTCACAGATGACCACTCGAAGACCCACAGTTACAGGTAAGCAACCTGTCATTATCGTGTCATGTGTCGGGCACTGTTGACTATTTTAGGTGACTACAAAGTCCTGTGGCAAGAGTGACCAAAGTGGCAGATGCTGCTGTAGTACAGCTGATACAACTCACAATTGCTGATGGGATACCAGCGGGAGGACTGAAGTGGGGAGAGAGGTTGGGGGATGTTTCAGTGAAACACACCGTTGACTAATAGCCAACTCGGCACTGGCTTTAATCCACACCACAGTTGATTGTAATCATGTTGTGTGGGGAGTACCGCCTTGGTAATCAACTGTGGAGTTGACTATTAACCCCATTGTGTTGTCCGAATGCAGCTACAGAGTCAGGCTACGGTCATCTGAGTAGGTCTTTTTTGGCTTTGTGGCATGCTGCCCAAAGATAGGCTTCATGTAACCTTTTATTTATACCAGTTTTTCTGTGCTGAAAAGTAAGGCACCTTCCAGTTTTAAGAGTTGCTGCTTTTAAGTCATCTATCAAGGCAAAAAAATTACTAGCAAGAGCCCAGTTAGAAATTCCCAGGGCAGTTTCCTTATTGCTTCATGATAGTTTAACAAGTGTCACAGAGACTGGAGAAAGGTAAAATAACATTAGGATGATTAACACAGTTAATGACTGGTTGCAACCTCATGCTAGCATAACCCAAGTTTCTAAATGTCCGTAGTTAACATTACAGCTATCTGCAGCTGTTTTGCCTGCTGCCTCACGACAAGGCCATATGAACAAATTTTTGCTCCCTACTTCCCCATGTTGCATCAAAGGAATGATTGTTACAGGCTCTAGATTTTATAAGAAGATAGCTATAGTAGTGTCTGTCTGAAATTGACTCCTTAGAGGCTGCCTCCACGTGGCAAGCTATGCATCTGGAGCAATTCAGTATAAAGAAAAGTAAGGTCTGCACAGATTATTAAGAGATAACAGGCTTTGCAGGCTCCTTTCCCTCTCTTTTTGGGTGGAAAAGAAAAGTGGATATTGTTATGTGTGTGTAGCCAAGTGCAAAGAAATCATAACTATCCTTAACCGAAATAAATACAGTGAAAATGTTGAGAGAAATTATCTAGGTATTTATTTATTTTATTACATTTATATACCGCCCCACAGCTGAAGCTCTCTGGGCGGTTTACAGCAGTTAAAATAGTAAACATTAAAAAGTATACAAGATTTAAAAAAACGTCAGAAACATAAAAACAGTATAAAAACAACAGGTTTCACAGTGTAACTCTTAAAGAATAGTTTAAAAAGAAGTTCATTCAAATGCACCCGTGGTATTGGTCCCATACACAAAAAGTCAAAATAAATCCACACAGAATTGTTTATAAAATATATACAAACTTTCAGGCTCTATTTATACAGATTGTAAAAATGCTCAGCAGCCTTAGATGAAAATGTTGCCATGTCCAGAAGTAACTAATTTAAACTAATTTTTGTAGGAAAATTGTTGATTCCCCACTCGAATTTGAATGTAAAAGCCATCATTTATGGTCAACTAATACAAATAAATTACTGTTACTAACAAGTAAAGGAAGCAGTGATGTCCTGCTTAGAGATGTAAAATTTCCGGAAATTTTGAAGCCATGGAAAAAAACAGTTTTTCCGGGGGGGAAACGGAAATTTTTGGGAAAATTGAAATAATGCAATATTAGCACTTTTTACAGATTGAAAGTCACTTTCTTACTTTAGGAACATAAAATGTAATTATGTCCAAGTTGGTTTGGCATAAAATTATTACATTTGGTATATTAAAAGTAGCGTATTCAAACAATTATTACAAATTTAATTTACTTTTTTTACTTTTTTTTTTTTTTGGTAACAAATGAAGCTACAAGCTCCTGAACTGTAAGGAACCTCTTTGGTTCTGCCAGTTTATGAGGAGCAGGCAAAAAACAATTTTAAAACACAACAACTGAAGAAACGACCAACATTAGTAACAAAGAAAATTATTTATTATGTCTCCGCTAGTTCTCCAGTGTCAAGATATAAAGCCCCCATTCCCATAAAAAGAACTAAGAAAAATGGGGGGGGGGACCAAGATTCAGTGAATATGCATGAAATTTAATCAGACTCATTTTCTGACCTATCAGTATTAGTTTCAGTCTCTGCTTCCATGGAAGTGCCCCCTAGAGGCAGAAATGCATCTTCCTCTTGCATTTGAGAGTTGTAGTCTCAGTTTGCAACCTAGGACTTGCTTGTCCTTGGTGCACAGACATTGTAATAATCTGATACTGTACAGTTTTTAGAAATCATTTGGAGAAGTAAATATCTAAACACCTTGTCTTAAACATTTTATTCATCATGCTAAAATAAAACATCCCGTAATCTGTTTTTTCTTCATTTTTTTCAATTTTTTCAATTTTTCGGAAAAAAACCCAAAGAAGGCTTTGGAAAAAAAATGTTTTTTTTCCAATTTTTTTCAGGTTTTTTCTGGGCCTTCACATCTCTAGTCCTGCTTAATAATTTCCTCCATTGTGGCCCTGTTCAAAAGACACCTTAAACCATGGCTTTAACCATGGTGAATAAAGCAAAAAGCCTTATTCATCATGGTTAAAGCTGTGGTTTAAAGTGTCTTCTGAACATGGCCTGGCTTTCTGGCTTAACCGTCGTATTTCAAGGTGTCTTCTGAATGTGCTAGCCAATAAAAAAAGAATACTCTCTCACCAATTATTGTAGCCATTTCTGCTGTAGCAGCTAGAAGGAACTACTATCAGGAACTGCTGGCAGACCTTGGAACAGAGTGTGGGGATTTGGCTGAGGAAGGAATTATGCTGAAGCATTCCACGCACTGTAGAATGAAGTGAAAGCCTTCATGGAGGAAAAGGGAAGAGCAGTGCCACAATTGTTCAGTGGCTGTCTGACCTAGCTTTCCCGGTAGACATCACTGCATCTTTCAGAGCTGAATCTGAGATGTTTCATCACTTCTTTCCAGTATAAGGGCATTTGGAGCCAAGTTAGAATTATAGAAAATGAACCTGTAAGTAGCCAGACAGGTTGATTCCTAACCTTCAGGGGTAGGAGCCAGAGTCAACAGCAGAGTACGCAACACAGAATAGGTTTTGTGATTCCAAGGAGCAAGACTCTGACTGGGCTCAGATGTCATGATAAGCCATGATAGGTTAATTAACCCATCATGGGTTATCGTATTGCCTGGTGAGAGGTTTTTTTATAACCCACCATGTCTTATTTGGCCAAAATAACCCACTCTGATAATCCACAGTCTGCTGATTGAGTTATTTCAAGCATTGTGGGTTATCGTGGCATCTGGCAGTCACTGTGGGTTATTTTGGTTGACTATAGAGAGCTGTGAGGCAAAAACAGTCAAAACCAATGCTGCTCTGCTCTTTGCTGGCTGTCAGGGCACAGGGTCTTGATGATGCATCGGGTGCCTCCTGACTAGGGGCACATCTACAGGGGCTCTTTACGCCGAAGTAAATGCGCAGATTCGCATTTTAGGACACAAGACACTTCTGTCCATTCACAGCAGCACCGTGTTTTTAACCCAATAATGTGCATATTTACAGTTGCGATTTAACACGACTTTTGAGCAATGTTTGAATGTGCACCGCATTAAGCTGATGTTTCATCGGGGGAGTTAAATTGCCTTTTGACATGTGGGCGTACCTTCCAGGGCAGGACAAAGTGATTGGCCGAGCTCCCACCTTCCCACCTATCACATCCTCCTCTGGCTCCCTCGTTCCTTTGCGCCCTTTCATTTTTTAATTCTATGATTCTCCGGAGCTTATATTAAATATGAAAACAAACAGGGGGCAACGGGCAGCCAAAGGCAGGAGATGTGTTGTTTTCAACGCTCTACTCACTGCCCCCCCTCTTGTATCCTCCTGTGCTGCCTCGTTCCTTTCCCCAGCTCGTTCCTTTTCCTGGCTCGTTCCTTTCCCCCACTCATTCCTTTCCCTTGCTCTCTGTTAATGCTGCAGTGTGACGTTAATTGTGTAGATTCAAATCTACAAAAATTCAGCTTTAGATTTAATGAGGAGCAATCCCATTGTCATATAGACGGGGGCTAGAAGAGGCTGTGTGTGGAATTTGGTTCCAATCCCGCAAACCCTCAAGCTTTTCTAGCTACTTCTCCCTTTTTGGTGCACTAAGAATTTTTGCTCCTGTGGACTAAATGCACAGGAGTTTGATAGTGGATCAAGTGCCTCCTGACTAGGGAGGCTGTATGTGAAGTTTTATCCCTATCCTGCAAACATCCAGTGCTTCAGAAGTGATACAGTGCCACTGCTCGGGCAAGAGTACTGCAGCAGGATGGGGGGGTGTGAGTTAAATTATACACAGTGGCTTATTAGTCTGCTTGTGTGGTAGGGGATTGTGGGCTGTTTTAAAAATAAGCTAAATAAGATATTTTTGCAACATCTTTCAATGTTGAAGCAGGTGATGCATCCGATGAATTCCAAGATGAACTCTTGGAACTGCAAACCAATATGGAACAAAAATCAAGCTTCATCAACATGGCCATTCTTGAGTTCTACAAACTGTGTGTGACTGCTTAGAACACATGTGCTTAAAAAAGACAGCTGCAAGTGGCAGTATCATCAATCCAAACAGATATTGAAAGGCTTATAAAGGAGAAGATATCATAGTCATCACACTGGACCACATATCAAATTACATTGTTTTAAACAAGTGTAAAAAAAAGAAGAGAAACTTGATTCCACGGTGCAAAGTTAGTGGATGTAACAGGTTTTATATATGTCACCCTAAGCGTGCAGATTCCTGCTGAGCAAGCCTTGGGAATCAAACCGAGTTTTAATAGCTGTACTTTAATAGCTGAAGTTGGAAATAGAAATTCGATGAAACTGAATTGGCCTTTTAGCCCCACCCAGCTTGTCTTGTGACAAATCTCCTAGTGATAAGATCTGGTTGGTTTCTCATAGTTTTGCTTAAACACCTCACCTACCACCCACAGAGCTTCCATTCTAATTAGAAATGTGCAAAGCGAAAGGGCTGGTCTTGTACATCCTTGTTAATCAGGTTTGGCTTTTGCAAAGTGGAATTAAGAATTAGTTCTCATTGTGATCCAGGAGCCATTGTCCTGCATTTTTTCTGTGGAATGTTTACTTTGTTGTCGTGGTTTTTGCTAATGACAATTAGCATTCATAACTCCACAAAGGGGACTTTGCTAATTGCTGGAAATGGCATTGAGTTAGTTCATTTGAGCAGCCTGAAGTGTTCAATTAGCAAATTTGTCACACAATAGTCCAACAGATACGTCATAATTTGGGTGGCACCAGAAGCTAAATTAAATTTAAATTGCCAGAAATTAAATGCATTGGTTTGGATCCAGGATAGCCCTTTCGCAATCAGAGTGAGCTGCAGTCCAGCAGAGGCTTCTGCTCACAGAAGAATCCTCATTTATTTATTTATTTATTTATTACATTTATTTATTACCGCCCAATAGCCGAAGCTTCCCTAATGTTCCAGAGGGCTCTCCAATCTTCCAGAATAGTTTTTCGAAGAAGTGGATGGTACTAATAGGTGGAAATCACCTCTCCCCACATCCCATGACCATTGAGTGGGCAGAACACTGCCCGTGGATCTCTGGATTCATCTGGAAATCATAACTTTACTACTTGGTATATTTATGAAATGTAGAAATAAAAATGCTTTTGGTTTTTATTTACAGTTATTACTGATATTTAGTGTTGGAAATGAGAGCTGCCAGTAGCTGCACCCTAAGCTGCTCAAGTATATCTTGGTTTTTGCTGGTTGAGAAAATTGGCAGAGAAATCAGTACTTTTTTAAACGTCCTTCTTAACTGGGCTTAGAAATAATATGCAGACCTCAGCAGCAGCATGTAGAAAATTATGTGGAAAAGGCTATCAGTGGCTACTAGACCTCTTGGCCTCTATACACCAGTTGCTGGGGAACATAGGCGGGAGAGTGCTGTTGCACTTGTGTCCGGATTGTGGGTTTCCCATCGACAGCTGATTGGCCACTGCATGAACAGAATGCTGGACTACATGTTCTTATGTTCTTAAAATGCCTTTTTTTAGAGGAAAAAGATCAAGAAAATAAGTATCTCTCTCACTTAATTGAAGAAGAATAAATTGAGATGTTCTGTTACACTTGATCATGAAGAGTTCAAGACTTCCTCAGAGATGGGTAACCAGGCAAGAGCACTTTCTCAGTTGTGGCATCCCATATGTGGAATGCCCCCCTTCCCCCCAGGGAAGCTCACCTATTGACAAATCTGATGCTCTTCCAGCACCACAAGAAGACGTCTTATTTGCCCAGGCATTTCAGCATGTATTATAGTTGACTTTAATTAATGGCTTTATTGTTTCTGTATGAATTTTCATTCTGCTGTGATTCTGAAGTGCTTTTTTTTTTTAGTTTTTGATATTGGGCTATATTGCATTTGTTGTCATGTTGTTTAAATTCTGTAAGACACTCTGGGACTGCTTTTTTTTTAATGGAGGGTGGCGTGTAAGTATTCAAACGAATAGCTAAATAACTTGCATAGCACTTCTCCACCCCACACTCTGCACAGCAGAAAGGGTGAAATGTGAACTGTAAATGGGGCAGTAAATCCCATGGGGCATAGATTGGGTAACTATTGGCTGTCCAGGTGTTTTGGCCTACAGCTCCCATCATCTCTCATCATTGGCTATGCTTACTAAGGATGATGGGAGTGCAGGCCAAAACATCTAGAGGGGTGCAAGTCCCCCACCCCTGCCATATGGAATCACAAGTTCTTTTTCTCTTTTTAAAAATAAATTATTTATTACTTTTATTTATACTCTTTAGTCTCGGGTTAGACTTTAACTGTTAGAGGTTAATCTAATCATTAGAGGTTGTTGAGCAAGACCCCTGTAACACAAGGGATATCTTCTCCCCACCCTTCTAGATACTACTTCCTGCAGTACAGTCTTAGTATGGGAAGTTCCCAAGTAGGTATGTCCTTTGGCTGCTGCTTCTCACTTTGTCAAAGAGAATTAGCTAATTTCTATTCCATCTTTGACGTCTCTTGCCAAGTCGCTGAGATCATTTTTGGAGACTCTTCTCTGCACCCCGACAACATTGCAATGAGTGGCTACCAGGAAAAGAGCCTTCTCTGTAGTATCCCCCACCCCCGCATCTGTGGAATCCCTTCCCATGGATATTATTGTTTTCATGGTGGTTATATTTTGGGGTGGGTGGGTTCTGTTATTTGAAACCGCTCTAAGAGCATATGTTAGTTGGGGGTGGGGTAATCAAATTTAATAAATATAATGATTATTTCCTCTTCCTCCTACCCATATTCCTAGTGCTCACTGGCCCTATTCAGAAGCTATCTACGTATACAAGGCTACACTGCCAGCACTGTCTATGTGTTGAGTCCCGATAACTGTGAAGGGGCGTTTATACACATTTAGCTACACCTCTTTGGTTACATTCATATGGACATCTACACTCAAAACGTGGACATCAGGGTGTGGGGTGGAGCCAGTGAATAGGGCTATTGTCTTATGGGTTACTGTGTTTGCTGGTTGATTTAATGAAAGTTGCTCCATCTCCTTCATCGCATCTTAGGGTTCAGTGTCACCATATTTCACCAAAGCATGGAAGCATAGCATTCAAACTTAAGCACTTTTGTATACTTATGCAAAATCTTTCCAAATGTTAACAGTCAGTATGTCATAAAATGTTTTGACTTAAATAAAGTCAAATTTTAAATAAATAAATTTAAGTATAAATAAATTTTGTCTTTTTTCCTAAGTGTAAGCCGCTCTGAGAGCCTTTTTTGGCTGAGGAGCGGGGTATGATAAATAAATAAATAAATAAATAAATAATAAAATTAGCTTGTCTTCTCTCCGTTTTGCTTAAAGCTCATATAACTTCTTTGTGGTCTCTGTGTATCATACATATGGGCCCTGCACCTGCACTGAGCCTTATTTCGGGAATATTCCTTAGCTGAGGAAAAACATTTTCAGCAGGAAACTTTCCCCCATTGTCTAGTGCACACAGCCCAGTGTGTTCCCGCCTTTCCCCCCCAGTTCCTTTATGACCACCATAGCTGGTGGGGAAGTTGTTTTTTCTTGTTGCCTAGCTGAGGTTTTTTTGCCGCCATGTCCAAGTGTTACCAGACAACACAGTGATCTTGTGGCACATCAACAAACGGGGGAACTTGATCTGCCACATTGATCAACCTTACCCTCGACATATTCCATTGGGCGATCGCGAGGGGCATTCAGCTCACCGCGTTACACATTACAGGTGTAGACAACACGCTAGCAGACTCTCTGAGCAGGAAGTTTCAAATATAACACAAATGACAATTGTCAACGTGCATACTGAGGGGCCTATTCCTGAGATGGGGCTCAGGATGGGGCTGTAAACCCCAATTTACAGACCCTAAGCCTCATGGCATGGAGGATTCATGATCCGTAGCCAATTCAACCTCAGTTGACCACAAACCACATGGTGCACCATCACAGAATGGCATAGCCAACGACAAATAGGATGAGGCGCAAGATGAACTCTGAGCAGGATCACTACTGGCTGAAGTGAGACATATTTCAGTTTCTTGGACGCTCGCAACGAAAGCATCATACACCCCAAAGTGGACAAGTTTCTCTTCTTTCTCTGCCACCCACTCCTTCCTTCCCTATTCTTCATCGGTGACTGATGTCCTCACATTCATGCACCATTTATATGAGAAAGGGCTGAAGTACTCCTCGATAAGCACATATCTCTCTGCCTTGTCTGCATATCAAGGAACAGTTAATGGTCACTTGCTGTTCTCACATCCACTCGTAAAACAATTTTATGTGTTTTCAAGAATTTGGTGCCCCCTCTCCACCCTATCATCCCAGAGTGGAGCTTTTCCATCATTTTGAACACTGTCTACCAAGCCCTTTGAGTCGATGGCAACGACGGACCTCAGTTTTCTTACGTGGAAGGTAGCTTTCCTGGTAGCGATAACCTCCACGAGGAGGGCAGGAGAGCTCTGTGCGCTAAGACTTGACTTACTGTTTACAAATTTTCATAAAGACAAGGTGGTCTTACTGCTAGACATTACCTTTCTGCCTAAGGTTGTGTCACAGTTCCATGTTAATCAATCTATAGTTTCTTTCTTTCTTTCTTTCCCCTCTCCGTCGACTAATGTACAGAGGAGGCTACACATTAGATGTTTGCTGACCATTGGCTTTTTGCAAGGATAGGATGCAAAGTTTTCAGACAACCCAGCATCTGTTTATTTGTTACGGTGGTCGAAACAAGGGCCAACCAGTATCAAGTCAGAGACTAGCATCCTGGATCGTTTATACGATAAGACTGATCTATCAGTTGTCAAGGCTGGAGCCTCTGACACATGTTAAGGCACACTCAACAAGAGGTGTAGCAGCATCGACAGCGTTTATGAGGGGCATCTCACTTGATGACATTTGTTGAGCGGCGACCTGGTCAACTCCGTTGATGTTCGCCAACCATTAGAACCTTGATATCAGGTTGCGTAAGGACTGTTCCTTCAGAAGGGCTGTACTCTCATCAGTCCTACACTGACACCTTCCCACCTCCGGTAAGTGCCTTGCTTATTAGTCGCCCATATGTGTGATGCACAGAGACCACGAAGAAGAAGAACAGGTTGCTCACCTGTAACTCTAGTTCTTCGAGTGGTCATCTATGCAGTCACACAACCCACCCACCATCCCCTCTTCAGTGTCAATGCTTTTCTGATGCCGATACTGAGGAGTGTTCCTCTTTTCTTTTCATTTTTGTTTCCTTTGGTTTTTTGAAACTACTCTACTGGCGGTCTCAAGGAACTGAGGGGAAAGGCAGGAACATGCTGGGGTGTTCGCACTAGGCTGTGAGGGGAGGGGTTTCTGCTGAAAACATTTTTCCTCAGCTAAGGAATATGTAGGCGCAGAGCCCATATGTGTGACTGCACAGATGACCACTCGAAGAAGTACAGTTACAGGTGAGCAACCTGTTCTTCCTGGGTAATCTGTTGGACATGACTTTTGTCTTACAGTGTGCTTAGATTTCATTGGGAGATGCTAATGAAACCTTCAAAACTTCTTTTAATTGTTTATAACAGGCAACCTTGATAAAAATGTGGAGTTAGAAAATCTGGTAGCACAATTCCTTGGTGTCGAAGCATCTCTGGCGTTTGGCATGGGGTTTGCTACAAATTCTATGAATATCCCAGCATTGGTTGGGAAGGTGAGTCAAAATTCCTCAGCTTATTTTATCTGACTAACAAGCCATTTGTGATGTGTAAGTGTGTTGTTTTAATAACTTGTTTAACCTTTGCTCTTGGCTTTGCTTTAACGAAGAAGCAAACCACCGGATCCCCCAGGAACTTTTCCAACCCAAGATCTGCTGAGCCAAGTTGTAATTGAACAACAGTGTATTCAGGCAGGAGAAGTTCCTAGTGGGTAATGCCAATGGTATTTGCTTGTTCCGTGTCTTTTATGTGTGCATATAAGCATTTCAATAAATTAAGCCCATTGTAGAATATTTTTCGATGAGGGAGACTGTTTCTGGACTTCCTTGAGGAATCGAGATGGCCACTTTTAGAAACATGAAGTTGGACAAAGGGACACATAGTTTGATCCAGGTGGGGGGGTGATATTTTATTGGGAGGGCTGTGTTTAAGATGATAATTGGGAGAAATGCATGCTACATGAGACCTTTTTAGGAGTCCCTTATGCCCGTTGGAAAGGGCAATACACATTTACACAGTGTTTTACCTTCAGTGTGCAAAATGTGAAAATAACTCTGCTAGATTTCAAATTGCAAATTCACTTCAAAATATGACGTTGAAGCTGTGTTAAAGTGATTTTTCTTCAAAATGGGTGTTTGGAGCAGACACAAGTTACAACAAGATGGTTTAACATTCAGGTCTTTAATGTGTCAGCAGGGAGGGGAAAGCCTTAGATCAAAGTTTTTAGTTAAATTCAAGTTTAGTAGAACATTATGGTACAATATACAATAAGCTGAACCAAAGTTGTCTGATTCTATCAAGTCATCTAATGGTATGAAGTTTTAAAGTGTTACTTCTATACAAAATCATGCACAGTTGCATAAATGGTGATTCTAGCTGTCTTCCTTCCTGCTGTGTGAAACACCTGCTTTAGATAGCAAAAATGGATAATTCCTCTAAATCTATTATTATTTATTACATTTATATACCGCCTAATAGCTGAAGCTCTCTGGGCGGTTTACAAAGATTAAAAGAAAGATTAAAGATTAAAAATCAACTAAAATCTTCTAACCACAATCCTTAGTCAGTAAATGTTTCAGTGAGTTGTGGGGTTTGGAGGGGGGGAACAACTTGTGGCCTTCCAGATGTTTTGGTCTACAGCTCCCATCACCTTTAGCCAGCTGAGCCAATAGTGAGGGATGATAGGAGCTTAGACCAAAACATCTGGAGGTCCACGTGTTGTCCACCCCTGCTTTGCAGTAAAAGTAAAAAATGGGACAATGTTGACAATTGTTTGTACCACATAGGTCAGAGGCTGTCAGCAATCTGGTATGTCTATCAGTAATAGTCTGCTCTGCTTTTTGTGCCTCTGATCTGTTTTTACTGTAATGTATTTATTGCATTATGTTTGTGGTGTGTTTTAGTTCTTAGATTTTTTGTTCACTGCCCTGGTATCTTGATATGTAGTATGGGTTAAAGATCCCTTTAATTAATAAATAATGTAATAATAAATATCCAATATTTTACAGGAATACAGCAGTAGGGAACCTGCAGCCCCCAAGATGTTGGACCACAAGAAATGTTGGGGCAGCCATGACTCGTAGATTATGGGAATGGTTATCCAACAACATCTGGAGGGCCACAGGTTCCCCACCCATGCTGTAACATATTAATACAATGTTGCAGGTTGGTGTGCTTATTCTACCTCCTTCTAATTCATTATGTACTTTCACAGGGGTGTCTTATTTTAAGTGATGAGCTGAACCATACTTCACTTATTCTTGGTGCAAGACTCTCGGGAGCCACAATCAGAGTCTTTAAACACAACAGTGAGTATTAATGTTGGGCATTTTGAGTAAGACATGTTGCAGGGAAAATATTTTACATATGATACTTTTTCTCTGGCATATTTTTAGTATGTATTTTTTTAAAGTGTCTCTTGTTTTTCATGAAGTAAAAACTCCTCAACTTACCCACATTGAAAGCAAAATGTCCAAATATAATAAGGAGTTTATTCAAGGAAAAGTAGAGAAACAAGGGGAGGAAACCAAGGAAGGCAGCAATCACACATGCACAGAATTCCAAATGAAAATCAAAAAGTCAGTCTAGATCATCTAGTCACATTACTTACTTGAGTAAAATCCTGGAGCCCGAGAAAGAGAGAGAGAGAGAGAGAGAGAGAGAGAGAGAGAGAGAGGGCGGGCGCACCCGGTATCCAGTTAGATGGTATGTAGGAAAGCCAGACTGACAGTTGGTCTGTCCAATAACACAATAGCCTCCATTTCTGATGTCAGTGGTCTAGCCAGCAAATCAGATAAGGCTGGACTTATCTGATTTGCTGGCTAATCAGTTCTTAATGACGGTAACTTCCAACTCAAAAGCCCAAGGTGGTTGGAACCAGTCAGCCTATTCAAAAAAAGGGATTAAGATGTTGTTTGCATTTTGGAGGACAAAGACATGAGATAAAGCTAGATAAAACTATTCAGGTTGCCCAGCAAGGTCCCCACTGACCAGATGCTCTAGGGGGCACTGTGGATTTATAGCAGAAGTAGGGATTAGAACCCGGATCTCTCAACACCCAGTCCAACACTCTAACCACTACATCCAGTTTAAGAAGCTACTATACTATTGGTGTCTTATACAAAAGTTCGGTTTTGCCTTCCTAACCATTGGTGCAAAATGTAGACATAATCAATTCTGAAACTTTTTATTGTAAGCCACCTTGGTTATTTTATAGAAAGGTGGGGGTATAAAGGCCAGTGATGGACTGATTGACACATTATGTTTTGTGTTTTTGTAACTAGATATGCAGAGCTTAGAAAAGCTGTTGAAAGATGCAATAATAAATGGACAACCTCGAAGCCGAAGAGCATGGAAAAAAATTCTTATTCTCGTAGAGGGAATTTATAGGTACGTCAACTGGTCTTTTATTAAGTCTAATTTTTATTTTGCTGCTGTACATGCTAGGCTTTTTATCTGTTTAATTTTGTTGCTTTTATAGTTCTTCTTTGGTTAAATTGTTCTTTTTTATTTTTTACCTGCTTTGGGAATTTGTTTTAGCTTGAAATATGAACTATAGTTTACTAACTAAAGTTTAGCAAAACTTAATGCTATCAGCTGGCTAGTTTACCTTCTCTGAACTCCACCAAGGCAGCATTAAGTATCGAGGAGACTAACGTGTATTGCATTTATTAGTAACATAAGTGTACTGGCCTTCCTCTAGTCTTGCAGAATAAATGTGTGAGTGTTATTCAGAGAAGGGGATTAAGCTGTACATAGCAAACATTGGCTGAAAATGCTAGGCTCGATGTTGAGGTTACCCTTTTAGAAAATCAATGCATGAAAGCCATAAAAATGGATTTGCTTAGCAAATAACAGATAAGTGACTAGAGCTGAAACTACACGTTACTTCTCAGTGGGGTGTTTTCAGACCCAAAGTAACCTGGGGTAGGCTGCACCTGTTGTTGTTTTTAGAGCAAAATTGCCAGCTGCTTTTTTGCCTGTAGGAAGAGAAAGACATATTGTGAGTATCTTACAACCACCACTGAATGGCAATTTGGGGAGGCTGATTTTAATGTGCAAAATCAGAAGGGTAGGGGGAAAGTGAAATAATTTCTTCCCTACCTGCCCTTGATATGCTCAGATGCAGCCTGCCCCAGGTGTCTTTGGGTGTTTGTTTTTTAAAGGGAAACATTTCTGAAATCCATATTAGCATGTAATTTGATCCTTCATTCTTAAACCAAAAAGGGTATTCCACTTCTTGTTGGAAAGACACCATTTGTTTTTTGGCAGTTTTTTGAAGGACTTTTTGATATACACTATGAACGGAAACACCTCTCTCCCTATATATATTGTTTACATTATAATCATGCTTCTTACCTCAAACTGATCACTTTTCTAGTTCCTGTTGTCTGATGTTAACAACTGGATGGCTAATAATTGAGCAAACAGGGCACTTGGGCTGCGTGCATTGCCAATCAAAACACTGTGAAGTATCCCAGCTCTTATTTTAGCTGCAAATGCAATGCAAATGAAAGCTGGTGTTGATAGATTTCTAGGAACACCGAATAAACAAATCATGTCTTTTATATTTGCTGTGAACACTGGACCTTCTGCTGCTGTTCTTGACATAGTACTAAAGGCAGGTGGCAGTAGAGTGTGGAGGAAAAAGGAAACTTTGAAAAAGTACTTCAATGTAAAAGCAAGCCAGCATGTGTAGTTGTATAAAAACGATATATAATTATTTATGCTTTCTGTTAAGCCATTTTGTCACAAACGCTCCTTTGGTGAAATGCCTCAGATATATATTTCTACCAGTTGCCTCTCAACACAGGGTAGTTTTCCAAAACAGTCTGTACCTCTTTAAATAGCAGGTTTTTTTTTAAAAAAAAAAAAAAAGTGGGGGGAAGCAGTTTTAAAGTGAGACAGGCATGCATCTTATGTTGGCCAAACATGCACACACACAACCAGCATCTCCATCCTTGATTGTTCTTGCACCTTTCCATCACTGTGTACCATATCATTGGACCAAAATATGTGAATAGCTGGAGTAGAGTTATGAAAAAAAAAATGTCCATTTGATGGGTGCTTTCCTTACAGGCTTCCCATGTCTCTGGTTTAGCATACATGGCTGAACCAAGAGAGCAGAGTGCTCTCGTTTGAACCCTCCCTTGTAGATCCTAAGAACTGGTAAATAACAGATTTCTACTTAGCTGGAACTCTTCTGGAGCTTGGGGTGGGTGGGTTGTTGGTTACAAATAAATATGAGTGTCTTTCAACGTTGCTGTGATACTTTGGCTAGAGCTGCTTCTGAGCAATTAATTGCATGGTACCTGTATTATTATATATTAATAGTTACAGCTGCATCTATCAGTGAGAGCTCGGTAGTCAGTAGATTTTGGTTTGTTTGTTTTTCTCCTAGCATGGAAGGCTCCATTGTACGCTTGCCAGAAATAGTTGCCTTGAAGAGAAAATACAAAGCCTATCTCTACTTGGACGAAGCCCACAGCATAGGTGCCGTTGGCCCAACAGGGAGGGGAGTTGTGGAGTACTTTGGAATGGACCCCAATGATGTTGATGTATTGATGGGAACATTTACGAAAAGCTTCGGAGCAGCTGGAGGATACATAGCTGGCAAAAAGGTAATTGCAGCAGTCGTTGGCATTTCCAGTTGTGCACAAACTCATGGGCTTAGGAAGCACTTGTTTTCTTTTAAAAAAAATGAGTGACACCCTAGGTTGCAGAAGAAGTCGGGAAGCAGGCATCTTCATTCTAGTTCCTAGAAAACCCTGGTTGCTCTCAAATGCTGCAACAGTTTTTGAGCCCTTGGGAGTACATTTGCAGTAGGCCTGAAGAATTTCTAATTCAATGTGCATCCAAAGCATTGATGCTCTGTCAAGTAATGTGCTGTGTTGCATATGTGATATTGTGACAGTTTTGAGTTTGCTCTCCCCTCCTCCTAGATGATTTCAGACTGTTCGCACACTGCTAATCATATTTTCATAAAGATACAGCTATTTGGAAATTCCTCATGTCTCCTGGCTTCCGATATTCAGCTAGCTATTATTGCTGTCTACGGATTTCCATATAGTTTGCTCAGAATGGGTTTACTCATCATTATGCTAGGAGAACTCCACTAGTACAATGGGACTTTCTCCCTTTCTCCACCCCCTGCAGCCCTCCACGCCACCCAGAAGTCTGTTCTAGAGGGCTTCCTGCCCAGAAAACTACCCTGGAGGGCTTCCCTGCCCATCCAGAAATCTGCTCTAAAGGGTGCATAAGGAGGAATTGCTTCTGAGTTCCGCTGATTGAACTCTTTCAGCAAAACTATACCACTGGATACAGTGCTCAGGGGCTTTTATGACAAAGGTCCAGGTTGGAGGTATTCGGTGACAGGCAATTAAATTAATTTAATTGTTATACAGTTTCTGAAGTGGTGCCATGGAATACAATTAAGGTGCTACAAGTAATTAATTAGTATTAAGATCACTTAATATATATTGAAGAACTCACCATATTTAGTATAATATTTAGTATAATATTTATCTCCCGCCTTAACATAAATACTTTACTGGATATCACACTGTATTGAAAAAGCATGTAGCCAGTTGGATAGATACATTTATTGAATTTTTTATACCCACTTCAAATCTTGAAGGCCCAAGATAAAAAACAGTTTTTGAAGGAGAAAGTCCTTTAAAGGGCTACCAATAGGATAGAAAACTGAATCCATAAAATGAGACAGAAAAAAATGGTGCAAATGTGCCTTTAAAAACCAAAGGATAGATGAAAAAGGTTGATTTTTAACCAACTATGTACCCATATAATGGCAAAATCGTTCTGAATACAAGATGGATGGAAGGGTTGGGGGTATATGATCAATGGGTGAGGTAATGATCCAACACCAAAATTGCATCCTTAGGTGCCTTTCTGTTCACGTCTGTCTTCACAGACAACTTGGAAATGTATTTTTCTCTATCCTGACCATTTTGGCTGTTGCTGTATAATTGTTATATGTCCTGCAGTTCTGAATTTTTGTGTTGAGTGGGTATGCAGCCAATTTTTGATCAGATAACTCTTATCATCTACAAACTTCTATTCCAGTAGAAAGAGGAGGGCTTTTTGATAATCACACTGTATTTTCTCTCTTTTTTATTTAAGGAGCTTGTGGACTACTTACGAGTTCACTCCCATAGTGCGACGTATGCCACATCTATGTGTCCTCCTGTAACAGAACAAATAATACGAGCAATGAAATGTGTCATGGGACTAGATGGAACCACACAAGGTAGGGTATTTCACCAACTCTGAAGATTTTAGTTTATAGCTTTGGGATGTAAGGGGATGGGGAGAGTATGACGAGGATTGTCAAAATACTATGGTAATGGTAGTCGTAACGGATCATCTTTAGAACTTTGCTTTCGTGAATTAATGCAACTGATCATTTGTAGTCCAAATATGAGCAAAACAAAAAACCTTCCATTTTGGGGACCCACTCCCTGGCCCACATATATCTGCAGGCAGACCTTGCTCAGAGAATGTCATTGGGCCATTTCAGGTAGAATGATCCTGGCTTGATAAACCATGGTTTATGAAGACAGGAAACAATCATTGGACCCACCTCCTTCACCCCTCCCCTTCCCAGACCTTGGTTAGTGAAATGATATTAAGCTATAGTTTCTTGTCTTCTGATGTAATAGGAAACTGCTTTACTCTAAGTAGGATTGAAACTGGTGCACTAGGAGAGGGGTGAGTGAGGAGCACCCAGGTCCAACACATATTTCCAGTTTACAAAGCTTGGATTATTGCTTCCAAACTAAGCAATGTTGTTGGGGTTTTTTAAAAAAAAAATTGTAAGGGTCATAATGATTTCACTGTATGATATAAATGTTAATCTGAATGAAGCAGTCTCTGAAGTATTTCACACAAAGTTCTACATAATGTTAACCAAAAATAGCCAAGATTACAAGTGTAGACAAAAATCTGTGGCCAGAAAACCCAAGTGATGAAAATTTAAATATCACGTTTATATTCCCATTAATGTGATTTTTTCGCATAATTTTGGGTTTGTTTCCTGTCTTAGATGAGGAAAGTGCAACTGGGACATAGAATATTGTTGGGTACTGCATGTCTAGTTGGTTGTGTGAAGTGGCACTTGTGTTGTTTGGGTCAAAATCTTCCATGTCAGGAAATGAAGGTTTTCTCTGGCATGGTTAAAATTAGCCAACACCATGTTTGATAGACCTTCATAAAAATGTGTCAAGAAGTGCCCATACATTTCATATCAGGTTCCCAGTGGCAGACACAAACCAGCGTATTGTGAACCAGGCGTCAATCTTCAGTATTGGTTTACAGGGCCTAGTACTTTAATGCAATATTTGGAATGTGTAGAATTGTTATACAGGACCTTGATAGACCAGGCCGGCTGAGCCGGCCTGGAGGCGGGGCGATGGCGCGCTAACTTTAACGCGCGCCGCGAGGCCTCCTAGACGGCCGACGCGTAGGGACGACGGAAGCCCTGCAGCGTAGGCCATTTTGTTTTGTTTTGTTTTAAAGGGGCACCGTGCGCCCCAAAGACTGCGGACAAGGTAAGTGGTTTTTAAAAAAATTAAGCCCCTGCCCCCTCTTTCCCCGCCCTCCCTCCCCCTCCCCCTGTCGCGTTGTGCCAGCTCTCCCTCCCCTCGTCGCGTTGTGCCAGCTCTCCCTCCCCTCGTCGCATTGTGCCAGCTCTCCCTCCCCTCGTTGCGTTGTGCCAGCTCTCCCTCCCCTCGTTGCGTTGTGCCAGCTCTCCCCCCTCGTTGCGTTGTGCCAGCTCTCCCTCCCCTCGTCGCGTTGTGCCAGCTCTCCCTCCCCTCGTCGCGTTGTGCCAGCTCTCCCTCCCCTCGTCGCGTTGTGCCAGCTCTCCCTCCCTCGTTGCGTTGTGCCAGCTCTCCCTCCCCTCGTTGCATTGTGCCAGCTCTCCCCCCTCGTTGCGTTGTGCCAGCTCTCCCTCCCCTCATCGCGTTGTGCCAGCTCTCCCTCCCCTCGTCGTGTTGTGCCAGCTCTCCTCCCTCGTTGCGTTGTGCCAGCTCTCCCCCCTCGTCGTGTTGTGCCAGCTCTCCCTCCCCTCGTCGCGTTGTGCCAGCTCTCCCTCCCCTCGTCGCGTTGTGCCAGCTCTCCCTCCCCTCGTCGCGTTGTGCCAGCTCTCCCTCCCCTCGTTGCGTTGTGCCAGCTCTCCCTCCCCTCGTTGCATTGTGCCAGCTCTCCCCCCTCGTTGCGTTGTGCCAGCTCTCCCTCCCCTCGTCGCGTTGTGCCAGCTCTCCCTCCCCTCGTCGTGTTGTGCCAGCTCTCCTCCCTCGTTGCGTTGTGCCAGCTCCCTCCCCTCATCGCGTTGTGCCAGCTCTCCCTCCCCCTCTCCCGTGTCGCCCCCGAGATCACCTCCCCCTGGCCCGATGGGCACAGCGCTGAGCGCTGTGCCCAGTCCGTGGCTTTTTGCGGCTACTCGCGAGCGAGTAGCCGCAAAAAGCCACGGAAGTCTCTAGATGTTCCGTAGCCCCGGCCGCAGGCTGGGGCTGCGAAAAAGGCGTGCCATAAGCGACTTCGCTTATGGCGCGTTAGAGGAGGCCTCAGTGCGGACTGGGGCCGGATTCCCCTGTGCGTCATGTGGACGCACAGCAGGGAAACCGGCTCTCAAAGCACACTAAGGCCTCATCTAGCAAGGCCCACAGTTTCTGAAGTGGTGCCAAAGAATACAAGTTTATACTGTAAGGATAAATAAGAACTTGCAATACGAATTGTAAAATTAGATTTATGTTCTTGCCAATGGAGGGCAATAGTATACTGCACTTTTCAAAATCCTAGCATTCTCTCGGGCTTTAAGAAATAAATTATAAGAGGCTTTCTCTGGGCTGTGTTTCATCAATGTCCTCCAAAAGCACCTTATCTTTTTTTTGACATGCAGTCATGTGTGTGTGTGGATGGATGGATGCATAGATAGATAGAGATAGATAGATAGATAGATAGATCGCAATTCTCAGAACCTGTGTTTGATTACTGCAAAGTCTCAAGGATTGTTGCAATGCAAGAGCCTAGCAGAAAAACATACATTGCAGTGACTCTAATTCAAACTACTGTGTGGGTGGGAATGTATATCCTGACGGTCTACGGGAATCGACATTCAGTTGATTGTCAAGAATTTCAGAAGCTACAGAATATGCCGGTGACTCTCGCCCTGCTATTCAAATTTCAACAGATTGTTAAAAATTGCCTTGTTTACCAGTTACACCTGATATAGCATAGTAGCAAAGACCTAGTTCTTAGTAAAGTGATAAACTTTTGCCTAGACTTTACCACTCAGGCTGGAGGTCAGAGCCAACATGAGGGGATACTCCCTCATGGGAAGAAAAAAGATTTCTATGCAAAAACAAATCTTTTGGCGAAAAGGTTAGGCTAGATCATTTCTTCCTTATCAAGCTCTTCCCACGGTTGATTAGAACCCTTATGAGGTTTCTATAAAAATAAAAGATCATTTGGATTTTTCAGGATCTTTGTATTGCTATCATTGGAAAGTCTGGTGAGATTTACAGCAGAGTTGCTTTAAATAGAGAAAGCGTGACAACACAAGCTTTTAGTACTGGAGACAATAAACACAGTCTAGAGCCAGTATAAAAGAAGTTGAAATCATTTACTTTATTGGTGCTGTTATACACATCGTCAGAGAAGGCTATGTAACGCTGGTTAACTACAAGCATTTCCTAATGCTGGGTATGTGAATGTAAGTGAGCAAAGGCATGAGATTTGGTTACTTGTTTTCCTCAGAGATGCTGTCTGGCACTTCTTGTCATAGAGGCAGGGGAAGGAGGAAGGGAAGGAAATAGGAAATGAGAACAGACCAAGCTATAGGACATTCTTTATCGCCCCTTAGCGTCTGGAAGCATGCAAAGTTATTCCTATTATCCAACAGCAATCAGAATCATTTTTACTGTTTGCAGCCAATGGCCATTACAACATCATAAAACATTAAGAACATTAAAACATTAATCTGTTTAAAACAATTAAAACAATAAAACAAATTAACACATTAAGCTAAATAAGGTGTGTGTATTTAATCTTCCTTTCACTGAACAGTAAATGTGCAGTTATCACTGACACAGGAGGCGCTTCAGTTGTGTCAGTGCATTTTTTAAAAAATAAGCTTCCCATTGTAAATCTGATCCATTGGCATAGGACGAAAAACTTTCGAAAATTAAAAATACTCCAGTGCTTAATTTTGCCACAGAAAATTTCTTTTTTCGTAAATTCTTTAATAAAAATAAATGTATTAGACAAGATTGACAGTTTCAACTTTGTAATTAATGTTTTTCAGGTGTTTATCTCTAGAAAGTATGTGGGAGAATACATATGTATCATTGAAATACTTATGTCTCAGTGTGAAAAGTAACTAATAAGTAGTGACATTGAAATCAAACGTGCCTCAACAATGTTAGTGGAAGAGAGTTGAACTCTGTCCAAACAAATGAGTGTCAGTATATCATTCAGAGTTCTTTGGGTTGTTAAAATTAATTAGTGTGTCAACAGTTTTCAGTACTTCTTTCTTTTTTAAAAAAAATTGAACAGTGTAAGGGAAGTACATGCTATTATCTTTAATTTTTTATAAGTATTCCAATAAAACGTCTCCATAATATAACATTAAATCACATTAAGAGAGTAATCCCATCGCCCCTAGACAACATCTGGGAGGCTGTAAGATATTTCAGATTCCTGGTTCAGATGTTGGAGACAGATCTCTGACCTAAGGCCCAGGAAACTGTGCTCCCTGCCTCCTCCCCTTCACAGTTGATGCAGAGAAAATTGAGCTGGCTGTCTTTCTGAGCTTGCAAAAATGACCTCAGAGAGCGGATAAAGGGGGCATTTCTCAGGGAGGGGAGGGGACTGGAGAGACCAGATAAGACAGTGACTGGGTTCAGATAACACAATTGTCCACGGTTGATTAAATAGTCCACCGTTGAGTATTGTGTCATCTGTCGAGCATTTTCTACACAACAGTTGTTTATTTCTCAGAAATAACCAATGCAAATAATCAACAGTGTGCAGAGTTGACTATCTGCACAACCATTGATTATTATGTCGTGTGGAGGTCTCCATTGACTATTTCACATGCCTACAGAGTTGTGAGGCAAGAGCAGCAGAAACCCCTGCTGCTCTTGCCCAGCGGGACTCTGTAGGCATGTGTCATTTGTCCTGGGGAAGCACGTGGAGAGCCTCTGATCGTGCCATCCCTGGGTGGAGCGCTGCAATCTGCATCTCCCCACGCGCTTCCCAGGACGTGCACAAATGGTGATCAGGGCAGAGGGGTATAAGGATCTCTCCTACATCTGCAACATCAAACCGAGGAGAAATCCCCCCCCTCCACCCCAATATCCATTTGGATATCAGGGAGGAGGAACATAGGGATCTGTCCTGTGGCTGTAATGTCAAACTGCGGATGGATTTCTCCCGCAGTTTGACATTACAGCTACAGGGCAGACCCATACACCCTTCCGCCGCAATAACTGAAGCCCATTTGTTGATATTGGGATAGCGTCAGGCAAGCATCTTCCTCCACCACGCTATCTATTGTTGGATATCGGCATGGTGCAGAGGGAGATAGCAAGTGTCTTCCTCCATGCTTTCCCGATATCCAGAAATGGAGAGCTTGGCGTAGTGGAGGAAGACACTCCACGCTATCCAAGCATCCCCCCGATCCCATATCCAAATAGATAGCAGGGGGGTGGTTCACTCCTGCAGCTGGGATAGGACATGCACAGTGTGGCCCATGGAACATTGGGGTGCCACGATCGTCCCATGTGATGCTGGTTCTTATGGGAATCCCCCTTCATGCCGGGTCCCCCCACCATCAGAGCAGGAGGAGGAGAGCGCAGCGCCAGGTACTGACAGTGGGGTGACCCAGCACAAAGGGGGATTCTCATGGGAACTAGCACCGCCACTTGGTGGGTAGGGCAGAGAGGGGGTGGGCAGGGGCAGGGATCATCAATACTCAGCCATGTGTTAATAGTCAACTCCACGGAAGACTATAATCATGTCGTGTGGAGAATACCCTCTAAATAGTCATCCACAGAGTTGACTATTAACACATGGTTGACTATTGTGTCGTCTGAACACAGCCAGTATCTCAAGGCCTCTCCAGCCTCCTTCCCTCCCCTTCCAGAACACCCCAGCGAAGCAGGTGAAAAACTCATCTAAATAAAATGCAAAGAGGGAGACACAATGGAGATGAAGATCACCTCTGCCGCTCCTCTCGCTCTGCAGTAGATGCTCGCAAACCTCCGAGTTCAGAAGCTTACAAGCATCAAGGGCGAATGTCATAGGATCGTGCCTTTAGCCTGCTTTAATGTTTCCCCTCAAACATTTCAGGTCAAAAATTTATGGTGTATTGGGCCAAAGATTATCATGGGGTATTTTTGTGTAGCTTTGTTATTTACTATATACAAGTAAAATAAACATGCTAAATTAGATCTCTTTAGTGCATCAGAAAATTTTCAAATACGAACTGGAAAGTTTCTGTTGCAAGTGACCCTATGCTAATTAACCTAGCCCTGTGTGTGGGTTTCTGATGGGCAGCTGGTTGGTAGACTAGATGGATCCTTGGTTTAATCCAGCATGGCTCTTCTGATGTAACTATACACATTCAATCCGTGCATGAGCCCCACTTTTATCTGACATTCATGATAATTTATATAGAAGCCAATAGGTGGACAGCCCAACGCTCTTTGGCTCAATCCCCACAATGGCTGTGCCAGAACAGATCATCCAGATTAGAGCTACATGCATTGGATTCTAGACATATAGGCCCCTGGGCAAATGTTAAATGCAATGCCGAAACATTAGGTAGGGGTAGTATGGCCTGATCTTGGAGTGGCTACTCCCTGTCAGGGAAATTTATGCAGAATGAAGCTGTTCTCCATAAACAACTGGCACACCTACAGCTGATCCAGCAGTTTCTTTTCCACCCTTGAATTGCTCATCAAAGGTTTTGGGTAAAGAAGCGCTTCTCAGGCCACTTCAGTAGAGTGCGCAACTCCTATTTGCGTAATCTGCCTGTACCATAGAAGTGAATAGAGAAGCGTGCTTATGCAGAAGCTCCACGTACACTTTGGAGTCTTAGCAGAATTCTGGTTGTCAAGCCTTGCAGAGAAATACAGTATACAGGTTCCTGCTTTCCATAAATTCAGAGAACGTCTGGTTTTACATGTCATTGTATGTGACTCTGGTTTAGAATAGTGTATGAAAACTGGATGCAGCTGCATGCTTCAAAGCCATTGTGTGGGAAAACAATCCTCTCTGAAGATAAGATGTAACTTGTCAGTTGAGAAACTGGAAACTGTAGTTGCTCCATTGGTGACAACAAAAGAAATTATTGGAATTTGTTCTATTTATCTTCCGACAGTTTACAGAGTGGAAGCGTGCTTTTAGGCAGGAAGTTGGTTGATGAGCCATCTTTCTTTCTTGGCATCACTGTGCATAAAGTTGCATAAGCTACGTGCTACTCCCTTTATCTACATTTGGATGTAGCTGAGAAGCTCACTCAAGTTGTTCTTACTCCCACAGAGATAGTGGCAGAGCTCAAGCTGAAGGAAGCATGTATGGAGCTTCACAACATTTGACTAGTCTTCATTCTGATAGAAGAACTGAGAAATGTTTAGCTTAGTTTCCTTTTGCAATTAAGACCCAGGTATACTAATGGGGTAGGGCAAGTTAGTTTTCCTTCTTAGAAAGAAAGAGTTCCAGCTGAGCGCACTAACCTTGGATCAGCCTCAACTTTTTTAGCTTTTGGCTCATTCATGTGGCATTGTCACCTGTCTCTGGACTGTACCATTTCAATTTGCACATGATAGAAAGCTCCTCTATAAGAAAAAAAACTTCTTTATGTGGAAATCAAGCATATCAAGGCGAAGGCCAGGCTAGAACCCTAGCTTTCTATGAAAAGAGGTGGTTTATTTTTTGTATGTTGGAGCTTTCCATCACGTGAACCCCTTCCCATCTGTAATTTGAAATGACATAGTCCAATCACAGATATACAACCTTGATGAGAATTGGTTCTCTAAAACTTCTTTAGCTTATTGGCTAAGATTTTTGGTATAATGCAAATCTCACCTCTTCCATGAACTCACTAGTTTAGTTTAGTTTAGTTTAGCTACTCTGATCTATCTCTCAGTTCCCCCTCCCATTTATAATATTTAAAATTAAACTTTTCAGAAGTGCTGTAAAGCTTACTGTGAACATTTTAGAGTGCTATATTAATGCAAAGCATTTCTTATAAAGCACTCCCTAAATATACAAACACAAATGAATACAAAGACAATTCCGAGACCTTATCTTGCGGTTCCTGAATTACTACTGTGGGTGTGCCCCACCTCCAGTTATCCTTCTACTTAGAATATTTGTGTTTAGCAATAAGCAGACTTGAAATATGAAAATATAGTACCATCTAGCTGCTGTGTACTGTTCTTACTGCAGCAGCTTTAGAGGGATCTTTCATTAACAGGATCTTCCATTCTTCCTCAAAACCTATTTGCTCACCCTCTGGGCCTCTTCAAAAAAGCAAGATGTGGAATGATTCCTTGTTGCTCATCGCAGAAATGGAAAATGGTCTGGGTAGTTCTGTAGTTTATGAAAACAATCTAAAGTGTTGACTCCAATTAGCTGTACTACAGATTCTTTAGAGAGCTAAGAAATTACAAGCGAAGTATTCCAACTTCAGCTTGAACTAGTAAAAGTTGCACATTTAAAACTTGGCTCAGGCAAAATAGTCTAACCATTTCTGCTTCTGTGTCATGCCCTTGCAGAATTACCTTGATTCAATGTCGTGGAGCCACATCGAGCTGTGAGTCTGTAATTGTGTTCAAGTACTGAGGTTTTTCCAAAGTACCTATCACCATAATATCTGTTCTTGTGTGTTTAAAATAGCTCGGCAAAGCATGTATATAGGGCTGGGGGAGACAGTCATGCAAGTGTGTGGTCTTTGACCACAAAACACATAATCAGAAATGAGAGGAAAGTGGTGAGGCTTGGTAAGAATGGTTTACACCCTTTCCGTTATCCATTTGAAGCAATTCTCTTCCCTTCTGTGTTCAGTGCTTGCCCACCTCAATTGCACAAACTATTCCTGCACACAATACCCGAATCTTTGTATACATAGTTCTTTCTCACTCATTTGCAATTGTTTTGGTATTTAGGGGGGTATAATGGTGTTCAGTTAAGGTCTTAAACAGCCTAAGACATTCATATGTCAATACTTTGAAACTTTTGCTAAACCCAGCAGGGGTGCCATTTTTGGTTTCTCTTGGGAGGGGAGGCAGAGTTTTTCTTCTTTTCTTTAATTCGTTAGTCACCCTCTAGCATTTTTTCTCGGGGCAACATGCATAAAGGAATGACATAAAATCCAAAAATCCACATACTTAGTTTTTTAAACAAATCAATTTAAAACAAAGCAAAGGCTAAATTCATAAAAAGCAACAAACCATGTAGAGATCTAAAAACACCTTAAAACACATCAGTTTTAAAAGCCTGTGAGAATAATTTCTTTAAAGTATTTCTATGGCACCAAAAGCACGTTACAGAAGGCACGAGGTGGACCTCTCTGGGGAAGACATTCCGTACTTGGGACTGTGTGGAGGAGGGCTACTGCTGAGAGCCCTTTCTTGTGCGAGAACCCACTGCAATGCATCTCTGCATGCGAAGCCACCTGGCTCATGGCAAGGTTCCAAGGCCTACATCCTCTTTATAGCTATCAGAAAACAAAAATATCTCTATCAAAGATCATGTGTGAGAGGAAATAGCAGTTGGCAGCTTTGAATTTGGAGACTGAGGAAAAGGCAGAGAGATGGGAATTGGCTGATGCACTTGTATGTCTCTGGGGATCTGATGCTGCAAAGTGGACCTCCTGCATTGCCATAGTGCTTGTTTTGACCCCAATTACACTCTGCTTTTACATTTGTAAATGAAGCAAATATCACTGGGACAGAGTCATGACTAACTTAAGTCTCATTAATTTCAATGGGTCTAGTCTAAGTTTGGATTCAACCCTAAGTCTCCAACTGGCTCTTCTCCAAAGGTAGTGCTACTTGTAGAACTTCTCACCACTTGAGAGTGTGGGACAATATTTTTTTAAAACGTTAAAAGTGCAAAATACAATGAGAATTTTAAGAGCATCCATCATTTCTTTATATATACCACATCATGGGCAGCCCTCTAGGTGGTACACCTGAGGAATAACTTGCTTGTCAGCTGAAAAACCTACCCTTCCCTAAATGACACTCTTGAGGTATGCTTCAATGGCAAATATCTCCAACCCAAGTACACCTTCATTTTAGCATGAAATCTTGGAGATAAGATGTATTCTAGGGCGAAGAAAAGTTATTTGTTTGATATAGGGATATCAAAATATTTCGTGTGGTTAGATAGTCACTTGCCTCCCCCTATACTCCTTCAACATTTATTCATGGGTGGGCAATGTTGTTGAACTTTAACTCCCATCATCCCTCACCATTGGCTACGCTGATGAGGGCTGATGGGAGCTGCAGTCCACAAGTTACCCACCTCTGATTTATGGAACTATTTTTGCCCCAGGCCATTCTCTGCTTGTTTGTTTAATTCGAGGGCAAATGTTGGCAGCTTTTTTGTTGGATGCTTTTAATCCCTGCAGTGTGGCCATCATAGCCAACTGTCAAAGCAGACTAGGGGAACTGCAAATGAAAGTATGAATGGCATAATCCATATAGAGGAATGTTGTGAAAATCCCTGGTGATGTGGTACCTTCTGTTTGGGTATTGCATAGGGGCTAGCATAGGAATCTCAGATATGGACATGGATTGCTCATTGTGGTCTGCAAGTTCTAGAAAGCTTGGAATCTCCTCTGGTATCATACTAATTTGCAAGTGTTTTGTTAAAGAATTGAACAAGAAAGGGGTGTATTAAAGTACAACCTATGTGTTCTGTCTCCCTGCAATTCTCCCCAGCCAGGAAAATGGATCATATATTCAAGTACGTGTCTTTGTTCCTTCATTCTTGAGCTTCATTTAACCATTGAGTCTCTTCATTAAAGCCACTCCTGATAGAAAATAGGAATCAGGTTTGATACTCTTGGTAACTTTTAAGGAAATACCCTTTTTTTCTAATCGGTGCATTAAAATGCAAAAGTCCCAGGCTTATAATATTTAATGGTACTGAAAAATGAACTAAGTCTCGTATGTTTCCTGTACGCTATTCAAAGATGCACCATCCCCAACTGCTTGTTCCTTGTTCTTTTGAAATCTGTTATACCAAAAATATTTTTTGGAAATACCTCCAGACTATTGTTTTTATTAGCAACTGGAAAGCTTTGTAGTGAGATGCATTTGTGTGTTTTGTTACTCTGGCACAGCTGTTTTTGTTTAAGCACCACTGAAGAGATGGTTAAGCTATGGTTAACTCAATGGATTTGTCAAATGGAAACTGAATAGCAAGCACAAAGGAAAAAAGACTGTTCTCTGACCGGACAGCCTTTTCTGGTCCTTTTCTTTTAATTCAACAAAGGCACAGATAATTCCTTAACTATCCTTTTCTATATGAAAATTTCCCAGGTGGGAAGTCATGCACTTCAGTTGTCACTTTTTTTACAACGGGCAACCACCTGTTCTGGTACTAGTTGCTGGTAAATCATTGTCCATATTTTTGGCCTCTCAGGGATGCCTTGTTAAATTTGTGTTACCATATTTCTTTGATTCTAAGACACATTTTTCCCCATATAAACATCTCTAAAAACGGGGTGCATCTTAGAATCGCGGGTGCATTTATTATTTCTTAGAATCAAAGTTTTTTTCTCTTGGTGGTACTGAAATTAGTGTGCGTCTTACAATCGATGGTGTCTTACAATCGAAGAAATACGGTAGTTTGAATTGCTACTATGATCATCTCAAGGTTCAGCTTTGTCAAAAGGCATGCAAAGCATATGCAACAAGTGCACATTTGTAGTTGTTTAAACTATATGGAAAGTTCCTAAATAATGAGTCAAGGAGAGAAATCCTGCAAGGTGATAGCCCTTCTGACGAAGCAAGGACAATCTGTGTGCAGCAGCCAGTTTCGCACAAAGGACCTCTTTACTAGCTTCATTCCATGCATACCACTGCCTAATAAGTGGTTGACTGTGATAGTACTTACCATCTATTTTGAGTGGGGACCTTACATAGTCCTTCTAACCCAACATATCTCTTCAGCAGCTGCATGCACATAGAGATTATCATTATCAGCTGTATGCATCTGTGGATCAGGGATATGCCCAACATAAGGGAAAGAAATACACAAGAGTTAAATCTATTTACAGCCCTGTAAGTTCCTGGTTTGTGCCAGCATAGTGTCTTTGGAAATCAAGAGAGCTGAAATGCCCCATTTCTCAAACCAAATGGGATGAAGGGAAGAACCTCAGAATTATGGTAATTACTGATTTTTTTTTTAATATAGGACATGCAAAACAGTCTGGCTTGAAGTGGTGCCTAAGAGCAGTGCTAATTACAAAGGACTCCAGAGACGTTGTAAAATAATAATAATTCTCGGTGGGGTGGAGCAGGATGTGCCATGGATAGCTGCTCTGGAAAGAGTGAGATGCTGTAATGATTGTGATGGTGGCCTAAAAGAGAAATATGGTGGTGCAGTCAAGCTGTTAAAAAGATCAGAGACTCCACAAGATCTGCTACTTTGTGATGTACAAAGGCAGCCTGCAAGCTTTTGCAAACATGTGCTTTGTGTCTGTCTCTTACTAACTAACATTAGAAGTAATCCAGCTAGACTCACTTGGTTATTGGAAGATTAAAGAGATAGCAAGGTTATCACCTCCATCAATGAAGGCAAGATCAGACTGTCTTAAATTGGGGAAGGATTCCGTCCGCTTTAGGTTTACCTAGATCCTAGAATTTTTGTGTTTAACTTATTGATGTCTGTCATATGCAGTGGCAAAGCCTGAGTTGGCAACGTCTTGATTTATGGCTGAAGAGCCTAACTTATACTGGTCCAGATCACAAATTACCTTTCCACAAAATTAGTACAAAAAGAGAGCTGTTCTGTAGATTCCCTTCCTGGCACTCCTTAAGCAACTCTTCTGAATGGCCCCAGCTTGTGTCCTAGTTCAGTTGCATTTCCAGCAGTTCCCCTGCCCTGATGTGGTACAATGTTAGGGCAGTTCTGCTTTGCTGGGTGCATGTGAGGCTGGCCCCAGCCTCCTATCAGAAATGTACATGATGACACATGTACCAACCTATCTTAATATAAAGAGGGCTTACCTGGCTGTCAGTGAACTGTCGAACAGGCCATCCTATCTTTATATATTATTGCATCAATATCCTTTGCATTAGCAAAACTTATAGTGGAGAAAGAAAGTTGGACTTTCAGGAATAGCTTTACCTTTTATAAGAGACTTAAAAGCTTTGAAAACACAGGACAAGTCAACAGTGGAATCTTCTTTCTTTCCATATCTCAATCTTGCTTTGGCTGATTTTAGGAACTCTTTAGCTTTTGTGGATTAGACTTGCAACCTTTTCTTATCTGTCACATTTTATCCTGCCCATTTTCCAAAGAGTTCAGGGCAGCACACATGGGATTATCATGTTTTTGTTTTCACAATAAACCTATGAGGTAGATTAGGTTGTGCAGGAGCCCGGTCTTTGTATTTAGGTCTCTCTAGCAAGTCCAACACTCTGGTTCCCTTCATTGGCTTTGTACCTCCTAGCACTTATTTCATCAGTTGCTTACTTGCATGTAGAACAATAGTGTGCTACATGAAACTGGGACGGGCCTACCCATGTGCGCACATACATCATCAATCAGTATGAGGATTTCTAGGGGAGGGAATAGAAAGCCTTCTCTCTATGCACACCCCAGCAATCCTGATACAGACTGCTCTTTCCTCACCACTAGCAGCAGCAGGAAAAGAGTGATCCACCTGAGTCTCTCTGGGGGAAGGAGTGGAGAGTGCAAATGGTGGGATATTTGGCAGTGGTTCTCGAGATCGGAGTGCTCTTGTGAGGGCTGTAAATTCCTGGGGAGGACTGCGTGTTGTGCGGTCCTGACCTAGAAGATGCAAGTTGCAGAAATGCGACATCAGAACCAGCACTCAGGTCATGTTAGCTCTCTGAGCAGCCTTCTCCACTCTGGTGCCCTCCAGAGGTTTTGAATTCCCATCAACATCAGCCAGCATGGCCAACATCACCCAACATTAGCCAGCATGGCTACATGCTGGGACATGTAGTCCAAAACATCTGGGGGGCACCTCAGGAAGGTTGCTCTAGACTGAGCATTGCAGAGTATACTGAAGTAAATGAAACGTAGCTGCCCCTTTGCTTTCAAGCTCCTGTCTAGCATTCCAAAAGGATAGGATTTTAATGAATCCATGATGGTAAGATCAGCATTTCTTTCTTTCTTTCTTTCTTTCTTTCTTTCTTTCTTTCTTTCGTAAACCTGTGTACAAAATCATATATTTTTTTTACTTAGTAGGAGTTCCAGGCATGGACAGTGAGGATTTGCGTGTCCTTGATCCAGAAAATAGTTCTGGATATCCAAATTTGTCTTGAAAAGATCTCTTTAAACCCATGTTGAATGGAATTTGGGTGGGGTTTGTTGAGGTTTTATGATTGAGGTTTATGGGAGATTTTCCAACCTCATTAGTTATTGCACAGACTAGGCTTCTGGCCAATCACTTTGTAGCAGAGTATTACAGCGGTTTCCAGCCAAGTCAGCAAAGACACTAATTACGACTGAGATTTGAATTGGTTTAAACAAACTTTTACTGGCATATAAAAATATAATTTAGTTATGGCAATCACAGATAACAAATACTTACACACGGTCAGTAAATACAGCTCTGATACATCTGAGTGATATATTCTGAGTGATACATGTACATGGAAATACATTTACTTTTATAGACTACCTGTACAATGATGCAACTTCTTGCAACCCTTAATTGAAAACAATCAGTTTACCAATTATTCAATTATGACATCAATGTCCAGGTGCAAAGTTGACCTTTAAGTTTTCTGCTGAGTCTTCTGTTTCTTCCAGCTCCTCAGCAATTAGCAAATCAATGGAAACATAACCAGGATCCGTTCCAGGATTCCAACAGGGTTGTGTGTCAGAACAAAATTGGCTAATTGAGTTTACTATATTAAGCAACATAGAATGACCATATAGTAGTCAGTCATGGTAGTTTACGATTCTCTCTGCTAATTTCACTGAAAATAATTCCACTGTGTCCTTTTTAATGCAATTGAGGAGCAATTACTATTCTACTTGAAAAGAGAGGAGGGAAGTGCACAGTGTGATGAGGCTGTCATTCACATGTCCCACCTATTCAAATGTAAAGCGAGGTGGAGGGGAGGGTTTGTTCTCAACGCTGCAAGACACCTTGGGGAGAAGGGCACTAAACTACCCACACCACCCTGCTCCTTCTCCTCCCTGTAGTAACATTACTCCAGTGTTTACCTTTCATGTTTACATTATATATTAGAGAACTTAGCTTTGTAGTAGACTCAGCAACAGTGTTGTTTGCTGGTCAGTCTGCAATATGAAGATCTATTTATTATTTATTTATCTTATTACATTTCTATTCCACCCAATAGCCGAAGCTCTAGATGAGGGGTAAGCAACTTTCCAGATGTTTTGGGCTCCAACTCCCATCAGCCCCAGCTACCGTGGCTAATGTTGCCTACCCCTGAGGGTGGGGGTGGGGGTTGTCCTCTGGTAGCATGTATGTTGACTTCATGCACTCACTGATTTCATGGTTCTTTATTTCAGGACTTCAGAGAGTCCGCCAGCTAGCAGAAAACACAAGGTACTTCAGGAGAAGATTGCATGAACTAGGCTTCATTATTTATGGCAATGAGGATTCTCCTGTTGTCCCTTTGCTCCTTTACATACCTGGTAAAATTGGGTAAGTTAATTCTTACTGTCCAGGAAGCTATGCAAAGTTTTCACAATTTCAACCCAAATCTCACAGGAGGGGCTGTGGCTCAGTGGTAGAGAACATGTTTTGCATGCAGAAGGTCCCAGGTTCAATCCCTGGCATTTCCAGGTAGGGCTGGAAAAACTCCTGCCTGAAATGCTGGAGAGCTGCTGCCACTCAGTGTTGACAATACTGGGTTAGACAGGCCAGTCATCTGACTCAATATAAGGCAGCTTCCTACATTTCTATGTGTTCTCAATTCATTTGGTGCATTGTCCTTTTTACATAATACCGTACTTATCTAAAGATAAAAAAATAGCATTGGTCTTCAACTGGTTGGACAGGAGTAAGCTACACCCTGAGCTAAGGTGGGTCACACCATTTTTGTTGCTGTTTAGGGTTGTAGTTTTTCTTGGAAACAGAAAAAATAAGTGTCTGTGAAAAATGTGTAGGGAGAGAGGAAGGGTGACCAGAAGCAAAGGCAGAACAGAGCACCTTTACTTTTTAATCATTGCATAGGAAATGCTATATTAATGGATATCCTGCATTGGCAGGGGGTTGGATTCGATTTAAGACAACATTAAATGCGGCCTAAAAATAATTTAAAAATTAATTACATTTGAGGTACCTTTCAACTCTGATTCTATCTCTGCCTGACAAACTACCAGCAAAACTCCCTCGTTTTGCATCTGGTCACCCTAGAGTCAGGCCAAGGGCCAAATCCAGCCCTCCAGGATTCCTAGAAGGCCACACAAACTTTCCCTGGCTCCACAACCACTGATCATTTAGTGTTTTCCTGGCATCTATACAGTTTTTCACCATTCCAAAAGGTTGAAATGCCTCTCCTAAGATTTAATTCCTGGCAGTAAGAATTTTAAATTAAACTATGCTGGTATTGGGGGCACTTTGGGCCCATTCTTTTTTGCCTTTGGCCTATCCCACCACTAGCATGCAGCTTCCAAGACTTTGTCGGAAAGAAGTCAGCCCTTTGGCTAACATTGGTTCTGTGCTCCTTTTCTAGAGAGAAAGAGGGGAGAAAGACATCTATAAAACAATTTAAAGTCAGTCATGACAGCATAAGAAGAGCCATACTGGTTTAGACAAAGGACCTGTCTAGTCCAGCATTCTGTTCACACAGTGGCCAGTCAGTTGCTCATGGAAAGCCCACAAGCAGGACATGAGAAACTGATATACGGAGGAATATTGCCTCTGACCCCAGAAGTAGCACATAGCTTTCATTCTAGTAGCCATTCATAGCCTTATCCTCCATGAATTAGTCTGTTGTTCTTCTAGGTGTTATTAAAGATTTCTGAACAACTGAAAGATCACTAACAACCATAAATAACTGATGCCCATCAACCCATCATATGCCATTAAATGCCTGGGAATATAGACAGCAGCTCCTTGTTGATGCATTTCTTAGAGAAGTAACACTTCCCCCTCCCCTCCCCATATAAGTAGCATTTTACAACATCTTTGCATTGTTTAGAAGTCACTCTGCACACTAAGACTTCCCTTCTCTTTCTTGCAGTTTGAAGGAAATAACCTTTTGTTTCACTCATTTCCTTACCCAGGGCATTTTCAAGACGCATGTTAGCCAAAAGCATTGGGGTGGTTGTAGTTGGCTTCCCAGCAACTCCGATCACAGAATCCAGGGCTCGGTTTTGTGTGTCAGCTGCTCATACACGGGAGATGTTAGATACGGTAAGCACAACAGATGGCTTTGCAAAATGAACTGCATGTGTTGAAAGGGTTTGGGAGAAGCCCCATCATGTTTCTCTGCTCCATATCCTCTTTACTGTCTGCCTTGTTTAATCATCACCATTTGATTGTGGAAGCTTTGATTTTTAAAAAGTAAATATTCAGTTCACTGTTAGAATCAACAGAACATACTGCTGCAAAGAAGTGATTCAGAGCATGTAAAAAGCTTGCCTAACCAGCTTGTGAGTTTAGTCGTATGTAAGTGTTTGAGTTTTATGGAACACCTTCAGTGATAAAGTGGAAAGAAAGGGATATATGTATTGTATATGAAGAGAATGAGTGTGGGATTAAAAATGACTGAAATATGCTTTACAGATTTGGAAAAACTTCCTTTGCTGATAGTTGGCACTGGAAAGCTATCTCCCCCCCGCCCCCATTGAGGTGAAAATAAATTGCAAATCCAGATTCTCTATTATCATGTCTTCTATACTGGGCTCTTCAGAAGACTCTTTGAACCCTGCTGATTAAGGCTCTGCAGGGTTTAATGTGTGCTTTGCTAAACCCTGCTCACTCACTAACCACAATCAGATCATCTGCAACAGAGTTAGCGGCTCTAACCGTGGCTTAAAGTTGTGTGCGACAGCACAGCTTGTGGTTAGTGCTAATCCCAGAGAACCACAGTTACGCTAACCATAGAGCCTAAAGTGTCGTCTGAACAGGCCCATTATTAGCAAACACAGTTAGGAGTTTGTTGTATATAGACAAATAGTTTCACCCATAAAAGCATGGTTAAAGGACTATGGTCTTCATACCCAGTCAGTTTGGGAAACGAAATAAAATTTAATTGGATTAGCATGTGTAAGATCATGAAGTCTTAAAAATGCACTGTTGAGATTCCATGGCTTGGCCGTGTGCGGGCAGACAGAAGGCAAACTTTGGACGGCATCCAATGGGGCTACAACAGTTATGAAATCAATGCAGCAGAAGTGAATTCTAGCATAATGGCAATAGGATAAGCTGATGTGAAGGTTATTCCAGGGAAACCAGTCTTGCCAGCTTATGCTTACACTAGTGTTACATCAGTTGCATAAGCGCAACAACCCTGTTGGAAAATGCCCCCTGTAAAATAATGCCCTGGTTTGAATGTAATGTTAAATCAGGATTTAGTGGTAGATACATGCATTAAAACAACCCTGAGCAAAGCGTCGCATTCACATGCTCTCTCACTCCTCTCTCCTCCTTTGTGGCCAGTTTTGTTTCACTTTACCCAAAAGCTGGCTTCTCCGTACATTCGGACCTAAGATTGTGGTTTACAGTAAACTCTTCGGTTTCAAAACAAGCTAATTTCAAACTCTGGATTGTTTTGATGGGGTTTTTAACCAGAGTTTGTTTTAAGCCACATTCTCAGGTTTGAACAAAACGACAGGCCAGCTTTTGTGTAAAGCGAAACAACTTGGCAAGGGTCTTCCTCCTGGCCTTATGGATGGAGGGAGGATGCAAGCCTGAGGTTTTGCTCAGGTTTGTTCCGGCTTGTACATGTAGCTCTAAATCCTGGCTCTGTGGTGATGTTTTCCTAACTCTAGGCTTTTGATTCTGAAACCAAACCAGAGCATAATTAATCTAGCTCTTGTCAGTGTACCACACTGATCCTGCTAAGTTTGGGTTATATTCAAATTGAAATGTGGAGGGAAGAGTTATCTCTGATTTTTCCCTTTTTGTACAAATTGGGCCTTGGTGTGATTGTATGGCCCTGACACTCCATCCTCTGCTCCATGCAAAACTGTCAGCCACACATTTTGAAGTCTTGTTCACTTCCCATACTACAACAGGTTCATTGCAGACTTCAGGAGTAATGGAATGTGGTACAGTGCCATAGGCCAAAGCCATGTGGGGTTAAGACAGGAAATGCTTATTCCATAGCTGGCGTCAAAGGCAGGCATGGTTGGCTACCTGCTGAGGGCCCACACCCCACCAGGGGACCAATGACAATAGCCCCCTGCTGTTGTTCCTCCCTCTTCTTCATCATTGCAACCTGCTTGTTCATCTGCCTCTTGCTTTGACTCAGACAACGATGGTGGTGAGAAGGAGTAGGAGTAGTTGTGACTATCTATTTGCTCTCTGGCTCTCTGCAAGTTGTAGCAATGATAAAAGGACAAGGAGTTGACAGGGGGCCCATTGAGGGTGTCTTGCCCAAGGGCCCTCCAAAACCTGGAGCAGGCACTGGTCAGTGCAGTGAAGCTTGCCTGTTTCAGTCCAATTCTGATGGACTAATAACACTGTAGCATCCATAAAAGAAGGTCTACTTCATGGTTTCTAATCAATCTTCCCTTTGGATAAAAACTAAACAAACAAGGGGAAAAGGAAACGGTGCTATCCTATAAACCAATATCTTTACTGTCCTGATTTGGTTATGCTTCCACTAGTTCTTGAAATAAAGAGGTATTCGGTGACCTTAGACCCAATGCACTTAGTAAGATAAATGCAGATGTTCTGCAATTATATATTTGCAAATAATGCAAATAAAGGAATGTAGTGCACTACAAGGTCATTTAACTAAGTGCATTTTTTCAGTGGATAGAGATACCCTAAGTTGCTCCTCACCACTAAGGTAAAAAAAAAAACACCATAGGAACTTCATAACAAAAGCTCTCAGGTTCCTTATGCTACTACTATTTTAAATTTTAAATTAATAGCAATGCTCTCATCTGCTCACATACACTTGGCTAATACTAGTGCTTGTATGAGAGGAGGGTTGCTTTTAACTAGGCAGCTCAGTTTTTTCAGGGCAATGAGGGCTGCTTTTGTCATTAAGATGTGGAAAGCATCCTGCTTTGGGACAGGGCTGGATCCATAGTGGTGGTGGTGGTGGTGTTTCTAATGGTGTTTAGGCAAATGCTATCACACACCAGCAGGAGAGCAATTTTAAAAGTTAGGATAAAGCCAGTTGTAAAAAAGATACGTATGTGTATGTTAAAACACTCAGAGAAAATACAGTTATGTAAGTACATTGGCTTTGGGTTGTAGTAGTATTGAATTACAAAGTAAAAAATAATAATAAAAGAAGCAACTACAAAATAAAGAAGCTATGGGGGTGGGAAGGGGAAAACCAAGCAAATGCAGAGCTCAGGTTGCTTTGCATTCCATAAAGACCTGGTAGAAGAAGCCTGTTCTGAAGTGAGAGGAGCTGCATGGCTGTATGTGAGCCTGTCCCTTCTGATAAATGCTTGGTGAAAAGTTAACCAAGCTAACTATTTGGACAAAACATTCGAAAGCAAACAAAGTCCACTATTGGGAAAGCAACCAAAAAGTTCATTTTCCCCTCATGCCCAAGGCTGGGGGGAGGGAGTGAAAAATACTGATGTTCACCTCTTGATTGGCGTCCCAAAGATGCCACTGGCTAATTTGGAGGCCCAGAGCCTGTCACCTCTCTATTCGTAACACTGTTATGAATAGCGCTATGGATTACACTTGGATTGTCCAGTTGTCTTGATTTATTTCTTTTTATATATATAGTGGAAACTCAGGGGAGTTCCAAAATGGAGAGCTCGTAGTTCTCCTTTTGTAAGCTACAAGTAGAACTGCAGTTGTGTTTCCACACTATCAGGGGATATTATGTTCTTTCTGTGTGTACATTGGGATATGTTCCATCCACACCGGTGCCCTTAGCTCTATCGTTCTGTCTTTTTGAGGGGTGTGATTTTGACGTTTGGCAGCTGTAGCTATCACATCTCAGCACACATTCACTACACACTTTTTTATATATTTCTTTTAAGTAGTACCAAAACACTTTTCCAGCTACATTTTCTTTTTAAAAAATATCTAGATAGTGAAACACTACATAAATGTAAGTGTTATGGTGCTATATCCCTACTGTGCTTTATTTTATTTCTTTTTTAAAAAAGAAAACCTTTTCCAAGCACTTCCATTTTAGCAAGGTAATTAATAGCAGTGACCGGAAAGGGTTTTTTTTTTAATGATTTTTAAAATAAAATTTAGCATCATGTTAATGTAGTGCTATACCACCATGATGCTGTAACACCTTAATGCTGATAACACTTACTTTTAAGTTATATTTCACTATTTTAATTTTTTTTAACTAAAGCTGGACTAAATTTTAGTGCTACTTAAAAGATGTATGAAAACAATAAACAATTAGTAAAATGGTGCCCACTGCAAATGTCATACTGAATGTGTGCTTAGGAACGATCACCTGATTGGTCGCTGCCCGTGTCAAAACTATGCCTGTTAAAGACAGAAGACTAAAATTAAGGGCATCTACATGTGTGGCAATTTCATTACTCTTCTATCCTCAAAGTCAGATAACAAAAGAGAAGGAAGCGGCACTGGGAAAATGTGGGAGGATTATAAATGGATGACATTGTCATGTGGATTCCCCCGTAAAATATAAGTGAACAAGCCATGATGATTCAACAGTTACTGCCTCATCTGGAAACAGTCATACTCTTGAGTAACTCTTTGTTCTTGATGCTAAACAGAAGTGAGAGAAGCTTTATATCTTTCTTAATATAGTACTGTTGTATTACAGGTCCTGGAAGCTCTGGATGAACTGGGTGATTTTTTGCAGCTGAAATATTCTCGGCACTCCAGGTCATCTCGTCCTGAACTATATGATGAAATGAGCTTTGAACTTGAAGATTAAGCTTCCCTCCCATGGAGAAACCATTATGAGGGAGGAAAAGGGGAACCTAAGCAATAGGAATTTCCTAGGACAGTTTTTGCTTCACAGTTAATTGAACCAAGAGAAGTGTGTGTTTTACCAGAACAGATTCTGTGTGCAACAGACTGGAATATTGCTACACAACCCCTCCAAGAAATACCAGTTGTAATACTACTATTTGACGCAAAAGACTTTATTCCATTAAGCCAATCACTACTGTGCAGCTTTTGTTACAGGCCTTTTAATGAGCAGGCTTTGGATAGTTCTTAATTATGATTACAATAAACTTTTTAAAAGAGTGTCTTGGAATGTAGTATGTTAATTGAAGAAAAAATGTACTTATTAAATCAGCTTTCACTTGTAGAGCAGCTATCTCCATTGCAGTGTATGTGAATTTTGGCAAAGGAAATGGCAGGTGGACATGTCTTGACCTAACTACTAGATTAACAAGTACCTAAATGGGGGGGAGTGGTCATTCAGGACCTGCTCAACATTTAACTGTTACTGGCAAAAGATTTTGAGGAACAAAAAGCAGCTACAACTCCTCTTTTCAAGTTGGTGGTTTCTTTTTTAATTGTTGAAAGTTTAAATTCAATTTGGCAAAAATTGGAAGTCACAAAAATGTCAGCTTTTATTCTTACACAGTTGGTGCATTGAATTCTTTTACAATTAAAAGTTGAGTTTGATTTTTACTAGTTTGATCTTAAAGTGGGCTTATAGGTTTTCCATGTGCAATCTTAATAACCATTTCATTTTCCTGTCTGTAAAATACACAGCATTGCAGTTAAGAAAATACAGTTGATATTTACAAGCCCATTTTTCTGTAATTCTTAAACCATTTTAAAGGCTTGGCAAGCATATGTATGAGAAAGGAACACTTTGGCTGTTAGTTACGCAGAATATGATATGCTGTTTATAAGTCTGCTACCTGTTAAATTGAAAAAAACTAGTAATATTGCTAGTATATTGCTGTTTCTATGAAGTATATGAAACACAATTGGAGATAGTGTTTTTATTTTCAAATGAGGTTTATTTATGCATTAAAAAAAAGTTAACTGTTTTAAGAACCTGACCAATGATCTGAAAAGTGGACGGGAGACAAGAAAAACAGGTGGATATAGTCCCACTTCCATTCAGCCAAATGATTGGGGTCATGACTAATGGAAACTTATCACTGTCTTCAGTCTCAGTTGTATGTGAAATGATGTTCTCCTGTCTCAGCAGTGAAGGTCCTTGTAGTCTGTGTAGCTTTTAAAATAATAAGAATAAGAATAATATAATAAAATAACTGGTTGCTGTAGCTTTTGGGAGCTGCAAACCATTCTGGAATATCTGATGGCATTGTAAACACGTCCAATCAAGAGATGGTTAGCTTTCTGTTGCACAGATGTACTTTGCTTTCATGTTCTTGAAAGCTGTGGTATCCACTTAACTCACAGCTGCAAAATTAGATTTAAGAACAGAACAATTAAATTGTGGAATAGCAATTACAGTATATGACTCCCCTGCTTGTTAAAGCAGCTTTGAGGATAAAGCAAGGCTGATTAGTTATGAGGTCCCCTTTTTGTTGTTCAAGTTAATAAAATTCAATGCTGCTATAATGTTAAGAATGGACTGCGACACATTCCAAAATATCGAATGTCTGCTTCAGAAGTGTAGTTGTGGGGAGTGAGTTGTATAGTGTTGTATGATTGTTCACTTTGGCAAATGAACTTGAGAAACACTAAAGAAGCCCATGTTTGTGTGTTAAGCTAAAACTACTGTATAAAGATTAAAGGATGTTTTTGTGTGTTTTTAATTTTTGAAGTTGGCTTATTTCTTCTTCATTTACAAACTTGCATGGATGAACTTGGTGAGTTACAGAAGAAACAGACGGAGTCACGATCCACAATCCACAGGATCCATAGAACATCCTGTTTTCAGTGGTCATTTCTGACCACTGATGTGGCTTCTCTCTCTCTCTCTCTCTCTCTCTCTCTCTCTCTCTCTCTCTCTCCATCGTGTCCAATTTCATGCTCTGGCCTAAAGTGTTGTGCTTTAAAAGAAAGAGTCAAGTTTTAATTAGGCTTTAGTCAAATCATTCCCCACATCTCTCTCTCTCTCTCTTTCTTTCTCTTTCTCCCCCACCCAACCTTGCATGCATACACACATCCCAGCACTGCCCAAAGTAGCTCTATTTAAGATAATATACTAAAACATGCACAGTGATTTCAGTATGTGTTGCAATACAACAGAAAGGTGCTTTTCATATTGTCCACACTTTTATGTATACCGTTTAATGGTGGGCGTATCTGGGAAGAGCATGTAGATAAAACTAACACTTCAATTCAACCAGCACCTTTTATCTTCACTAAATAAACAGGCTCTCCCCTCTGAGTCTTTGTCACCCACTTTCAAAACACCAACATAGACCTTCTCTCCAGCCGAGTGCTCAGGCTCTTGCTGTACTTCTTCAGTAACTAGAAATTCCTTTGTCTGCTTTCGGTTGTTTCAACACTACTACGAGCAGATGCTGGAATGAGCCAGATCCTCTGATCATGATCAAAGAAAGCAGGACTCTGGCTCAGAGCAATGCTACCGCTCTGAGCTGCTTGCGGCAAGGGAAACGTGCATTGTGTGCTTATATGAAGCCTGCTATAGGAGCCATCTGCCTCTCTGCTCCCATATACAATGTGGACAGGCATGTGACAACAAACACAGTGAACATAAAAAAGAAAAGTAGTCTCATCTGTCTACTGCTTTCCAGTTCATTGATTACCATTTGATCCACCTTCATGAGCGCATCAAATGCCTCTGGCTACATTGAGAAATCATCTCATAGGTGAACATGTATGTTAAATTAGCTGTCTGATTGCAGTGTTGTCTGGCCTGATTAGCTTGTAGGCTTATATAGAAATGCTGTCTTGATTTTCATTCTAGGATGAGCTGAGTTGCATGATAAAGAAACCAAACCGGATCACCTGGAAGCACGTTGCCCCTCCAACACTGGCCACTGTTCTGTGGCTACTGAGCATGGTTGGCCCTCATTGCTATGTTTCCCCCACCTTTTTTTTCTAAAGGATTTGGGTTTTGTTTTTGTTTTTGCATTTTGGTATTTCTGAAATCCTTCAGTTTCCTCAAGGTGTGTATGTCTCCCTCTTGTGGGTGGATTGTACAGTTTGGGCTACATAAAGATCCATGCGTGCAGAATGAATCTACTATTAGTATATAGGTTCTTAAAATATAATTGTCTTGGGTTAGTTCTAGAAGATGTCGGGGTTTGGGCTTCCAGAAGGAGTACAAACATGTCCAATCTACTTGATCATCATAAAAAAAAGCATATAGAATGTATATATATATATATATATATATATATATATATATATATATATATATATTCTAATATCCTATATTCTTCATGGTCTCTGTGCATCACCCAATACTGGGTCGGTCGCTGGTCCTGTCGACCTCTAAGAAAATAACAAAGAAGGCTAAAACATCGAAACTTCCATTAGAGACACAGAAAAAGAAAAAGCGCCTTCCTGAGATCTCATCAGCTCCTGGTCAAGAGGTCACGCAGACATTACCAGCCTCCCCACATTTTTTTAATTCCCCAATACTGAGAGCATAATCATCGATACTCATGGTTGCACCGGTCTCGGTACCATCAACCTCAGAAGGGGAGATTAGATACTCATCTCCGCCATGTCAATCTATACTACTTGTATAAGGGCCAGCTTACAACCACAGCCTTCAACACAACCTATCAGAGCAGACTTTTGATACCAAGATCACTCACCTGGCTCTGTAACCTCAGGTCTCTACAAAACAGAGAAAATGGATTACTACCATGATTATTCATATCGAAGGGACCACTCGCATTCTCCATTATCGAATTGTGACAGACATTCAGAATGGTCTCTTCCACCTTGACATTACTACCATCAGGATTGGAGACCAACAATGGAAAAGGAACCATACTACAGCAGAACACAGTATTTGGGTGCAGTATTCCTGAGAGACAGTCTTCCTCCGCCTGCATACTGGGAACTGCCAACAGCTACTATTTTTATCTCCCCTTCCCCAAAAGGTCTTCTCCAACACCGTATCAGCTCACTGCTAGGGGAGAAGACACACGTCGGGATGGAAGAGACAATACCATAGCTCCCCCAGATCCCACTCATAATCAAACACTACCTACAGGTTGACATGATCAAGGTCGATCTTGGGCTCGATCTATCCAAGGATCTCCATCGCATGAATTTGACAGGGATTACCAGTCGGATACGGTCTCTATTTCTTCACCAGTCCCTTCTATCTCATTCCCTGATGTCGTCGGGACCCATGAAGGGTCCTCTCCATCCAAAGTTATGGGCTTGTTTTCAGAACAGATCCAACGGATGGCCCAATCCCTGGGTTTAGATATGCAACAACCAACCCAGTCAATCAGAGACCCTGTACTAGATGCAGTTTACACAGACACTCAATGCCAGTAGACCTTTAAGAGATTAGAGACTATGTATAAAGTTCAGGAGAAAGTCATTGAATTTTTATTTTCTCATCCTCCAAATTCCATCATAGTTGAATCTTCCCAAGGAAGATCACAAAAGACTCACTCTTCTTTGACAGACAAAGAGGGCAGACGTCTTGATCTCATGAGATGGTTTTATTCCTCGGCTGCGCTCGGTCTCAAAGTACCGAATTATCAAGCAGCTATATCATGATACCAACTTTTCCTTTGGGAAAATTTGACTCCCTCTGCAACTATTTACCATATGATAAGAGAGCACTCACTCAAGTTTTTCAAACAGAGGCAGTACGCTACCAGACGTCAGGTTGACTGTGATGCAAAGGTGATGGCCGGAGCCATAGCTCTTTGGAGGCACACTTGGCTCTGCTCCGCCAGACTGACTCAAGAGGCACGGTTCCTCTCCTCCTCTGTTTATAATACAACTTCTACCATTTGCACTGACACAGAATGCCATAACTCTTGACAATTGGGTCCTATCAATTATACACCATGGTTACAGGATAGAATTTGACTCCCTATCTCCCTCTTCAGGCATCATCGTGACTACACCATCTCGGACTATTGTGGAAGAGACAAAATCCCTCCTGGAGAAGGAAGCAGTGATCGAGGTACCCTCACATCATTGTCAAGGGGGTTTCTACTCCCGGTACTTCACGGTGCCAAAGAGAGACAAAGGGCTCTGACCTATCCTGGACCTGAGGAGCATAAAACACTTTTATTTTACCAAATAAATTCCTCACGACAACCTTAACAGGCACCCTCCCTCTCCTGAACAGAGGAGACTGATCCGCATCAGTGGATTTGAGGGGTGCTTATTTCCACATTGTGATTCACAAGGTATACCAGAAGTTCCTCAGGTTCTGTATCCTCGGGACTGAGGTCAGGTACTCCATCCCAAACTACACACTATAAAGATGATGGCACGGAGAATACAGCAAGCCATGTTTCCCTTTGGCTTCCAGACAATATCACATGGTTACTAGAATCTGCCAAGAAACCGAGTACACGCAAATCTTATGCCTTTAAATGGGAAAAGTTTTCAGACTTTGTTAAAGGTAGAAACGAAGAACCATTTCGTTGCTCTATGCAAACAGTTCTCCTGTTTCTGTCTCCTGGAGGGCTAAAATTGTCTTCCTTAAAGACAATTTGGCAGCAATATCAGATAAACATTTACCGGTAGATGGATCATCTGTCTTCACCCATCCAATGGCATGTCTTTTTCTGAAGAATCTTGCTCCACCGATGCGCCATTAGAGCCTGTCGGTCATTTTAAAATCCTTAACAGATAAACCATTCGAACCCGTGGGATAAATAGACCTCAGTTTTTTTCTCATGGAAGGCAGCATTCCTGGTGGCTATTATGTCTGCAAGACGATCCAGTGAACTCTCTGCACTGCATTTCGACCCTCCATTGACAACCTTCCACAGGACCGAGGTGGTCCTAAGACCCGATCCTTCATTCTTGCCCGAAACAGTTTCGTCTTTTCATGTCAGTGAAGACATTGTTTTACCTGCATTTTTTCCATCTCCTACAAATCAATTGGAAAGAACAGTGCATTCCTTAGATGTGCAACGTGCCTTAGCATTCTATTTGGATTGCACTCAGACCTTACATTCTTCCAAAAAGCTTTTTGTCTGCTATGGTGGAAAGCAGAAGGGACGGCCAGTTTCTTCACAATGTCTAGCGGCATGGATAGCACAGACAATTCGACTAGCATATTCCCTGCAGGGGTTACAACTGTCAGGTCCAATCAACGCCCATTCCACAAAGGCAATGGCTTCTTTGATGGTTTTTCAGAGAGGGGTACTTCTGCATGAAGTATGTCGGCAGCAACAAGGTCCCAGACATTGACTTTCATTAAATATTACCACTTGGATGTTCGGGCCCGAAAGGACTGTGCTTTTGGATGAGCTGTCCTGCCTTCTATTCTAGCCTGATACACCTACCCACCTCCAGTAAGTGAGCTTGTTATTCACCCATATGTGTGATGCACAGAGACCACAAAGAAGAACAGGATGCTCACCTGTAACTCTGGTTCTTCGAGTGGCCATCTGTGCATTCACACAACCCTCCCACCATCCCCACTTCGGTGTATCCTATCTTCGTGATACCAAAGTTTTCTTGTCCTTTGGTTTTGAGGCCACAACGTCAGTCTCAGGGAACTGAGGAGATTGGCAGGAACCATGGTGGACATGCACACTGGAATGGTGGGGGAAGGTTCCTGCCTAAAACTCTCAGCTTTAGAATGTTCCTGAACTGAAGCTCCACACAGGTGCAGAGCCCATATGTGAGAATGCAGAGATGACCACTTGAAGAACCATAGTTTCAGGTAAGCAACCTGTTCTCTAGCTTCAACACCTGGGCTCAAATGGATATGCCAGAGCCCACTGGAGTGGACACTACTTCCTGCAATGTCTTTTCTTGTTCTTAAAAACATTTTGTGGTTGGGTGGACATGTATAATGTTAGACATGCGCATTTTATTATTTTTATTTTTTAAATATATGATCCTCTCTTTTTTCTTTCTTTTTTAAACAAAATGGTGCTTATTCCCAAGTAAATGTGTTTTAATATCAGGGTAGCAGTTTGTTCCTGTAGTCATAATAGTGCTGTGATTTAAGTGAGTTTAAAATGTCAATCTGCACATGCTCAGAGTATTTCTCTTTTTTAAATCAGTGCTGGCAAACAGTTCCCCCCCCTTTTTTTTTTTTTTGCTCTAAGATGAATATAGAAGCAGTTGTAAAGCATGGAATGGGGAGATAATGTTAGATATATGCTTCACAACTGGCAAGGTCATCTAAAAGAGACCCACCATAAGACTATTAAATTCAATGCCTGAAATTACCTAGTTGTACCACTACTCAAAAAATAAAGTGGGGTAGCTGTTGTTGCCTGCAGCAAAACCAGAGTTGTGGGACTCCTTAAAGACTAATTAACATACAGTACTAATAATTTTAATGTAGTAATAATTTGATTGTTTAGCTATGAGCAATAACAAAAACAGAAGAGACATTCAGACATGAGCAACAAATTTTGCTCTCAATTTCCTGGCCGCCAGCGCAAATAAGGAAACATTCATAGTAAAAGTAATGTTTCTTATTAAACAGCAGAAACCATTCAAATTCATTTGATTCAACAAAATTCTTCCTGAACCTAAACTCAGAGAAATATTTTTTACATAGATACTTATAAAGAGGACACTAGGTAATGGACAAATATCTCAATAAAAGTCTGACAAATCACGAAAATGCTGTTGCAACGGTAATTTCTTATAGCTTTCTAGGAAAGAGGGCATAATGTTAAATCTTAATTCTCTAAAAGCAAATATAACGGCATACGATTTTCTGGGCCAGAGAGAAGAAAAAACCATCCCGCTCTCTTGCTAAATACATGTGTCATTTTTTAAGGTGCAACAGGAATCCATCTTGCATTATTCCCGAAAATGTGATCCTAAACAATGCTTGGTAACTTCCTGGATATGCTTTCACTTTTCCCTTCTAGTTAAAATGGTCTTCTAAATATTTTGGGAAGTTGTGGAGAAGAGGAGGTACCATGAAGTTTGACAAGTTGTGATTCACAATCCCACAATCGATATTTTCTTATTATTGGGATTTGGGCTATGCCAAGCTGTGCCTTTTAATGAAATGCTGGTGCTATGGCCTCATTTTGTATTCTTTATGTTTGACTTCTGCATGGTTAGAAGTAGGTTATTACAGCTGTCTTACCCATAGAGTCCTGCTGTGCAAAGCTGCCCTCGCCTTTTGATTTTCTGTTTAGTCCACACATCTTGATTTTTGAAGGAGGCTAAGTGGAGACATGATAGAGGTGTACAAAATTATGCATGGTGTGGACAATGTGGATAGGGAGACATTGTTCTCCCTCTCCCATAATACTAGAACCCAGAGTCATCCTATGAAGTTGATTGGTGGGAGATTCAGGCAGATAAAAGGAAGTAGTTCTTCACACAGTTCATAGTTAAACTATTGAATTCACTACCACAAGACACAATGGCCAATTTGGATAGTTTTAAAAGGGGGTTGGATAAATTCCTGGAGGAGAAGGCTATCAATGGCTGCTAGTCCTGATGGCTAAGTGGCTAAGTGTAACCTTCAGTATCAGAGGCAGTAAACCTGTACATACTAGTTATTAAACCGACATACAGAGTTTTTGGATAGTGCCATGGTGGTGGTCAGTGTTATAAATGGCGTGGTATTGAATGCCAGCTTGATTGTGAAAAGTTTTTTTTTTCCACACACACAGGTCACTCTTTGCAAGGCAATTTCAAGGCCAAGTTTCTCCCATTTCCTGAAATGTCATGTGTCTGAAGTAGACGTCCACGATTAAACTAGGGAATCAAATGCCAGTAACCAAACGCTTTTTAACTAGGAGGGTTTATGGATGCTAAATAGCAGTGGGAGATGATCGCATTTCAAGTGGCAACTGACTGGTTTGTGCTAAAGCAAACAGGAAAGTTGGGACCACCTCTTGGCTTCTATATACCCTATTTCTTCGATTCTAAGATGCACTTTTCCCCCCATATAAACATCTCTAAAAATGGGGTGCATCTTAGAATCGCGGGTGTGTCTTAGGGTTCTTTTTTTCTGTTGGTGGTACTGTGTGCGTCTTACAATCGATGGCATCTTACAATCGAAGAAATACGGTACGCTACTATATTATATTGGGAGTGATTCCTCCAGATAGGAAGTGGAAGCATATATGTTTCGATTACCTAGCTTATCTTGAAAAGTCCAGTTACTTTCTAGATGTTTCATGATAGTGTTACATGGGTATCAAATATCACTTGTTCTCTAAACTTCCTTTAGGAATAGTAGGACAGGAATGGCCACATGTTCCGCTAGTATAAGATGCCAGGTATGTTTTGACATCTGTCCAGCTATGCCAATTCATACCAGCTGGGAACTGGCTGCCCTACCGTATTTGGTTGCCGGAACACTGTTTCAAAACAACTACAGGACAATCTGCATAAAGCAAACATACTTACTAGAAGTCGCAAATGGAGTAGCTGAGGAGAGGTTGGTTATACCAGGTTCTGTTAAAATGGAGCAAAACCTTTGCCTCAAACAAGACCACCAAGACTTGTTTGTAGAGCTGTATTTATTTATTTATTTATTTATTACATTTTTATACCACACAATAGCCGAAGCTCTCTGGGCGGTTCACAAAAATTAAAACCATAATAAAACAACCAACAGTCTAAAAACACAAATACAAAATACAGTAAAAAAAAAAAAAAAAAGCACATCCAGGATAAAACCTTGTATTTACAAACCTTTATAACCTGTCTCCTTTATTATCCATATTTTCATGCTTGGGGATTATTAGCATGAAAAACCTCAACTATAAGGGCTACTGATAGTGAAAAGCAGTGTAAAAGCAGCTTTGTAAATCCATGCAAATGTTGCTCTTATCTGAAACTTTCTCTAAAATACCCCGTGTTACTCTTAGCTCATTACCTATATCCTCATCTTATTCAGACCACGCTTCAAACAACCACTCAGATGTCAGCCACACTTTGCAGAAAGCACAGACACAGGATCCCCCAGGCTGTATAAAAATCAGAGAGTTTCCAACAGAGGGCAGTATCCAATGGAGTGCAACGGCTAACGCAAATTCTATTGCCTGGGGAAAATGGCGCACCAGCTAATGCTATTGGCATTGGATACTATTGGCATTTTGTGATCACTGTCCAGAGCTGTGAGCACAAAATGCTGCAATCCCTCTGGAAGCCACAACAAGCAAACACGGTATTTAGTATAAGAGACTCTTCACAACAAATGAAAAAATGACCAACTATACAACTGTTTCAAATATGTTTCAAATAACACTGTAGCCAGTGTTAGATTCTTGGGACACATAAATCTAACATTGCGAAAGGCTTTGCCTGCTAAGGTCCCAGTTTCAGTTCCTGTTATCTCCAAGCAGGGCTAAGGAAGACTCCAATCTGAAACCCTGGACAGCCACCATCAGTCAGTGTAGACCAGCCTTATCCAACCTGGTACCTTCCAGATGTTTTTGTACTACAACTCCTGGCATTCCTGACCATTGGGCCATGTTGCCTGTGGCTGAGAGGAGTTGAAGTCCAAAACATCTGGAGGGCACCAAGTCGGGGAAGGCAGGTTTACTTCATGAATACTCAAGTACTTCATGACATGTCAGATGATTGGGCTGCCTAGCCATTGGTGTGCTCTTAGAGGGTTGGACCATGGGTCTTTCTAGCCCTACTGGTTTTATTCCAACAGGCAGTGACACTCCAAGGTTGAGTTCCCCAAGATGGGGAACTGGAGATGCCAAGAATTGCCAATGTTCACAAACCCATAAAATATAACATAAATCTCATTGATTTCAATGGGTATGACTAACTCTGGACCCAACCCCTGATGTTTTGTGTAATAACCTACTCATGTGTGAAGGAAGAAGAAGAGAGAGGATGTTTGTGTGCATACACAGAGTGCATTTCCCTCAGCCCAGTCATCCAAGCCAGCTCTGCATCTGCACCTCAACCTATGTCTGTGGGTGTGAGGGGATGGAGAGAAAAAGTGTTCCTTTCCCACCAATTTTCACAAGCACATACTCATGATGCAGCCTCTTTCAGATGGGCAGATGTCAACAGCAAAGTTTGCTTGGCCTCTTCATTATTAGTTCTGTACACCTTGCGGTTGCTCTACCTGCTGAGCTCTTCCATGTATGAAGTCCTTTATGAGACTGTCTCCCAAATAGCTTCACCCGGCTGCAGTTCTTATGTTCCCCAGGCAGGAAGAGACTGGCATTTCCTTTCTTTGCATGATCCACATCAGTTAGCATCCAGTCAGGAGGTCTGCTCAGGATGAAAAGAATATTGGATTGTACAAGTTTCATTTCTTTCAAGAGAGAGAAATGTCTTTCTTTTCAAAGTGCCTCTACTTAGCTTTCATTTCCTGTGCACAGAGTGGCTTTGTCTTGAGGATGATAATTAAGCTGTTGACCTTCCGTAGGGGTCGGATGGGGCTTCCTTTAGGAGGAGAAAGATAAAAACTGTCAAGAATGGGCTTTTGGACTGTCTTGCAGACAGGTGATATTGCAGCAATCTGTGATGAATGTGTTCTCTTACTAAGGCAACTTGGAATAGTCTACAATCAGCTGATTCGTGAATTGAGAGGTAGAGTATTTGTTCAAGAGTAAAAAAACAAAACAAAAACCAGCCATTATTTTTTTACTGTCTCCTCTCATTGTGATTTGATTAGAGAGATTAGAAGGGCCAAATCTGTAATGCTACCACAGGGAATTTAACCACATTTCTCATTTCAGTGTTTTGTATGATTCACCCCAAGATATTAAAATCAAACTTTATTTCGGTATTCAAAAGGTGTTTTTTAAAAAAATTTAAAAACCACCTAAAAATGATGTTGTAACTGATTTAGCTACTGGCCTTTTCTCAATTTAAACAATGGTTTAGGATGGATTCATATAATCATAAAGTATCTCATAAAATATTTCTCCAGTCAATATTTCTTCCAGTTATACATATGTTATACATATGACTTTTGTGAATGAAAATAACTTTTGGATGGGAGATCACAGAGAGGAAGGCACAGCCATTGGGCACTGGTGCTCCTTTCTTAGATATCCAAAACGCCCTAAATCTTTATTGGCAAGCTGAAAATCCTTTTAAGAAACAATCACGTTAGGATTGTCCCACACTAGGAATTCGATTCTGACGCCAAACATCATGTCCCTCGTGATCTGCCTGTCATAGGTGACCACTTAGGTCTCACCAAAAAAAGAAGAAACGCATCATCAAAAGCAGAAGATGACCATTTTCATAAAATGTGCATGTGCTGATTTATGTGTATGAATGGAAATTTAGAAATAATTGCTATAATTGTAGTAGAACTACCATACATCTCACAGTAGAGGGGGGAAAGATGACAAGATGACTTGTGAGCTTGTTCAGCCCGCTGTCCAGATGCTGTCTGTTAATGGACCATTTCATGGTCCATCTTTATCTTTACACCCAACATGGACTGGACCACCCTTCAGAAAAGAAGACATCTCCAAATAGAGGGCTGTGTAAAGTAGTGTCTCCAAATAGAGGGCTCTGTAAAGTAGGACATACTGTTGCATAAATTATGCCAAATCCGAGTGTACAATATCAAAACACTAGCGAAAGATCACAGGCAAGGCGTTGGGCACCAAACGTTTATTCTCAAGAATAGGTGACGACCTAGCGCTGATGCAGCAAAGACAGGGTCACATGGCACTGAGGCAAGACAATAGCTTATATACTTCCATGTAGTGGTCAGAAGGGGAATTGCAGCTGAGATTACTTGGCTGCCATAGCCATGTGCTTTCCCATGTGTGCTTTGCGCCTGTAGCCCCTCCCCTATTGGTGATGTGGCGAGGGGACAGTCGTAAGGACTTGGCTAAGTTTAACTGGTCAGTGTCATTTGAAACTGACCTATGGTGTTAAAGTGCACATAAGCCATGTCTGGCCAGCTAGCCGGTGGAGTGGATTCAGCAGGATTAACTTAATCAGTGTCCTCTGGAGCTGACAAGACTAAGGGGCTTGATGTGTGCCTACATGCTGTTTGCATGGGGGTAAATAGAGTTCTTTACTGGGGGCATCTGGCCACTCCCCCCTCCCTGCCTTGTGCGCCCCTTTACCTTTTCTAGGTGTCCCTAAGCGTGTTCCTGGACGGGAAGCGGGACTTGAGAAGGGGAAAATGTCAAGGGGAATGGATGTAGCTCTCAGTAGAGTGTCCTAGGGTGTGTGTGTGTGCGCAAGTGGGTGCTTGTGTGTACACGTGTGCAGGGGCGTGTGTACATGTATGTCTGAATGCATGACTGCGTGTCAGGATGCTTGTTTGAGTGTCAGGATGCGTGTTTGCGTGTCAGGGGGAAATGGACATTCTATATGGCCATCTAGTTTGGACCATCTCTATCTGAGGAAAGGCCCATCTGGTCTTCCAGAAATTATCATATTGACAGCAGCAGATTCCCCACACAACCACCTATTGGCTACACTCCATGTGCACTCCATGGGTTATTTCCAGCCTATCATTTACCTTGGGTACTCCAAAGGATCTGGTGATCCCTTTTATTTTTTTAAAGGCCTTATAGAAATATAAGCATGCTAAGAAGCACACTTGGGAGTCATCCCCCATTGAACAAAGTGGGGCTTACGTCTTTTGTAAAAGAGTAATGTAGGCAGGCATTACAGCGCCCAGATGACTGAAACCTGGCTGCAATTATTCGCTTAGGAACCTGGTTAAAAACAAATGGAGCCACAAACAATTGTACTGCATGCTATTTGTAGCGTTCTCTGGGTTTTCTATCAGATTTGGTCAAGCCGCTGAAGCAGTTCTGTTTCTAATAAAGCTTAAAAATATTTCTGAATGACCCTCCATGTGCTTTTCTATTACATGGCATTAAGCTTTAAGAATGCGGCCAAGGAGAACAGCAAATAAAGACCTTTTCAACATTCCACTATTTTATATCCTCCCACTCTTAAACCCACCACTGAATTCAAAGGAGAGGAAAAAATCCCTTTTTATGTTACCAAAGATTCTCTACAACCATCTACAATTCTGCTACAACCCACAAGGCTCTTTAAGCAGTTCAAGCTGAGTGTTTTGGAAGGTTATTGAGAGCATTGCATGTAGAAAAATACAGTACGGTGACCATATGGAAAGGAGGACAGGGCTTCTCTAACTTTAACAGTTGTAAAATAAAAGGGAATTTCAACAGGTGTCACATGTATGCATGTAGCACCTGGCGAAATTCCCTCTTCATCACAACAGTTAAAGCTGCAGGAGCCCTGCCCTCTTTTGTATCTGGTCACTGCTCTGTCCAAAGGAGAAAAGGTAGCAGTGTTAGGGCAGAGGGCCCTTTGCTGGTGTGGGGCCCTGGCCAATGCCCAACCATACGGCCTTCTGGAGCTGGCCTCTTTCTCCATTCAGTATTACCGTATTTCTTCGATTCTAAGACGCCATCGATTATAAGACGCACACTAATTTCAGTACCATCAACAGAAAAAAAGCTTTGTTTCTAAGAAATAATAAACGCACCCATGATTCTAAGACGCACCCCATTTTTAGAGATGTTTATATGGGGGGGGGAAGTGCATTTTAGAATTGAAGAAATACGGTAGTGATTAATTCACAATCTAAAATTGGAAGTTGGGGAAGAAGAATAACTGCATATCTCATGCATATCTAACAATGGGTCTTCTTGCACCTTAAAGACTTACACATTTATTATGGCATGAGTTTTCATAGATTAGAGTCCACTTCAGAGCTTAATGGTTATTTGTATCAAACATAATTACAATATTTGTTCAAATATTTGTACAATATTTGTTTAAGCAAAAGCAGCTATTTCTGGGTCACTGTTTCCACAAAACCAAAGAAAAAACAACTTCTGAAGATTCAGTTATTACATTCTGTGTTTGGTTGAATTGTGCAGTCCTTGGGGGAGGGGGGACCATTAGCTGTCGCTAGTGTGCTATGCAATCATGTGCACACTTATGTGGGAGTAACCTTATTAAACACAATAGGGCTTCTTTCTGATTATCCTGCTCAGTATGTAAGCCCCATCTTCAATTTGAACTATGGGACTTGCAGTCTGATCATTAAAATATTAAACATAATGAGAACGTGAGCTTTGCCCCACAGCAGCACTCCGAGATTTGCACATTTAAGCTCAAACAATTTGCTCGGGCACTATCTCATAGATCCAGTGGAGGTTTATGCTTCCAATTTTGGTGGGGCTGTGAATCCATTCCTGGTTTCAGTCAGAACCAGCCAAAACTTTAAAAGAGTGATCCAGGGTGCTTAACCGATTTGAGGGACGTGGGTCAGCACCTTGAATAGATCCTTCAGAGTTCTGGCTAAAGGGATTCTGGAAAGCCATCAGACTCTACTGCTGCATAGATATCAACAATCAGCTACTTGGGTGGCATTTCAGCACAATGAGGTGTGAAATGCCCATCATTTAAAAAGAAAGAAAGTTCTACCACCTTCTGCCCTTGGTCAACCTGCCCAGGCCCTCTTTAAGACTCTGAGAAGCCTGAGGATTTAGCTGTAGCTTGGTTAATATAAAGACTGCCTAGTTTCTCTCTGTGATCCTCTGGTAAAAAGAGCCAGCATGCTTCACCCACAATGGAAACACATTTGAGTAACAACTGGGTCTTATATTTCCAGAATACAGAACCCAACATTTCCCCCTTTCTGTTTTCCAACAATCCTAGGGGCAGGTGCTGGTCCAGCCATCATATGATTTGCAGAACCAGACTTAAATGCCTTCAGAGCCTTCTTCTTCCAAGACTTTAACTTGGGACTCTGAACATGCAGACACTGCAACTTCATCATCAAGTCAGATTATTATTTTTCTCCCCTTTTCCTCCCCCCTCTCCCAAATCTATTTTTTGAACATTTTACCAGATGAAGAGACCTGGAGATCTTGAAAGCTTGCACAATGTTTGTTGCATTTGGTTGGGCTAACAAAAGTATAACATGAATTTGGATCTGGGGATTACTGTTTTTCAGGGACCCTGGGAGTGTTTTTGAAGTGCAGTAGGAGTATGTGTGCTCAAGGCAGTCCAATATTAAATTAAACATGAGATACCTCAACTCTCTCTGCCTGTTTTTCTCTGGGCACATTAGCACAGAGCTCCGCTCCTCCTTCCACAGCACAGTTCTGCTTCCTTCCAAGGCAGAGCAAGGAAGACAGTCAGTTGCCATGTCCTAGAACATGGGTAGTATCCACTGGATGCTGGTAGCTCTGATGCCAGTGGGCTGGTGAATCCACTCCAGGCATTAGTCAGAACCAGTCAAAACTCCAAGGTGTGACCATGTAGTCCAGTATTCTATTCACACAGTGGCTGACCAGCTGTCAACAAGAAACACACAAGTAGGACGTTATACGTTATACTCACTAGCATAAGCTATTGAGATAGCAAGCCCGGCAGGTAGACATGTACTACTTAGTAGTTAATGTCTTTTATTTTGTAATTTCTCCTTCTCTTCCCATCCCCAATCCCCAATGCAGAGATGGGGTTAGATAGTTGTCATTTGGGTTTTTGTTTTACTTATCTTCTCATTTCACAGGGCTAGACTTTAGGGCTGTGCGCTGGGTTTGGCCAAAGCCCAGGTCGAATCAAGCTCCTTTGAACTGTTTCTTGAAGCTCTCTGAGTCGAAGTGAGTCCCAAATGACCAGAACCAAACCTGGATCCTGCTTGAGACCTCGTTCACAATTCGGCTTTGGAAAGGCAGGCAGTGTATTTTGTTTTTGCTTTTCTAGATGGCAATGGGGAAGGGAGAGGGTTGAGCGAGTGATGTGTCAACCTAGTATATGTCTTATCAAGGGATCTCCAATAACTGTGCTTTGTGGGAGGGCAAGGATGAGTCCATGAAAGGAATGTTCTTCCAATGCTACGAGGCTCCACTATAAGGGAGGGAGCCTTAAACTGGTGTTGAAACTCCCTAGCACCTGCACCTATCCTGAAACCTTGCACGTTTCATGCCTGGAGACACCTTTATGATTGGTACCATTTTCATACATATTGCCCAAAACACCACGGGGGAGAGGGAATGGGAAATAAATCACTCACCCACAGCTGCCAAAATGTGAGGACTCCCCTTCCACATAAATTGCAGCTGAAACTTTGCAGTTTCCTTAGTTAGGGCCACCTCTATGCTGTTATTTTCAGAAGACTGGCCCACAAGGAACATAAAGAGATATGTGCAACCTTTTTTAGATACCCTCAAAATGTCTTGCTCAAAATTCCCTGCACCTATTCCTTTGAAACTTCATAGGTTTGATCCACTCAGAAGGGGGATCCTTGCAGATTTCATCAAATTCTGCCAAGGAATTAAGACGTCATCAGCAGTTAGCTATTAACAAAAGCAAAATGTAAAGGTGTGTAGCATGAATACCACTGAGCCTATGTTGCTGAAAGCTGGGGAGGTGTGGTCCCCTTATAATGGACCACTAAGCCTGAAAAGTTCACGCACTTCTCTGACAAACAGAGAAAATGTAGAGTCACTTTTTGATTTCCCATGGTAGTCAATGAAAGGCATGAAGCCTCAGATTTCTGAATCTCAACTCTGGTTACATTTCGGAGTTGAAGTGTATGGCCTTCAAATTGGTATGAGCATAATCCCAAAACAATGTTGTTGGAGCTCTTTCAATCTGAAATTTTAAAAATTCATCAGCCAATGTTATCAAATTTGTTAACAGCAGCAAAGACGATAATAGCCAAGAAATGGAAAAATAGAAAACCAATTGTTATTAATGAATGGTTTACTAAAGTGTGGCAAATTGCACAGTTATTGAAAATTAGTGAAGTAGTGAGGTTAAGAGATGGCAGAAAACAGATCCCTAAATTTATAGAGGAATGGAAACCTTTCATTGATTATTGGAAAAAATAATTATGATAGAGAAATTAATATATTTTCTTGTTTTACTGTATAATAAAACATTACTTGGGAGATATGTGATATTCTGATCTTATGTACTATCTAACCTATTTAGTTCAGTTTACATTTAATTTATTTTGGGATGTTTTGTGTTGTGTTATGAAAATTTTATTTATTTGATAAAAAAATTACTTAATTTGTTCTAAAATATTAATCGGTGTGTTATGCTGAGTGGGGTTTTTGTTGTTGTTGAATAGCTGAAATAATTGACAGTGTATAATAAATATGTTGTATGGCAGTATGGTGTGTGGGTGTGGGTGTGTATGTGTGGGTGGGGGTGTATGTGGAGGTGGGGGTGTGGGGGTGTGGGTGGGTGGGTGTATATATATATATATATATATATATATATATATATATATATATATATATATATATATAATATATATTAAATAAAGCATTAAAACCTGGAGGGGAAAAAATTGGTTTGAGCAGAATCAGGCCATTTTCTGAAGTGTCAATTTAGGATCCAAGTCAAACCTTGTGGTTGGTGTACACTTCTAGCCTTTTGTGTGTGGTGGCAGAGGGAGAGGCACTCAGTCACATGAAACCCCCGTTAAAGTCTGAAGTGGTATAGTCAAGCCACAGATTTTCTGCCACAGTGAGCATGGGCCAGGTCTCACCATTTCCCCCAAAGCTCCACTGGCATTAAACAGAATGGGTGGAAATAACCAGGCTGATCTAATAAAAGATATTGTCTCCCTGGCTGTATGTTTTTCATTCTGTGGGACCAATGCAACTACAAAACTTTCTGATCTTTAGGCAGAAAGAATTCCTCAAATTGTTAGACTTCAAACAAGCAAAGGAAAATATTTACAAAACAACACTAGAACTCTACATACTTCAGAACTTACAAAACCACTTTCCCCAGATGATCTTAACACCCATTATCCCCCCACTTCCTGTTACACTTTCATCATTTGACTTAATTTTAACAGGGAAATCTCCCCCATTTCAAACATCTGGTGTGCAAATGAAGGACTTTAAAAATATTTGAGTTTCTATTATTGCAAAATCCACTCAGCCAGAGCCTACTTTTTGAACTGGAAGCATTTTAGTCCATTTTCATGAGACAGACAGGCACTTTGCCCTGAGCTTAAGGCGGCAACTTGCCCCCCCCCCCAAAAAAAAAATATGGCACAGACATGCATACATGTACATATGGAAATTTATATGCATCAATGCAAATTTGGAAACAGTTATTATAATTTAAATTGAAATAGAGGACATCTCACCATAACGGGGAAGGTGTGTTCAGGTGATCTGGGTGACTTCTCAGTCTGCGATCCAGGTGCTAATTATTGATGGGCAACTCCAGGCCCCCTGCTTGATCTCCCTTCTTATGGTTCTTTATCTTAAACTGCACTTCAGATGGACAGCTCTTCAAACAGAGGACTGTCCTCTCACAGACCTTCAAACAGAGCCTTCTGTAAAGTAGGACACGTGGCCACCCTACCTGAATTTCCCTATCTGTGGGTGCCATTTGGTGGTGTGAAGCCTAAGAAGCAGCTCACTGCAGTAGAATCAACTTGCAAATAGTGATGCTGCCAAATTTCATCATTAGCTTGTTGTTCGAAAAGTGTTCTCACTTTTGTAGTGAGCTTGGATCACTGCCTTAAGGATTATCAGTTTAGGAACAGATTGCGAGCTTTGGAGCTTGTATAGCCTGCACCCAAATTACAGTATTTCTGCGGGCGTGCTGAGTTTGTTGGATTAACACCCTTAATACCACCCTGTGTCTTCTAGAAAGGCATCCGCCTTGAATCTTCTGTCTTTGCCCCTGTCTTTGCTCTGGCACCATGAGGAGGACTTGGTGGCACCATTCATTTCTCTTCCATACTGAACTGATCAGCATTGCCAAGGAAACATTTTGTAGAAAGACCATGTGAAAACAACCAGTCAAGAAAGGATACGAGCTTTATCACACCAGGGTTATACCGTGCAATCACTGTGAATTACGTGCTAAGGACTCCAAAGTTTTCCATCTTATAATCTGCTTTTATTGTGAAGTACTCTGAAGTTTTCCAGTTTATAATCTGCTTTGACTGTGAAGTACTCCCATGCATCCTGCTTTAATTGTGCTTCAAAGGCAAAAGACCCGACATATTTTGGTACTACTTTTGGAGCGAATCATTTGTTGTTTTCCGAGCAGCCACTGGGGGCACAGGAGTAGGATTTGATATGTTTAAAGAAAAATTAAACAAATGCTTACATCTGCATAAGTATTAAAGATAAAGTCATCAAAATTGGTACAGTAATAGATATTAAGGAGAGCTTTAAGCATACCAAATTGGAATTGGATTGGATCATCCATTGATTTTTTATGATTTTTTACATTGCCCCCCTTAAACCCATTTCCTGGTATGCAAAGGATTTTAGGAGCACTGCCGCCTGGGGCGTGATTTAGCTAGCAACAACAACAATGCTGACAGTTTAGCACTGTAGTGGATAATTCAAGAGAAACAGGTACGTGGGATGAAGCTAAATGTGGTGTCGGATGATGTCGGGATGTATTACATGATTCCAAATTACAGCTCTTTCTTTCTATGTCTTCCTTCCTTCCTTCCAGCTATATTTATGAATCACTTATATTAAAATAAATGTCTATTCTATATGCTTCATAATTCTGTTGTGTGTTTTTGTTTTGCTTTTTGCTTTCACCAGTTTATATAAAACAGGCATTCAGCGAAAGGTCCAGGCTGAACTTCAAAATAATTGCAATATATATATATATATATATATATATATATATATATAAGAGTGAACAAGCAGAGTAGCACAAGAAATAACAACAATAAAATATGAAATGTCCAGCTCAAAGCAAAACAGATTTTTCACACATACACCCCACCCCCAGTGTTATTGGAAACAGTCACTTGACATTATAATACTTCAGCTTCTATGTGGTCAAATGGCCCTTTTAAAAACAAACAAACAAGCTTTTCAAACATTTAGACATTCAAACAATGAATAGTGTCCTTTGTGTCTGTTATCAGCACAACCACCATCGGAATCAAAACCTCTAACACTTCTGCAGTTTATCTTGTAACGTTCCTTTGCTGTGCTCTGCGTAAACATCTGTTGATGTTAACAGTCAATGTCATGATGTCCTGACCTAAAGTCATGTCTAGCCCAATGCTTTGTTTGGATGCAAGGCACTCTTAAGCAGGCCCCAGTACAATAACCAAGGAGAGTAGAAACGAATGAGGAACGGTGGAGTGCAGTTGCGACCTCATCAGAGAAGCTTTCCATGGCAGCTGGAGGGGGCAGGAAAGATCCACAATCTGCTCTCCTCCTCTGTGCTCCTAGTGCAGTCTATGGGTGTAGTGGAGGAGATCCACCACCACCTATGGTACCCCAGACATTGGCTAGGGGCCACAGGGTTGCTCTCTTAAACACACCTTTTCTTTTTCATACCAAACCAACTGACATTAAATTATCCCAAATAAAGAAAAAAGATTTGAAGTTTCCTTAACATTGTCATTCTAAGAATTAATTTTTAAAAAGCCTGCACTTTTCTATTGATCTCCCTTCTCTAAACCTTACCATATTAGTCAGTGTAGTGGTCACGTCCCAGACCCGGAGACAGTTTAAAGGTGATTTAAACTTCTCCCAGTTAAAACAGATTGCCTTTCAGGCTGCTGAAGACATCATACCTTTTAGTAAACTGTTTCTTACGTTAGTCTCTCTCTCTCTCTCTCTCTCTCTCTCTCTCTCTCTCTCTCTCTCTCTCTCTCTTCTTCGATTCTAAGACGCCATCGATTGTAAGACGCCCACTAATTTCAGTACCACCAACAGAAGAAAAGCTTTGATTCTAAGAAATAATAAACGTACCTGCGATTCTAAGACACACCCTGTTTTTAGAGATGTTTATGGGGGGGGGAGTGCATCTTTTTAAAGTTTGCATGCATTTTTCCACTCTCTTTACTGGACTATACATGGCTTTAGCCACCAGACAACGTATGTGGAGTGCTTTGAACACTGAAAAGCACTGTATAAAAGCTTAAGTGTTATTAAAGGAAGTTTCTGCGGCTTCTTGGCTGCAGAGATAACATTTGAAAATGAGGTTTGTGGGTAGTGCTATTGTCCTTCTCCCTTCATCACAATCTTCTTTCCTATGGCTATATGATGCCATGGAAACTTAGGGCTTATCTACACCAAGCAGGATATTCCACTATGAAAGTGGTATGAAAGCGATATATAAAAGGCAGGAGCCACACTACCTCTTTATAGCAGTACTGAAGTACACTGCAGGATCTATGCTACTGCTTTATAGCGGTACTGAAGTGCACTGACAACTGTTGGGGACCATGACACATCTACACCAAGCAGGATATTCCATTATGAAAGTGGTATATAGTATATGTCAGTGGGCCCCAACTGTTGTCAGTGCACTTCAATACCACTATAAAGCAGTCGTGTGGCTCCTGCCTTTCATATACTGCTTTCATACCACTTTCATAGTAGAATATCCTGCTTGGTGTAGATGAGCCCTTAAACAAAATTCCCCAAATGTATCATCCAGTTGTTGATCATGCAGCCGTAGTAGGGCAGATATGGTGCAGGTATGGGGGAAAATGTCTCCATCCAACCATTTTGGCTTCAAAGATTGACTAATAACAAGGTAGTGATCCTATGGTACCCATGTTGGAAGAACGGGGTTCAGAGCAGGATGCTGAACTGGTCTATTACCTACTAACGGCTGCTGGAAAAAGTGGAAATACCATCAATTTCAGCTTGGAAAATTGACCATTACCGTTGATTCATTGTTTTGTTTTTTACATTTGTATCCCACTTTTTTTCTCCTCTTTGAAGAAACCCAAGGTGACTTACATGGTCCCCCTCTTCCTCTCCATTTTACCCTCGCAATAAATCTGTGAGGTAGTTTAGGCTGACAGTCAGTGCCTTAAAATGGACTTAGAATTAGGGATTAAATTAAGTATTTTCGAATCAAGGGTGCAGAACTTCAGGCCCAGGGGGACAAAATCCATCCCTCCTAGAGCCCCAATCTTGCCTTCTGGAGCTCCCTAGGGCATAACCCTCTTGCCTCACCCCATTCCCAAACACACATCAATCTTTTCATGGTTCCCCAGCTTTTGTGCAGTTTTACCCCCTATCTAAAAGGTTGAAGTGCCTCTCCTAACCCTTATTTACCGACACCAAGAGCTTTAAACTAAAACATGCTGGTATTTATTTGGGGGGGCTGTCATTGCCTTTATCCCCACCCACCACTGGAGTGTGGCCCCCAAGAGCAGCTTCAAAACTGAATTTGGTCCTCAGGCTAAATGAGACTCAACATTCCTGCTTTAAAAAAACAAATAGTCAATTTCCCCCATTACTGCAGCAGGAGTACTAACTTGATTTGGTTTAATTAGACTGACTTGATGAGGCTTTGATTTAGTGACAACTTAATTAGCAATGCTTTCATGAGGTGATAGTGCTTTGTTAGCATTTTTAGGTCAAGGCATCCGGAAGAGCTGTGAAGTCACAAAGGTATCTCGGAGTGGTAATAATGAAACCAGTCAGCATAAAGTTAGCTTTGTTACCTTCAGGATCAAATTACTTTTCAAGTGCCAGTGTGTCTGCCTGTTATGTTTGTGTACACATGTTTGTATGTCAACAGCTGTACAGCTTGAAGGAACTTCCAGTTAATCTGTCCTTCTGTTTCCTATTTGCCTGAGGGAGATGGGGAGACAGACAGCAGGAATTAAATTCCACACATGTGAGTCAACCAGGTAGTATTTCGTGACAATCAGCTGAGCACAAAAGACAAGAAACAGAGAAAGGCTAAGAGTAAGAAGGTTAAACACTCTGCCTCACTGTCTATATGTGCAGGCCACAAATGTTTAGGACACAACTCTGTTAATTTCTTAAAAATCAGATTAGCTTTTCATCCCTTGAAAGTGTGGGGACTCGTTTTTGGAATTTGCAATACCTCAAAAAAAAAAAAAAAAAAAAAAAAAAACACCACCCACAAAACATACACACAGAGTTAATATATATATTCTACAATACTAAACATACAACGTTACAATTAAAGAAAACAACATACTACATAAATGTTGAATAAATGTTGAATACATCATATCATATCTACATAACATAACCAACTTAACATAGAAGTGCACCCCCCACCTCGAGATCTCATTCCTGATTCCAGAATCTCATACTTTCTTCTGCTGGTGGTTTCCCACTTCCCTTAGAAAACACAAATATTAAGAACTGTTTCCAAATTCCTTCAAAATCATTTGTTTTAGCTATACCTCTTCTCCACTTAATATTACAAGTCAATTTCCCACTATTTCTCCAATCTCCAAAAACACCATCTTCTACAATCTTTGTACATATTTGCATTCCCACCACATATGTAAATACGTTCCTTTATCCCCACAACCTCTCCAACAGTTTGCTGAATGCTGATTATTTATCTTATTCAATCTAATCGGAGTTAGGTACCACCTCCATAAAATTTTAAAATAATTCTCTTTTATTCTCACTGACATATTTCTCAACACTCTTTGTTTCCAAAGTCCCTCCCAACTCTGTTGTCCTATTTGTACATTCAAATCTGTCTCCCATACCATTTTTCCTGAACTATCCATCGACCCTTTCTCCAGCAATATTTTATATATTTCACTCATTAACTTTCTCCCTTACATTTTTCTCTTTTAACTATTAGTTCCTCAAACTTCGTCATTTCTCTACAATCTCTATTTTCTCTTACCCACTTTTTAGTCCACTGTTCTAATTGCTTATAATCTAACCAGGTTAATTTTTTATCTTTTAAAACCTCTTCCATCTCTTCTCTTGTATTCATTTCTCTTAACCAATCCTTTAATTAAATTTTATTTTTTTTCTATTAATAATTTACTTAATCTGCCCTTCAGTTCCTCCGGGAAATTCTTTAACATTATTACTGGTGACAAAGGGGAGTTGCTCGAAAGCAACTCCCCTTTAAATTTACTCCAAATTTCCCAGTGAGACCTCAGGAGCGGATTACCTATACTTTCAGCCCACTTTCTCCCTCCTTCCCTAAAAAAAACATTTTCCAACCTCATCTCTATATTGCTTGTAGTTTTATCCTCCATCCAATCTAAATCTCCTACTCCTATAATTGCTTCTACAATATGTCTTAACCTGTTTGCTACATAATATAGGTTTATATTTGGGAGACCCATTCCTCCCTTCTTTTGACTTAAATACCATTTATTCTTATTTACCCTTGCTTTCTTATCCCCATTACAATAATTGTTTATAATATTTTGCCAACTTTTTATCTCTGATTCTGAAACTTTTATTGGTAGCATCCTGAATACAATATTAATTTTAGCTAAAATCTTCATTTTTATTAATGCTATTCTTCCAAACCAGGATAAATTCAATCTTTTATATTTTTCCAATTTTACTAAAACCTCTTTTTTAAACCTATTTAAATTCTCCTTCTCTAAATTGTCTAAGTTTTTTGTAATTTTAATTCCCAAATATCTAATCTGTTCCTTAACTCTCATTTCTATTCCCTTTCGTTCCCATTCCTTTTCTTCCTTTTTAGTATAATTAAATAAAATCATCTCTGATTTGGACCGATTTATTCTTTACCCAGTAGCTTCTTCAAATTCTCCCAATTGCTGTTTAATTCTATCTATCTTTCTTATTGGGGTCTTAATAGTTAATAGGGTATCATCCGCAAAAACATACACCACCCACAAAACATACACACAGAGTTCCTTTTGTGTATCATCGGTGTATTGCTGTTACACCGATTTAAAATCAATTCGATATAGGCTGCTTCTGATGTAAGATTTTCCCTCCTGAAAAAAATGCAAGTGAAAAATTATCACGTCACAGTATCCAAAAACCAATAGTATTTTCAGGAAATATCGGCAAACAGAAAAACAGATATTTAACTGCTCCCACTCATTAATCTTCTGTAGTCCTTTCTAACTCACATTCCAACAATTAAACATGCTTCACTTTATCTGGATTGCATTCTCCCCTTTTAGAGCTCCATCTCACCAGTGTTTTATTGCACTGTCATCCTGCTTTGTTTACCATTCTGCTCCATGATCCTCACACAGCATTGTTCTTGTCCTGAAGTCATGTTGCCTCTTCCCCTCCATTTTCTGTGTTTTTCTAGGGCGGGGAAAGTGCAGTATGTTTTCTCCATGCGGGATAAAACCACCCTTCCATACCCATGTATTGCCGTCCTCAAACTATATCATAGAACGTCCCTTCTTGGGGGAGGGGTGCATTGAAGGGTGGTCTTGCTGATGAAAGAGGAGGGTAGGGGCGGTTCTCCTGCAGCATGCTGAGTTGGTCAAACAGACTTTTGCTGCTTCAATCTCATTCTCATTGCTCTATCATCCACCCATTTCAATTTCCCTCCTTCTTTTGCCCACTGTATGAGGTGCCCGGCCGATGAAACACTAAATCACTAAACTTTAAACAACAAAACCAGAGCTGGAGGGGGACGGGGACCCATGTCCATCAGAATGTCCATGAACCACAAGAACAAATGAACCAATGAGGGGGAAGGAAAAAGGACGGGGTGGGGTGACAAAAAGGTAAACAAGGTGAAATAGAGCAACAACGCATGCATGTGAAAGTGACCAGCACTTGACACACTAATGAAACATAGGTGGAAATCAGACGCATACCAGGGGGGAAAAAAGGTTTGAGGGAGCTCTTAATGTCTGGATGCCTGTAGGAGCGCTTATATTCAAGATCAGTTTGCACATGGATCAGCTACCTTGTGACACCTTAACCACCTTTGATATTGATGAGTTCAGATATTCAAATCAAAATTGTCTTTCTGATGCAATGCAATCTGAATGCCCACCACATGGAAAATGTAAAGTGTGCTGCTTTTCCCCCTCTGGAGTTCCAGGTGTGCCTTTCTCTCCACAAAACTGCAGCTATTGAAGGCTGCTTTTCATTTGTCTATATCATGTATATAGACATGATTGTCGATATCATGTACGGCTTGGGACCACAATACCTGACAGAACGCCTCTCCCAACGTGAATATACCCGGTCACTACGTTCAACATCTAAGGTCCTCCTCCGGGTGCCTACTCCGAGAGAGGCTCGGAGTGTGGCAACGAGGGACAGGGCCTTTTCGGTGGTGGCCCCCAGACTGTGGAACGATCTCCCTGACGAGGCTCGCCTGGCGCCAACGCTGCTATCTTTCCGGCGCCAGGTTAAAACTTTCCTCTTTACCCAGGCATATAGTGGCACATCTTAATTACTCACATGTTTAGTTTTTAACAGCTTTTAATGTTTTATGTGTGTATGTTCTGTGTTTTAGAATTTTAAATTTTGTATACTCGTTTTTATCTTAAATTTTTAGAATTTCTGTAAACCTCCCAGAGAGCCCTGGCTATGGGGGCAGTATATAAGTGTAAATAATAATAATAATAATAACAACAACAACAACAACAACAACAACAACAACAACAATAATGTAGCTTGCCTCTCCATTATACTACAAATGTGTTAAGCCCAAGGTACCCCATTTAAGTGTAACTTAAGTGTACATAATCAGTTTATCCAAGCATCCATTTATCCATATGTTTTGGATGTCTGTTCCACTCAGTTAAATGAGTCATACTCTTAAGTAATCACGGGGGGGGGGGGGAGAATAAACAAGAGTTTTATAGTCAACAATAATACTGCTTTCATCATCTTTTCTGTCTCAGGGCTAGGCTCCAAATACATTTTCTTATGTCTTCCTAGAGCACAAAAGGGAGAACAAAATGTAAGCTTTTCTAAGTAGATTCATTATGAATCTATTACTGATGGATACTCATCAGAACGAGGGAAATCTCCACTCTTTGAATTCTTAAGAGCCATTCTACACATTGTGCAAAATAAACTGGTAGTCTCGAGTGACAAAAATCTGGACTGTACCACTTCAGAGTGGAGGTAGGAATGTGTGCCATATTTTTTAATACCTCCATGTAAGAAACTCCCTGCATATAGTATAGTAGCAAGTAGGGCTGTGCACAGACTAGGGTTGTGCACGGACCCCCCCCCCCCAATTCACTTCAGATCCCGATTCGGACCTGTATGGTGGGGTAGTCCCTGCTGCCTTGAAGGAGGCAGTGGTGCAACCACTCCAGAAAAAAACCTCCCTTGACTCAGAGATTTATGCTAACTACCATCCAGTCGCAAATACCCCATTTTTGAGCAAGGTGCTTGAGTGAGTGGTGGCATCTCAACTGCAGGCGGATGAAACTGATTATCTGGATCCATTCCAGTCTGGCTTCAAGCCTGGTTTTGGGATGGAATTGGCCTTGGTCGCCCTGATGGATGTTCTTCAGGAGAGAGACAGGGAGAGTGCGACCCCGTTACTTCTTCTCGACCTCTCAGCAGCTTTCGATACTGTTGGCTATGGTATCCTGTTGGACCACCTTCATGAGTTGAGAGTTGGAGGCACTGTTTTACAGTGGTTCAACTCCTACTTGCGGGGTCTGTTCCAGAGAATAGTATTGGGTGACTACACTTCAGCCTCATGGCAGCTGAACTGTGGCATGCCACAGGGCACCACCTTGTCCCCGATGTTATTCAATATCTATATGAAGCTGTTGAGAGCAGTCATCAGGAGATTTGGGGCAAGGTGTCACCAGTATGCTGATGACACCCAGCTCTATTTCTCTGTAACATCTGAATCAGGAGACACTGTGCACATTCTGAACCGGAGCCTGGATACAGTTATGGCTTGGATGAAGGCCAACAAACCAGAGCTGAATCCTGATAAGACAGAGACCTTGTAGGTTGGTGGTTCCCAGGTCCGGGAATTGGATTGTCTGCCTGTTCTGGAGAGTTGCACTCCCTCTGAAGGAGCAGGTCCATAGTTTGGGGGTGCTCCTGGATCTATCTTTGTCATTGGTGACCCAGGTGGTCTCAGTGGTCCGGAGCACCCGTTATAAACTTTGGTTGATACACCATCTATGCCCGTTCCTGGATAGGGATAGCCTAACCACGGTCATTCATGCACTGGTAACCTCATGATTAGACTACTGTAACACGCTCTATGTGGGGATACCCATGTGTGTGGTTCGGAAGCTACAGCTAGTGCAGAACGCAGCAGCTAGGATGCTCACCGAGACACCCAGCTCTGCCCACATAAAATCTGTGCTAAAAGAACTGCACTGGCTACCTGTTAGCTACCAAGCCATGTAAAGCCCTATAAAGCCCTAAACAGCTTGGGCTAGCCCTAAACTGCTAGCCCTAAACAGCTAGCAGACCACCTTCCCTTATTTATACCCAGATGACATTTACGATTGGCAGAGGAGGTCCTGCTTGTCATTCCAAGACAAACAGAATGTTATCACACAGAACCTCAAGGTGGGCCTTCTCTGTAGTGGCACCCACCCTCTGGAAAACCCTCCCTCACGTGGTTCAGGAGGTGGAATATAAAACATCTTTCAAACACCTCCTGAAAACATATCTTTTTAGACAAGCTTTCCCTGGACTGTAATTTATTCTGGTTTTATATGACGTTTTAATGTTTAAACCTAGATTTTATATACTGTGGTTTTAATTGTAAACTGTCCAGAGAGCTTTGGCTGTTGGGCAGTGTAAATATGTAATAAATATATAATAAATAAATAAATAAATATATAAAATAAAAAATGCATTGCTGGAAACCAAAGTGCTCTCCTCAGTTAGGCACACAACCACAGACAGACATGGTGGTAAGATCTAGGCGATGGGACTGTGTGGCTTTTGAATAGAGGTGTGTATGAAGTGGGGGTCATGTTCCCCTGGAGCCTACAGAGGCCATCATAAAACAGAGAGGATCTGCCCCACTCCACTGTAATTCAAGCACTGAGGACAGGTTCCCCCCCCTCCATGGAAGCTCTCTTTTTCATGATACTGTTTGTACAACTTGATTAGCTTCATGTTTACTCAGAAGTAAGTCCCAGTGAATTGAATCCCAGGTAAGTGTGCATAGTATTGCAGCCCAAACATCTCCCTCTGTCAATGTTTCACAATTAGGATCCGTTTGACTTTGGAACAAATTATTCTCCTGGTAAGTTGTTTTATGTGCCACATTATGGCACATAAAACACACCTCTCCATCGTGCCTGGGCCCAGCTCCAGCTGAGAGCCCCCTCCCTCCTGCTGCCAACTGTCACTGCTGAACTTTTTGCAACCAACAATGTAGTACCTGAATTTGCTTTTCTTTCCGGCCTCCTTCTCCCTCCCAGTCCCCTTTCCTTTTGTGTCATGTTTTTCAGATTGTAAGCCTGTGGGCAGGGACTGTCAAGAAATATCTTTGTAAGCCGCCGTGAGAACCTTTTTTGGCTGAATGGCAGGATAAAAATGCTTAAGTAAATAAAATAAAAAAATAACTGTATTTTATCACATCTGCCTCCAAAGCTTGGGGTAGCATATATCGAATCATCCCATATTATCATCATGAAAACTCTGTGAGAGAATCTGGACGGAGAGGCAGTGGTGCAAAGTCACCCAGCAAGCTCTGTGATTGAGTGGGGACAGAGGCGTGCACAGCTCATCTCATTAAGGCGTGCCCCTTAAATGCCCAGATTGGAGCGCAGGAGGGGGACGCCTGCTTTCTCAGCCCCCTCCCCACTGCTCCAATCAGGGCCTTAAGCAGTAAGGGGGATGGGAAAGCACACTTTCCAGGGCCTCCAGTAAGTAATTCCCCAGGCATGCTAATGGCGGTCACCATGAGCATGCCCAGGGGAATTACGCACTTTCTGGAGGTTCCCGAAAGCACTTTCCCGTTCTCCTTAAAAGTTCCAACTGGAGCAGTGTGGCGGAGGGATGGAAGAGCGGAGGCGGCCCCAGGAAAATTAAGGTGTGCCTGGGCACATCCCGTGTGCACGCCTATGAGTGGGGACTTTAATCCAAGTTTAAGCCCGACACACTGTCTGCTATTACACCATACATCGTAGCTTCATTACTTGAGAATTAGCATTAAAGCAAGTTCTCATATAAATCATATAAACCATTTCTGTAGGCACATAACGTGGCACATAAACACACCATTCTAGGACAAAGTGCGGGCAAAGTGCAATAAGCACGCCAGAAGGTGGAGCACAAAATGTGTAAGATCCACAAACATGCCATTGATTTAAGGATCAAACTAGATTTGATGTCAAACATGTTTTTACAGCCCGTGCTTGGGATTCTCTCCTTAAAAAAAGAAAGAAAAAGAAAAGTCTAGCAGGAGCTGTGGGAAAGTCGATCTGAATCAGGGCCAAAACGCAAGGAGCGATTCAGTCCTTTCGCTCTGCACCATCCTCCCACTGAAAATCACCAGTACCCCTGTGCTCCGAACCTGGTATTCCCTGCAAAGTTTGCTTTAATTCAGTACTCTGGTTTAGCAGGAGTGCAGACAGATTGTAGCCACAAAGATTCAGTAAACCAAAGCTATCCTTTTACCATCTCATTCATTTTGTTTCTAGTTTGTTTGTTTGTTTTGTTTGTTTTAGAGGAAAGGGGTAAAACTCCTTTAAACAATAATTTCTGGTCTATTGATTGTATCAATGAACTCATCCTGCGTGTGGCTTTTGATTCCAAGTCAAAAGTCACCATGTGTGGGCTACCCAACAAGCAACAGAGCAAAAATTTACTGTTTATACTGTTTCTTGTTGCCTAAGTACTTTTCCATTTCTTCCCCAATCACCCTTGCAATGTCGCTGGCACTGCATTTACAAGAGAACTTTTATATATAATAATAATAATACTTTTGAAACAATGTGAACTCATAAATTTTTCCTATAATAAGAGAATCCCATTTCAATCCAACTTGTTACTGCCAACAGTGGTGTTCTACAGTCCTTTACTGTCATTGCACAACATCTTGACACATAAAAGTTAATGTTGCATCCGGAAATGCATGCCAAATGCAGGCCTGCCTCAGATGGATTAAAGATGTGTGTTTTTTATTATTCATAGGATCATGGTGAACTTACATTACCCAGAACACAGCTGCAGATCATATGTGTGAGGGGTTTTTTCACCACGCTGTCACTTAAGCTGGTATGCATTACCTTTCCATCATTCTAGCCACCAATTTGTAGCCTTAAAATAAAGTGTAACATACATCAAGTTCTGTTTTCTCTAATAAATCAAATCTACTGCCATCCCCATTTTACGGTTCCAACCCTAAAAAAAAAAATCACACCGAGAAGGGGTTCACCAAGGTTTTCTTCTTTATGTGGTGTACTTCAAGGTTAAAGTATGGCTATTTTGCCATTCAAGGAAATCATCTTAGAGCTTTATGCCACTAAACTCGGGATTACCATTTCTGTTGCATTCAGAATCTTCAGCGTTTCCATCATATTCTAAGCTTGAGATTGTATTTATTCATTTATTTATAGCATTTATATTCTACTCCATATCTAAAATAGATTCCAAAGCAGTGCATATAGGAATAAAACAGTAAAAAAGAAAGATTAGAAAAAGATCAGTAAAAAAGAAAGATTAGAAAGATTAGAAACAGCAAATTAAAATTCTTAAATTTAAAAATAAGGGCCAATAAAAAACAGTGGCTGTTCCACAACTCTAACAAAATAGAGCTGTTTTCAAGAGGTGCTGAAGCAGCCTAGTGTTGGCACCTGCTTGACCTCTTGAGGCAGGGAGTTCCAAAGAGCAGGGGCCAATCAGGCCAAGGGTCTGTATGGAACCACCAGGCGCATTCCCTCCAATGACCTCAGTGACCAGGCAGGTTGGTAAGGGGGAAGGTGATTGGTTAGGTATCCTGGTCCCAAGTTGCTTAGGGCTTTGTACACGCGTACCAAAAACTTAAACCTGGCCCAGTAGCCAATAGGAAGCTAGTGCAATTCCCTCACAAAAGAGTTATATGCTGAAAAGAGACAGCTCCTGTTAACAGCCAAGCTGCTGCATTCTGCACTAGCTCCAGCTTCCAGAGCAGCTTTAAAGGCAGCACACATAGAGTGCATTGCAGTACTCCAGTCTAGAGTTTACTAATGCCTGTACCACTATGACCAAGTTATCCCTGTCCAGAAGAGGCCATAACTGGTGCATCAGCCAAAACAGGTAAAATGCACTCTGAGATGCCATGGCTAGTTGAGCCTCCAGCAACAATGATGGATCGAGGAGTACCCCCAGACTACCAACATGATCTTTCAGAGGGAGTACAGCCCCATTCAGAAGAGGCAATGAGCCTATTTCCCGGACTCGTGAACCACTCATCCACAGGGCTTCCATCTTGCCAGTATTCAGCTTCAATTTATTGGGCCTCATCCAGCCCATTACTGAGTCTAGGCACTGATCTAGGACTTGTACAGCCTTTCCTGATTCAGAAGTCACAGGGAGATAGAGCTGTGTGTCATCAGCATACTGATGGCATTGTGCTCCAAATCCCCTAATGATCGCTATCAGCAACTTCATATGGATGTTCAACAACATTGGGGACAAGATGGTGCCCTAAGGTACCCCATAGCTTAATTGCTAAGGGTGAAAGGAATGGTCTTCCAATGTTACTCTCTGAAATCAACTCTGCAGGTAGGACTGGAACCACTGTAACACAGTGCCTCCAACACCCATCCCACGGAGTCAATCAACGATACCATGGTCAATGGTATCAAAAGCCGATGAGAGATCAAGCAGAATTAACAGGGTTGCACTCCCCCGTCCCTCCCTCAATGAAGGTCATCCATCAGGGCAACCAAGGCTGTTTCAGTCCCATAACAAGGTCAGAACTCAAATTGAAATGGATCTAATCATTTACTACCAAGAGTGCCCGCAGTTGTTCTGCCATGACTCTCTCCAATATCTTCCCTAAGTATTTCAACTAGGTGATAGTTGTCTAATACCATTGTGTCCAGAGTGGGCTTCTTCAGGAGTGGTCGCTCTACTGCCTCTTTAAGGACCACTCCTTCCCATAGAGAAGCATCCACCACACCCTGGACCCGCCCAGTCAACCCTCCTTGCTAGCTTTAATTAGCCAGGAGGGGCTAGGATCAAGAGGGCACATGATCAGTTACATGGCTGCAAGTACTTTGTCCACATCATCAGGTCACAACAGCTGGAACTGATCCCACAAAATCAGGCAGATGGTATGTCGAGGAAATGTGTGAATGGGCTGTTTTGTCTGTGCCCACCCTGTTTTGATGTAAGCCCTTTCTATTAGAAATTAAGTTCTATAGCAATTTGATCCAAACTGTAGCTGAAAATATATTGAGCAACACTTGCTCAACCAACAAGAAGTGTTGACATATTAGTTAGAGTGTGAACCTCCCAGTGAGGACAGGAAGAGTAGTAACCACAAAGGAACAGATGTTCCAGGATTGCAATACCCATCTACATGTTGTTTTTCTAGTCTTAGAATTATCTGCACTCTGCACATGCATAAATGCCTTGTCTATCATTGGTTACTGTATTGCAAAACTGTATTATGATTGGTTTGTTATATGAGGAAGTTCTGTTGTTGCTTCTGAGGATGTTACCCTATAAGTATCTTAGCTTTGCCCACAACTAGTGGGCAGTCCTTCAGATCCTCTAGGGTTTGCCACCTTGCAGCACTGCAGGCTGCTCGTAATAAACCTTTTCCAAGATGAGAGAAATTGTGTCTTGAGAGTCTTTGACCACCACTCAGCAAACCAAGGGAACCTGCCCTTTCTGGTCCCTCCACAATTTTGGCGACGAGGAAGGGATGAGTGGTACGCCGGAAACCCCCTGCTTCACGGAGACATGACACAGGAATCCTCCAATGTGCACACAAACGGAGTGGGTGAGTAGGTACCCTATTAAAAAAAATCCTACTAGAGGAGGGCCTTCCTGTAGTCAACTCTCTCTGGGGCTGGAGATTTCTAGTGGTAAGTGTCATTTAAAGTCAGTGACGCCTGTTTTAGGGCATTCTCTCCCCTTGGAAGGGATTTTTTTGAGATCCAGAGAAGAGCAGCTGGGAAGTGAGACTTGCATGAAAAGCAAGTCAAATAATCTTGGTAACGTGGTTCATAAGACCTCGTGAGTTGAGGCAGCTGAGAAAAATTTGAAGTCAGTTATCCAAGGACAGGCTGGCGTGTGTGGAACGCTCTAAGACCTACGCATGCGGGGGTTCCTCTGACAAGGGTCTTAAAGGGAGCAGTGACGCTAAACTGGCAGAGCGCAGAGCACTCCTTAAAGGTCATAGTGGTCCATAGTGGACCCTGAGAGGGTAAGACCTCTAAGGAGGCACCAGTCAAGACTGGGGTAGCACCCCAGCCTGGGTAGAAGACCCAGTACAGCCAAGAAAATAGAAAAACAGGAAAATAGAGGGGGGGGGAGGAAAAAGAAACAGGGGAACAGAGGAATAAGCCTCTGAAAGAGCTCTGAAATAGTAAAACCCTAATAACAGGGACACATATAAGGAAGACACATGTATGTGAGACACTTAACATGTCTGTCTGTCTGTTTTTTCCCTACCCCAATTCCAACCATGAGCCTGGAAAATAACAGGACTCCTATATAAGTCATACCAGTGTTATGTGTAATATGTCATGTCTGAATGAGTTGCCCTGAATAAGTGGACTTCTTTCCTATTACCCTCCAATCATGAGCTGTGCTGGTCAAGCTCTATCTATTGTGCCTTCCCTTGAGTAGGGACAGAGCCACTAGAGGAGCGAGAGAAGCACAGACACCCTATACTAAGCCAGTCCTTGTGTGAAAATCCTGTGTGCCTGTGCCAAAGCCCAGAAATTGCCATGTACGAAAGCCCTGTATGTGGTTTGATGGTGGTTGTGAGAACATCACAACTAGATTATAAGCAGAAATACTTTCAAGACAGCCAACAAGATTAGTCTGTTAAGCAAGAGTTACAATGGGAAGCTCCAAGTTAAAGTCAGGCTGCCCAGAAACAGCAAAAACACTGTAAGGAAAATGTGTAAGATCTATAAGAAGTGTATGCCATCTAGGTTGAAGTTAAAAAGATTAGTGACTTTGTGCCAAGAAAATTGGCCATTCTTCACCAGAGAGCTTCGGCTGTGGGGCGGTATATAAATGTAATAAAATAAATAAATAAATAAATAAACCCACATTATCGTGGCCTGCCGAGGGTACATTTGAAATGGACAGGATCACACACTTATTTATTTATTTATTGAAACATTATTTAGAAGGGGGGGAACCCTCTCTTTTTCCTGTACTAGCAGCAGTTGTGGTTAGACCACCAGAAGTACTTGAACAATGAGTTTGATGAGTCTTTGAAAGACAAGTGCAAGCATTTTAAAGTAGTAGAAGTAAAGAGAGCAATAAATAAAGTGGTTCTCCAAGGAACTTTTGGTCCCCCAAACATTTGTTCCCCCAAAAGGAGTATCCACTGTGCGCAGCCTATTTGGACTTGTCCTTGCTAGAGTCCTTAACCCAAATCCAGAGAGCCCTGATAGAAAAAGTGAGACATTTACTAGACTCTGGCGTTGAAAATACCCCCAGTAAATTGTTTCCTGTGTGCACTTACCCAAATTTTGTTGCCCCAGACCAAGCTCCAGTCAGAGCTTACCAGCTTTGGAATTCAGCTGATAATTAGAATTTTAAACAGAGATTACCTAGCCCTTACGGTCCAGCCAGAAAACCCTTCCCCACTGGAGAACTTGCTTTAACAGAAGCAGACCTCCAGCATGGTAAGACAAGAAAGAGAAATCCTATGTCGGACCAGTTGTCAGATTTGTGAAAAAGGAACAAATATGACTGCTATTTAAGATACAAAACAGTTTAAGGATGAAAGCACATTTAGAGACAGACTTGGCTGGAATGTGCTATCAACCTAAACCCAGGTGATCCACAGAACGCCTGGCAAATAACTGATTTGCTCCTGAATGAGCTTCTCAGTGAAATTTCAGAGAAAATTAGGACTACAATCATCGAGTACTGGAAAGCTTTGCCAGAAGCCACCCAGTACTGGGATGACATGCGAGAAGAGAAAGAACAATTAGAAACAAATCTGTTAACTATGCAATTGCAACAGCTTCAAACCTCTTGAGAAAAGCCCCAAAGAAGCCGAGAAGATGGACCTAAATGTTATTACTGTAGAAAGAAAGGCCATTTCCAAAACCAGTGCAGACTGAAGCAGAAAAAGGGAGGTCAAAGTAAATACTGTCCTGAGACACAAGCTCCAGAGCCAAGAGATAAGCAATCCCAAACCCTAAGGATTACACCCTCCAGTTTGGAGTGTTAGCATTTAACATGGTTAAAGTGAATTTGTGGTTGAAGTAAAACACTCCAAACTCCTACATTGAGCTTGCCAACTTACAGAAAATGATTTCTTTTGTATTGTCATAGCTGACTGTAGTGTGATTATTCAACAGCAGCCAGTGGCATATTTCCACCTTGTCTAAGAGCAAATGCTGCATCTGCTTTGCGTGTAAGAAAAGTTTTTATCAAATCAGAGATTGACTTGATACGAACAGATATTGCATAGAGAATCCAGATAAATTTACTACCTTGAATCCAGGTATCGTTTTCTTTGTTGAAGACAACATATCTGAGAACCACATGATTGAGAAGTTGAAATTTAGGAGTTAGCCACTCCCAGGCAAGACTGAAGTTGCTTTGACAATACCAGATTGCAAAAGACATACCCAAAGAAAAATATATAACAGGAAGTATTGTGGTTTCATGCCAAGCTGACAGAAAAGAGGAAGTAAATACTTGTAATGGAAAAGTTTTGTCTTATCCCAGGTATGAAGCATGGAATGGATTGTTTTAACAAGCAAACGGCTTATCCATAGATATCCACACTAGTGTTCAATGTTCCTTCTCAATTTGCTACGTAGCTGGACTAATCTGTAAACCTGAGAATTTCATGACAGCTGTGGGACGCCCAGTGGCCAATGGCCCTCTCATTGTGAAATGGCTTGAAGGAATCTTAATTTCAAAGATATAGCTGTCAAAGAAAAGATGGGGAAGCTGAAAAATAAAGTATGGATGTCTTATGATGTTAAGCCAATTGCACCCTGAGACTTAGTTAAGAATTGTGTAACATGTATAGAATTTTCAAAAGTATTAAGAAAACCTAGAGTTGCAAGTTGGTTTCACTGAATTTATTAATGCTGTAGAGAGATTTAAATGCTACCTGACTGTTGTATACACCTTTAGTGAAATGAATTTCCTATAAGGCCTGCAATAGCATGCAACTGCAGAGTCTAATGTAAAATGTCTAATAAGAGAAGCAGTTACCTTGCTAAGAAGTAGAACGGAATTCCACATCTTTGGTACCACCTTGAATCTAGAGAACTAGTCTTAATTCTTCCCTGAGTATTAATGAGTCTTGGAAATAGACTGAATAGAAGACAGAGTAATTTACAATTGAAACCATGAAATTGTTTGATGAGAAACCCCAAACTAATGAGTGTGCAAGAAAGTTTCTTCACAGGTTCTTCACAGCACCAGAGCTAGAGAAGAAATTCATCAGCTCAAATCAAGCGAGCAGGCTAATGCATATACAGCCTTGCTGTCACGTGGTGAACAGATCAAAGACTATTGCATAACTAACTTTTAGCAAGAACAGTTTTCCATAGGTTTGCTGCCTGCTGCCAAACTAAGACAACAGAAGCCATAAGCTGTAAGCAAGAGAGTTTGGACCCTTGTTCCTGACTGACCACTGTGATTGTTCTAGCACATGAGTAGAAGCATAACAACTGGCAAGTATTTGACTGTCCAACAAATATAGAAAGTGTTTAGATGGCTGTGAGACTGTCTCCACCAGTAAGGAAATAATCTGTTGTGTTCTAAGCCTACACAGACTGTTGGCCCAAATCTAAAAGTCCAAGCAGCACATGTGAAAAGCTGAACCTTGGATGCCATGAGAGTGATCCAGATGACCCATCTGTTCCGGAAACTAAGAGTTGTCCAGATCTGACCAAGAGGTTAAAGGACGTAGCAAGCTGCCAGGAGGAAGCTGGAAAGCCCCCTGAAAGCACCAAAGACAGGTGTCCAGTGGGAAGAGAGAGCACAGAAGCCAAACAGAGCAGGAGCGCCCTTGACTGGAACTGCACTAAGAACAGTGTTAAGTTTGCTGCGGAGACAAGCAATTTTGTCCTCAAAGTGAGATGCAAAAAGGTCAGTGGGTCCTTGAGGAAACAAGGGCCCCATTCGTTGTGGAGAGTGTTAATAACCCCCGGACCACTTGGAAGAGCTCCGCTGGGTGGCTACTTGAGGATGTGATAAAGGCAGCAAAGTAACCCTACTTCGCACTACTGCACAATCAGCATGATTACGTGCTCTAGCGCATACTCAGTCATCTTTGCTTTCAGTCCTGCGCCATTTGCGCTCTAGCCAACGTCCAACCTATTTCATGAACCACAGTTCCCCAGTATAACAGGAAGTAGAATGGGCTCCACAGCGCCTGAGAGGGCACTTAGGTGCAATCAAGACGATGGCCCTCCACATCTCTTTGTTCCATAGTGATACTAGGGCTTTGACTGGATCGCCAGCTCTCTCCACTGGAAAGTCCCCAATAAGCACACTTACTTGGAGACAAACTCCTCTGAAATCAGTAATGCTTACCTTTAAGGGAGTTTATCATTGCAGTACAAGAGTCTTTCAAGCCCCAAAGTATGTTTCATTAAGATTCAGACTTGTTGCTTGCCACCATATTTACCCATTTTCATGAGAGGTGAAGGTGGCCTGAAAATTTTTAACAGTATAAACATTCCCCTAATGCTTGGAGTTCTCATAGGCATTTCCCCACCTGTCAGTTACAGGTGGTATTTAAAAGTAATTAATCTGTAAATATATTAGAACCCAATGGCCTATCCATGCTATGTCAGTCTACCAGGAGGAGGGCTTTCTCTGTTGTGGCACCCTGGCTGTGGAACGAGCTCCCCAGAGAGGTCCACCTGGCGCCTACACTGTATTCTTTTCGTCGCCAACTGAAGACCTTTTTATTTTCCCAGTATTTTAACACCTAAATTTAAACTTTGCTGTTTTAATTCTGTATTTTAATCCTATATCAATTTCTGCTGTGTGGTTTTATCCTGGTTGTGCTTTTTATATTGTATTTTGTATTTGGGCTTTTAGATTGTTGGATGTTTTATTATGTTCTTAATGGTTTTAATTTTTGTGAACCGCCCAGAGAGCTTCGGCTATTGGGTGGTATAAAAATGTAATAAATAAATAAATAAATAAATAAAATAAACAGCACAAATTATTTCTGGATCATATTTATTTCGTGAGAAGACATGGAAATACACAATTTAGCTTCATTGCTATATATACAACCCATTAAAAAGGCTAATTATTTTTATTGGGCTTACATGAGTAAGTTTTTCCAGGCCTGTATGCTCTCTCTCTCTCTCTCTCTCTCTCTCTCTCTCTCTGTCTTTCTCTCTCTGTCTCTCGTGTGTGTGTGTGTGTGTGTGTGTGTGTGCATCCTAATGTGCCAGATAGAATTCTAGGATTTCATACAGTTCAGTTATAAAAATCTTACTCAGATCACCTAACTCTGACTGCTTTCCTAGTTCATAAGCTTGGATCTGTATGAGTAAATATGTTAGATATTAACTACAAAGTAGATCCTTTTCCTTCTCCCAATTTAAGCTTTCAAAATAATATAATGTTTGCTGTGATCAGTATGTTTTACAGGTCTTATGTAGCATGGTACAGTTAAGTTTTACTGCTGGTGCCAGGATTCAAAAAGCTTGTCCCGCATTTCATAGCTAGTGTCAACAACATTCACACCCATGCAGCCTAATCCTATTTATATTTACTCAGATTTAAATGGTAATTTTTTTTCAGGCAAGAGTCCTGCCTTCATGGGGCTGCAGCTTTAAAGTCTTGCAGTGGGAGACATGTATGCAGCAACAATCCTCAGGAAGGTGAGGCTGGCTATTTTTTTAAGGGTGCTTATAGGCTGTCTATAGGACCTAAACAGCCCTCTCAAGACAGCTTACAAAATTCATAACCCATTCAATAAAATAATGCACAAGCTCCCCTCACCCATTTTAATGTAAAAATTAAGACACCTCCCTTTATCCATGAATGAGACAGGCATGTGAGCTACTAATATGACTCTCACCTCTCTGCCATCTCTACTTTGGCCCTGCGTGTTTGGGAACACGCATCTTGAGAGGGCCATAGCTTAGTAGTGCACACTAGGGATGTGCTCCGCTTCTCCTCGAGCCGGAGAAGCAGGAGCGGAACGGGGGGCTTCGCCTACCCTTAAGGTGGAGGCGAAGAGGATTGGGGGGGCCGGCGGAGCGTGGTGAAGAGGATCGAGGTGAAGGCGGATCCTTCGCCTCGATCCGGAGCTCCGCCAGAAAGGTAAGTGGGGTTTACCAGGCCCTGCCGTTGTCGCTGTTGCCCATGCGGCGACAGCGGCAGGGCCCGGTAAACCCCCCTCCCGCCTCTCCCTTACCTGCGTCCGTCCGCGGTCCCTCGGCTTCTTCAATTGAGCCCATGGCTCAACCAGGAAGTAAGGCACCCCTCCCCCTTGGTCTCTGCAGGTAAGGGAGAGGAGGGAGGGGGGCCTTACCTGGCGCCACTCCCCTCCACTGCGGAGCTCTGATTCAGAGCCGGAGCTCCGCAGCGAAGAGGAGCGGACTATGGGAGGAGCGGACTATGGGCGGCGGATCAGGGGGTCCGTGCACACCCCTAGTGCACACATTATTACATTCAGCAGAGCTCTGGTTCAGTCCCTGGGATCTCCAGTTCTAAGGAGGAAGTAGCAGAAGATGGGAAAGACCCTTCTTGCCAGAGAGCAACTCCTGAGTAGATGGTCACAGACTGACCTGGTACGACTTTACCTGAGTAGACATACAGAGTTGAGATGTAGTTGGTATGACTAGAAGCTATTGCACTGGTGCTTACTCCTGACTAGACATGCATAGAACTGCGGCTTGTATGTGAATATGGCTAAATTGGTACAAATGATATATGACCCACCCACTGTTGGAATGCAGCCCCCAAGGCCCTTCTCAAATTGGAAACCAGCCCCCAGGCTGACAAAGGTTTGCCACCTCTGTGTTCCTACCTCATAGGAACCATGGAGGCAGACTATAAACGAGTATTGTTGACAGCATCTCCAAGGGTTCAGGCAGGAGTTTTTCCAGCCCTACCTGGAGATGTCAGGGATTGAACTTGGGGCCTTCTGCATGCAACGCAGATGCTCTATCCCTGAGCTGTGGCCCTTCCCGAGTTGGACTGCCATTGTAAAATGGCCCTTGCTGACTTCTAATTGTACACATCATTCCAGTGTCTATCGAACATTTGTAAAGGGATCTTGGGACTTTCATTGACAACAGAATCCCTACCCACGGGAGGAACAATATATTGCCAGCTCTGAAAAGAAAGGAAGAAGTAAGAGCTCAGCTCAGTCTTAACATTTTATAGCAAAAAGCAAAGTGGATGGAAAACATGCCTGTTCCGAATGGTTACCATTTAAGGAGAAATGTCCTGAGGGGGGAATGGGCTCTCTTCTTTGAGAGTGTTGGGAAAGACTGGGAAATGATTGTCTCCAAGTAAGTAAGAGACCAGTTTCTTGATTTTGGTCTGATTCAGTAAGGAGGGGGGGGTGTCTTCTGATGAGCGTCCCATGGGCAACAGCCTACTTCATCAAATGTAGAAAAGCAGAGGACAGGAGTGCCCTGCTGCTGTACTGACTTGTAATTATCCAAGTTGGCAGTTAGGGGCAAGTAAATAGTTAGCAACAGGGAGTAAAGCATGAAAGGGGATGAGGGGGGGCTGCTGTGACGAGATCAGAAGAAAGAGAACTTTAAAGAGGGGGAGGGAGAGAGGGAGAGACAACAGCACTGCAAGGAAGGGAAAGAGCGTAGTATAAAAGCATGAGCCACACGCAAGGGGAAAGTCAGGCTGGAAGGAGAAGGGAGGCGGCAGCCTCGCTTGCAAGCGCGCCCAGGCCAGCCGGCGAGAGGGGCGCCCGCATCTCCCGACACTCGTGGGCGAGGGAACTGGGGACAAGTGCTTACGAGGGCTCCGTCCAAAGACTGCTGAATCCAGATTCGCCTTGCCTCTCTGCGGATTAACCCCAGGCACCAAGGAGGTGACCCAGCCCCCGCCGCCGCCGCCTGGAGAAGGGTTTCTGACCGGCCGCCTTCATCCCCGGGAAGAGGAGGAGACCCGAGACCCGAGGTGGCGGCGGCGGCGGCGGCGGCAGCAGCAGCAGCAGCAGGACTTTTAAGCCCGGCCGCCAGAACTAAGATTAGGACTCCAGGAAAGGGAGCGGGGGGGGGGGGGCGAGGCAAAAATAAGTCTCGCCTCGAGCCGAGCTCAGCAGCCCACTGACAGCAACGCCGCCGCCGCCGCCGCCACGTCCATGGGCTGAAGAAAGCTGCCCGCGGACGGCGTGCGAGAGCCACCTGGGAGGCAGGCGGGGACGCTCAGGGCTGCAGGCGCCTTTGCACGCGGCAGCGCCGGGGTGGTGGCACAGAGGGCCGGTAGTTCCAGCCTCTCGGATAAAGGGGGGTAGGATACCGGGGGGGGGGGTGAGGGGGAAAGAGAGGTCTCCCGTGCTGGGAGCGGGGGTCAGCCCTCGCCGTGGGGTGCGCCTGCCTTCCTTCCCGCGGCCAGCAGGGGCGGGCGCCACTCTGCCCTTGGATGGTGCCTCTTCAGGCCGGCCGGGCATCCCAACCACCAGCCCCGCTTCTCCGCCCCGGCCCCAGGGCTGCCCAGCCGCCGCCACAGCCTCTCCTATCGGTGCGACGCGCTCAAGGCCCGAGGCGGCGGCGGCGGCGTTGGGGAAGAGAGAGGAGGGCGGCGGCGGCGGCCCCGCGGTGTGCCGCTGCTGCGGGCGGGCAAGACCCCATGCGGACGCCGGGCTGCGAGAGCAGCAGCAGCAGCGCCCCCTGCAGCCGGCCCCGCTCCCTGCCACGGCCCCGTGGCCGTCGGGCGGGCGTCCCCAGCCCCCTTTCCCCGCCGCCTCGGAAGCCGCCTCCCGCCCCGAAGTGGCTCCGCCGTGGTGGTGGCGGCAGTGCGGCGCTGGCTGCAGCAGCAGCTCCTCCTCTTCTGCCGGCCCGCTTGATCCTGAGAGCGGCGTTGGAAGTCCAGCTCTTGCACCACTAGCAGCCGCGGCGGCGGCTCCGGCTCCGGCTCCACCTCCTGCTGCTGCTGCGGCTGCTGCTATTCAGTTGCCGCCGCCGCCGCCGCCGCGGAGTCCTAAAGCCGCCCGCTGCAAGAGGATGGTGCGCCTGGCGGCCGAGCTGCTGCTGCTGCTGGGACTCCTCCTGCTTACCTTGCACATCACCGTGCTGCGGAGCAGCGAGACCGACGCCACGCCGGGCAACCAGAGCCAGCGGCAGCAGGTGAGTACCGACGCCCAGCAGCCACGGGGTTGGGAAAGGGGAGCGGGGAGGGGGGGGCACAAAACGAAATGTGAAGGAAAAGCCGCCTCCTGGGAATTAGGGTTTGAGGGCCTCAAGGAAGGGGTGTGTGTGGGGGGGTATCCATTCTAGCCACCCACTCAATTCCCCGGGTCTCCCCTTTTATAAATACGGCCACCCACTGAAATCTACACTTGGTCATTTTCTGGGTGAAGACTTTCTGTGGGTGCGTCAAGACAAGGCTTTCCCCCCATGCCAATCTTCAGTGGATTTTATAGCGTGTGTGTGGGGGGGGAGTTAGCAGTCGCCAGCGACAGCTTCAGTTTGTAGCCCTCCGGTGTTTTGCCTCGGCTCCTTCCATCCTTTTTCCTAGCAGGGGAAAAATACGCAGAGGTAGAAAAGGCGGAATCTCTGCACAGTGACGGTTAGCGGTAGGAGCCCTCCATCTGGAAGCCTCCTATGTTCTAGGAACATAGGAAAATGCCTTATACCACTCTCCAGTGGAGAGTGGTGTTTTCAGTCATCTGCTACCTGCTCCTTTCAACCCGAGATGCCAGAGGTTGAGTCTCGGACTTTCTGCATGCAAAGCATGTGCTCTACCGCTCCGCGGTGGTCTCTCATCCCATAGTGAAAGCGCCCATTCTCTCTCTCTCTCTCTCTCTCTCTCTCTCTCTCTCTCTCTCTCTCTCTCTCTCTCTCTCTCTCTCTCTCTTGAAAAGAAATGCTTTGGAGTGTAGCCAATGTGTGTTCTGAAGCTGCATCCACCACACTTTAGAATGTGCGTCTTTAAGTCTTCTCCGCACCATCCGTGAGCGCGCAGAGAAGAGGAGCAGGGTACAGCTTGCAGTCCCCACTCCTGACCTGCACATAAAAATCTGGACACAGAACCCTTTATGTATAGCATAGACGTGTGTGTGTGTGTGTGTGTGCTATTGTGAACTTGCCTTTTGTGCAGTTCCTGACCTTATAGCTTACCTGCCTACAATATGTACACAAGAGCCTATTCTCAGAACTTCAGATTAGCGTGGTTCTTCCGGTGGCAGAACTGATGGCTTTGTGACCAAAACGGAGCCCAAATACCCCTCCCCTGCTAGGGCCATCACTCCTAAAACCATCCTTTATTTCCTACCTTCATGGTGCCTCTCAAAGCTGGTTGCTTTACCCGGCTGCATGACCGTGTCTGTCCTGTACTCCTACCCCCCTCCACGCATTCACAAAATGGGTGAAAACGGTCTCTGCCTTTCCCCCTATGTTGTATTAATCCACATACCGCTTGCCTGGTCCTTTCCTTGGTTTTAGTGTAAGCAAATATATTTTGACGTATATTGTGAGTGAATTGCATCCATTGGTGGAGTGCTAAATTTTGAAGTGCAGGTGCTCCTCATGACAGTCCCCATAGCTATGCCCCCAGGGAGAGTTCAAAGATTCAGGCAACTGTGTTGATCCATAGCAACAAACCAGTTCTAAGCAGTTTTCATCTCTACCCAAAGACAAAATTTTGTAAAACTAATGGGTCTTCAGAGCTCATTCTGTCTAACCCACCTCAAAATACTTCGCATTACAGCAGGTGAAAATATATTATAAGTTTGAAAACTTATTTCCCCTACCCCCAGCTTTTGTGAAGATGCAGCTAAGATCAGAGAGAACAGGGAATCCTGGGTAAAGGGGGGCTGGCTGGCTGATGACATAATTTCCCCCACTAATCAAGAAGTGTTCATGCTGTGTCCCTGTGAGCATTACTATACTGCTGGTGTGGATCCAGGAATCTAAAGAATAGACACTGGCTGTGTTCACACTTAATGATCAGCCAAAAAATCTGGCTTATTAAACCAAATGTAAACAAGCTGTGTACTTGTGCATGCAGCCTATTCGTTCGTGTTTTGCTCTTCCCGTTGCACAAGCAAATAAACAAACCAGGCAAAGATAGCTCAGGCTTGATGTCCAAACCTGGGTATATGGTTTATTGTGCCAAACATGTCAAAATTGATAAGCCAACAACAAACACTGGTTTAAAGCTGGTTTACTGGCCAGGCTCCATAGCCAATTAAGTACAGAGCAGCCTTCCCCAACCTGCCAGCTTCCAGATGTGTAGGACTGCAAGTCCCATCATTCTCAACTAGCATGACCAAACCAGTTTGGGGAAGGTTTCTGTAGTCACCACTGAGCTAGATGACTCGATAGAAGGCAGTTTCCCAAGTTTAGATGTAGAGTACAAAATGTGCTACAATATACCAATACTGTGAGCAGAGAATATACCGCTACTAAATGGTGTACTGCATAATATACTGTTGGTGCTACATAATAGTTATGTTTTCAGATGAAATTTTAGTTTTCATCTTATAGGACTTGGATGCGGGAGGAATAACAGACTTGGAGTACAATTTTCCCAGTCTTTGTTCTCCAAATGATTTAGAGCAGGGGTCCCCAACCCCCGGGCCACGGAGCGGTACCGGTCCGCAGCCTGTTAGGAACCAGGCTGTGCAGGTGAGCTGCTTTCACCCACCCACCCTCACTCCAGCATACCTGGGCACGGGGCGCCATCTCGCCTGCCCAGCCGAAGTGAAACCAGGACGCTGGAGTGGGGTGGGGCAGCTTCGGAATGGAGCGCCTGGCCAGAAGCTGCTCTGGGAGAGCGACTTCCTGGCGCCTGGCCAGAAGCTGCCCACCCCCGAGTCCTGGCTTCGCTTCTGCTGGGCACCCACCCAGCCGAAGAGAAGCCAGGACGCTGGAGTGGGGGGGGGCAGGGGGGGCTTCCCAAAACCATCCCCTCAACCCTCACCCCCCCGGTCCGTGGAAAAATTGTCTTCCACGAAACCGGTCCCTGGTGCCAAAAAGGTTGGGGACTGCTGATTTAGAGGAAAGTAGAGATGAAGGCACTCAACAGTAGGATATTCACTTGAAGGGCAAGTATAGGTCCCCTAATGATAGTCATGAGGAAAATCCTATCCCTGTAATAATCACAGTGTAAGTTTAAAATGGACTGTCATCTGTTTCGGAGAATAAATTGAAAAGAATGATGGCCACTTTGTGGGGAGGAAATTTATCCTTTGGCAAGGGTGTACTATGCAGAACAGCCCCTTGGTTAGAGTCATCAGATTATCAGTGTATAATTCTAATACCAAAGAACCTCAGGACTGAGGTTGAGCTGAAAGTTCTCCAATATGAACTTCTGGTTCAAAACTAGGGGTGGGGGGAGTTACCCCTTTTTTTGCTGTTTCCCCCCAGTTTTGTGGTAGCAGCCAAGCTACCAGGTTCCAGGCAACCATCCTGCCACCCTTCCTTTCACTCACATTTCATCCCAGGTGGATGCGGGAGGGTGAATTCCAGCCTAGTCAAAAGGAGAGGGAAGGAAGTTCTTTCGCCCCCATAATCTGCTACAGTTGGTTGTGGCAACAACTGTACTACAGCTGGAAAAACCTCACTTCCGCCTACACAGTGCTTTGCTTGAGACTCACTGGACGTGTCAGGAACAGAAAACCTGCTACCCAAGCTAGTGCTGCACCACACAACCCTCAATTCTCATGCCTTATATGCAAAGGCTTTGGATTCTTGCACAAATATAAGAATTATTGTACATCTGGGAACGCTGCCCTAGCAGCTGTTCAGACAAGAAATCTTGTCAGGAAGAGAGTTAGCCACAACCTGAAGGAAGTGGTCACTTATATTTCCAATGTGTGGCAGGAAGTGGGAATTACTTGAATGTGTGGCAAAGCCAGTGCGGGGGGGGGGGAGGGGATCTCTATCCTCATTATAATCTCTACACATGTCTTTGGGTGAGGAATGGTACTTACTTCAGCCTTCCCCAACATGGTGCCCTCCAGATGTTTTGAATGACAACTCCTAGGTTCCTTGATGATTGGCCATGCAGGCTTGGCTGCATGGGGGGTTAAAGTCCAACATCTGGAAGGCACCAGGTTGGGGAAAGTTGCCTTACTGGTTTTGGTGTCTTTCCAGCCCACAAATCTCACTGCAGCATACAATGTTTTAAATAAATAAATAAATAAAAACATTCATTAGTAATATATATAGGAACGGGGGTAGCAAGAAAGCGTAACTTTTCTCCTTCTAGGTCACACTACTTACTCCTCCCTCAAAACCAATAAATGCTGTACTCATTTGTTTTCCATTCTGGATAGGTGCGAGTGAGTTTGTGCAGATGGGTTACAGGAAGTACACATTTCTGCTGCAAAGGTTCAGCCTTCAAAAAAGGGCCTGAAATGCTAATAATGTGCTGAGAGAAGGACGGATGCACCCTATACTATGTAGAGACAACAGGTGTAATATGGAGAATAGCTGTTTTCATTCATTTCATATGCTCCTACCTTCCCTGGTAAGCCCTGAGATTACTGTTCAGGATCCACAATCCAATTTGTAAGTATATATTTGAGAGAAAAGATGTATTGAGGCTTCAGGCTGAAATATGGTCTAGGTTTTGTGTGAGCCTCTTGTGATGCAGAGCCTTGTGTGGCGCAGAGTGTAAGCGGCAGATACTGCAGCTGAAACTCTCCCCACGGCCCGAGTTCGATCCCAGCGGAAGCTGGTTTTCAGGCAGCCGGCTCATGTTGACTCAGCCTCCCATCCTTCCGAGGTCGGTAAAATGAGTACCCAGCTAGCTGGGGGAAAGGGAACTGCGACTGGGGAAGGCAATGGCAAACCACCCCGCTACAAAGTCTGCCGAGAAAACATCAGCGAAAGCAGGCGTCCCTCTAGGAGTCAGCAATGACTCAAGTGCTTGCGCGAGAGGTTCCTTTCCTTTCCCTTTGTTCATGGTGGCTATGGAATGAATCCAGAAGGCAATACTGGAGTTCCGTTCTGGTGTAAGATGAAAATAATAGATTAGATACCCAAAAATGTTTTTATGATGGGAGCATTACACCCTTTTCAGTTGTCCAGGATCTATGGATAATGAGCACATGTGGGGATAGCAGGCTACTACACATGTTCCGTAGCACATCTGTAGAAGATCCATGCTCATATTTATTTATTTATTTATTATATTTCTATACCGCCCAATAGCTGAAGCTCTCTGGGCGGTTCACAAAAATTAAAATCATAGTAAAACAATCAACAGGTTAAAAGCACAAATACACAATACAATATAAAAAGCACAACCAGAATAAAAACCATGCAGCTCATACAGCTGTATGTGCAGAGGGCTACTTCCTCCCGCAGATTACCCACAGATATTGAATAACTGAAAAAGGCTATAGAGTTCACTGTCCATATAAACAACTCACTACTGTACCCAACACACAATTAAAGTAATGCTGCTATAAGGTTTTCTGTACCACTTGTAGTATTTGAAGATAAAATGCATGCGGTCTCAGCGACAGGGCTTGAATTGTTGATGGCGGGGAGGGGGGGACCCAAACCTTTAGTGACAACTCCCTTAGCTATTATTTCCCTTCAAAATTCGAGCACTGCCCATTAGGCCACTGCAATTTTGTACATGCTTACTTGAAAGCAAGGCTTCTTGAGCTCGGGGGGGGGGGGGTTTGCTTTCAAAGGTCTGGCTAATAGACAGGTGGTGTAAAGGCAGTAATGGGTGTTGTCTGTTTTGAAGAAGTTAAGGACATAAGAAGAGCCATGCTGGATCAGACCAAGAGTTCATCTAGTCCAGCATTCTGTTCACACAGTGGCCAACCAGTTGCATGTGCATTGGAAGTGACAATCTAGCAAGTCATCAGAAACAAGGATATTATATTTTTAAGAGATCCTGGAAGGCCCTGTGGAGAACGTGGAGCACACAACTGTCTTGCAGGGCAGGACAGTCTGCAGCACTTCCCTAACTTAATTATTTTTGCTGCCACCACCTCTCTCAGCAACCTTAGACCTTTTGGGTGTGGAGCAACCCCAAATCTGCAGGTTTTACCTAGGAAGGGGATAACTATCAGTTACATTCCTAAGTCACAAGTGAGCAAGCTCACCTGTTTTCCCCATGTCTTTCCTTGAGTAAAGCATGTAGCAGAGATCCTTCAGCCATCAAGGTATGCAGTCAAACCCCGTTCCATTAAAAAGCTTCATTAAGGTTAAGGATGAGGGTTGAGAGGGAAATTGGGTAGCACTGAAAAGAAATAAAAATACTAAACTATACAGCCTTACAGAGAGGTTCCCAAACTTGCTTGCCTGAAGTAAGGATCACCCATGGTGATCTGAGATGACAAAAGGGTGATATATTTTGTTGGCAAAAAGCCCCATCTTTTATCACCAGCCTTCCCCAATCTAGGTCCTTCCAGATGTTTGAGCCTATAACTGCCATCATCCCTGACCATTGGCTATGCTGACTAGGGCTGATGGGAGTTTTAGGCCAAAAACATCTTTAGGGACCCAGGCTCTGGAGCAGGGGAACTGGCAGAGAGAAGAGAATCCACGTCAGGTGTTACCACTCATCAGGCATGGAGTGCAGGCACATGGGTAGAGGAACTTGTGGGAATGAGCTATTGACACTTCCTCACATCCCAAATAGGTAGACTTAAGAGGTGTGAAGGGCAAGATTTCCTTCCTTCTCCCGATAGACAGAAACGATAAGGGGAAATTCTTAGCTTATGTATGTGACAGAAGATGCATTTAAATGCATGCTTACAGCTCACCATCTTGTTCTGCCCTTGAAAAACGAAACTCCTCTTCCTTTACCCTCCACACCCTTTCCTTGTACATCGTGTTGTTTTGGTTTGTAAGCCTAATGGCAGAGGGGGCCCCCTCTCTCTCTCTCTCGAAGTGAGCTGCTTTGGGGACATCGTTTTTCTGATAATGATTGTCTGGAAAATGGGATAAAAATGGAATAAGCAAATAAATGGAAGTTAGGTTCTTATGGTAGCCCAAAACACCAACACCACCCCACCAGCTTGAATTTTAAGAGGGATATGGACTTGCTTGTGGAAGAAGAGCTTTGTCTAAGTAATAATTAAATGCTGACTTCTGAATAATACAAAACTATCATTTGAACCATTGCTTGTAAATTGTCATTGTATCTTGCATTCCTATTAACAAAAAAAGCATCTTCAAGATGCTTAGCTATAATATTTTTATGACTCATGCTTTCATTCCTTATGGGCTCCTGATGTGTCTTAAAATGATGTTCTGTAAAATAGTAAAGTGAAGATGCTTGTGTGTTGTTTTAATGAGGCGTTTGGTATCGTCAGAATAACTCTGAATTTGCCTTTCTTGACAGGCGAGTAATATAATGAGGGAAACTCCTGGGCCAATGAAAACTCTAGGTAAAACTTGTTCCCAAAGGAGTTCTTTATATGCTGGTGGCTGGGGGTGACTTGACTATCTAGTTCAAAAAAAAATGAAAGGCAGGTTCCGTTTAGCGTCAGCGTATTCATTTATATATATGGACTCCCGATTTTATGAAATCTCTACCATTTCTCATAACACTTTCTGTTCAATTGAGCATCTGAATTTAAGCAGCATTGTAGAGCTAGTGGTCCAGTAGATCTTTTCATCATATTCTGCCATGCAAAGTCAAAATACTTTCTAGCTCAATTGATTTTGCAGCTCTGGATTTTGGGAGAGCAGAATCTTGAAGGCATTAAGGGCAAAAGAGTATATCGGATATCACACTAAGCTTTTAAACAGATGGAAACATAAGTCACAAATTTACTTATTCTCTATCCAAAATTATAGTAACCTCCCCTAGAAGTACATTTAAAAACATAACTAAACGAATCCTTTTGGGCCTCTGAAACCTTTTGCTAGCTCCCAGTTTTCTAATATTTCCAGAAAGAGTTCTGATCTCAATTAAATCTATCCTGGTGTTATCTATTTTGTTCCATGCCATAATAGTCTGCTCATCTTGAATATTTCTTTTTTAAAAAAGTGTATGGAAAAGAAAATGTGTCTGATAATGCAAACAATGGCAAATCAGATGGCTGATAGCTTTTTGCTGGCTGGGAAATGTCTCCATATGAGATTGCAGTCAGTTTGAGTTGCGTTGTTTTTCGGATTCCATGCCTCTTGCAGCTTTTCTGAAGGGCTACCCAAAAGGTAGCATGTTTTCAGAGATACTGCAGAACTTTTTGTTCTTGCTATGTTTTTTGTACCTGGAATGAAATTGATAGAGCAAATTATTTCCTAGTCATGAAGCAATTGGGTGGGGGCTTTTCTTTCTTACATTTAAAACAATTGCAAGTATCTCATATCAGAATACAGTAGTGTAAAGCTTATTACTAGAGATCTATCAGACTGATTTTGCTCATTTTTTGTTTTAAACAAGATTGAGCAGTGTAGATGTAAAAACAGTTCTCAGACTTTGAAAAAGTTCAAGGTTTGAGCTTTGGGCAGCGTGGGAAGAGAGAAGGGGGGAGGATGCAAAGGGGGGGGTGCCCCACGCTGTGCATGTAGTGGAACATGTGACACAGGCCACAGCTAGACCTAAGGTTTATCCTGAGATCATCCAGGGTTCGCCCCGCCTGAGCACTAGATCCCCTGTGTGTCACCTAGATGAACAGGTTTGACCCCTGGACGATCCAGGGATAAACCTTAGGTCTAGCTATGGCCATGGTGTGTGCATGCAGGTGTCATAATGCTTCCTCCTGTGACCTCGTAGAGTTCTGGGCCAATGAAAGGACAGGCACAGAATGTTGAGGAAGGGGCTGAAGAAAAGTCAGTTGGTGACAGAGGAGGAGGAAGAGAAGCTGAGGAGAAAGAGCTGAAAGGACACCAGAAGAAATCGTATGTCACATGTTTTTGACCTCAAACTTCAAGAAATGGTAAATGGCTAACTACTGTCTGTGGGAAACCCAGAGGCAGGACTTGTATCAAAGGTGGACAGTGGAGGCGGCGTGCCCGCCATTTTAGGAGGGTCAAAGGGCCAGCAGCGCACAAATGCTCGTGTGCAAAAGGTGAATGATTTTTTTAAAAAATAATTACTTTCCCCGCTCACCCAACCCCACCCCTGATGGATGCAGAGCTCCGTGCGCGGGTCCCGGCTCCTCACGAGGAATCACAAGTAACCAGGACAAACCGCAATGCCTGGCCATATGTTCCATGGGCCTAAAAGAGAGGGCGAGATCCCGGTGCAAGGGAGAGATGATCCCAGGATCCCCTGTGTGCCATGTGGACGCACAGGGACGATCCTGAGGATCACCCAGGATTTCGCCCTGTCTAGCTATGGTCAGGGTGGTTATATAGAAGAGAGGCTACCCCAGTGAGGTGGTCTGGCTTCCAAGGCCATCTATTGAAAACAATATAGATTGACAAACTGTGAAGCTATCCATCCTCTTTAGCATGAATTCCCTTTCACTGATCTCTTCAGAAGACCAGAGCACTTATTTCTCTAATGCCCCACCTTTATAGTACAGATTTTCAAGGCAGCTTACAAAGTAGGTAAGGCAACAATAGCAAACAACAATTAAAACACAATCACTACAAATGTTACAACCATAAAACAATAATATCGGTTAAAAGCAGGAGGGAAAACAGGAAAACCTCAGCTACTAGCAACAGAAAAATTAATAATTCAAATGCTTAAGCATATAAATAATCTTGGTTTGGCACCTAAAACCCATTAGGCCAGATGCTGGGAGAGCACTTAAGGGGCAACTACAGAAGGACTTTCAATGATAACCTTAGCTGGCAGGCTTATTCGGGTGGGAACAAGTGCTCATTTAGAGAGCAAAGCCACCAGCATTTTGAATTGTTCCTGGAAACAGACAGGAAGCCAGTGAAGATGCTTTAAAGTTGGCGAGATGTGTTCCAAAGAACCAGACCATATCAGAGGCTACATCAATGTGTCGTGATTGGTCAGAGCTCCTCTGGGCTGGATAATAGCATTGGTTTTCTTAACAAGACGTTTACCATGACTGCATTAGTGGTGTACTCATTTGCTTTTGTTTAAAGGACATTTGAACAGAATCTACAAGTTGTGGCTATATGTTCCCCATTCTGCGTCATTCACAGCATGCAAGAGACTTCATAATAAAACCAACCTGAGATACAATAACTTATGTCTTGACTTCAAGGATTGTTAAATACTCAGAAACAGGCACCATATAATTTAATTCACAAGGCCCTTAATACAGCCTTCCCAACCTGGTGCACTCCAACTGTTTTGGACTTCAACTCACATCAGCCCCAGACAGCATGGCCAATGATCAGGAATGCTGGGAGTATAGTTCAAAACATCTGGAGAGGTTGCGGAAGGTTGCCTTAATATAAATTATTTTATATAAATAAAAGCCTCCTAAATTAAATGTGTTGGTGCCTGTTGATGAGCTGGAACAGAAGACAGGCTGATTATGTTGCTGACATGGCAAAAGGAATCCTATTCCTACGTCTATCTGGTAAAGCAGAGGTGCAGAGCCTTTGGCTAGGGGAGAGAAATTTGGCCCTCTTGAGGTCCCAATCCAGCCTTCCAGGGTTTCTCAGATGGCCATCCCCTTCTCTTGCCTCACTGTCTTTCCTGCATCCACTGATTGTTTGGTGGCTTCCCAACTTTTTTTTATTTATTTATTTGTTATAGTTATATCCCACCTTCTGTTTGTCCAAGAAACTCAAGGCAGCGTACATAATCCTCCTCCTCTCCATTTTAGCCTCACAACAACAACCCTGTCAGGTAGATTACGCTGAGGCCTTAGCTAGACCTACCAGTCTAGCGGGACAGAGGGGTGAAGATCTTGTGATATTTTTATCACAAGATCTCCCCCTCTGTTCACACGTGGCACATGACAACCTCAGAGGGAGAGGTGTCGCGCTCGCCATTTTGGGTTTTTTTCTTAAAGGAGAAGATGCGCACAAACGCTTGTGCGCAAAAGGTAGGGTATTTTTTTAAAAAAACATTATTTTCCCCACCCCCGATGGGCACAATGCTCCTGAGGAGCTCTGCGCCCCATGCGTGGCTCCCAGCTCCTCACGAGGAACTGGGACAAACCGTGACGCCCAGCCACACATTCTGCGGTCTCGAGATCAGCCCAGGACTGCGGAAAAAACGGGCTCAAAGGGTAGGGCGAGATCCCGGGGCAAGGGAGGGATCATCCCTCCCTGATCCCAGGATCCTGTGTGTCATGTGAATGCACAGGGATGATCCCAGGGATCGCCCCAGGATTCCGCCCCGTCTAGCTAAGGCCTGAGCGTCAGTGACTGGCCCAAAGTCACCCAGTGAGTTTCATGGCCCAGCGGGGACTTGAACCTGGGTCTCCCTAGGCCAACACTTTTGGGTACTTTTTTCCCCATTCTAAAATGTTGAAATGCTTAGTTACTGGCAGTAAAACCCACCCATCACTGGAATGCAGCCTCTAAAAGCTTCTCTGAAAGAGCATATTTTACATCTGTGGTAAAATATGGATGCAAGAACCATGTGGGTGGGACTAATGGCATGGTTCCTTCTTCTCAGCCGTCTGCACTTTGCATGGTAAGGAACAATATAATTGGCTCTATCTGCATGGCTCCTGCATTCAATTTTTACCAGAGGAAACATGGAAAGAAGTGATTCGCATGCTGCTGCAGGAGGATATGAGCTGGCTCTAATACCCTGCATATTTCATTGCAAAGTAGAAAAAAAGGGAGGAATTCGTTTCTCAAGTATTGACAGCCATAGTATTTGAACAACTGCAGGCTATGTTCCGGCTTTGCCTCCCCCCCCACCCCCGTTGCTGGAAACGTTGACTTTTCTTGGAGTTTGCTAATACTAAACAGTCTATGTCCAGCCTTCCTTGTTTACTCTTATTTTTGCTGAAACATCTTTTTAAAACAAAGTTAAGTGAGCTCTGATTACTACTTCTTCTTTAATCTGCCTTGTCAGAACAGAGCCATTCTTTCTTCCTTCATATCTTGCTCTTGTATTGTGACATTTCTGAAGTCGGGGTTTACTATCATTTTCTGAATAAGCTGACAATAGAGACACATAATACTTGCTATTTGAAAGCTCTTGCCCTCTATATCACTTTATCTCTCTCGGGTTTTTTCCACAGCCAATGTTAAAGTGTAGATGTAAAACAAGTAGATCTTGCCTGCTCTGATGTTCCTACTAGGCATAACAGTTACAGGCTTTGTGCGGGTACTGTTGGTTGATCCACTGTTGCCTTTCTCCCATTTTTAGCCACCGTGATTGATTTAGTGCTAGAACCACCACAGAGAAACATCAAAGAGATGTGTTTTTTGTACAAGTTATGTATATCTGTAGGATTTTGGTTGTGTTTTTTTATAAAGCTTAAGTCTTGGCTTGTGTGGCAGATAGTTTTAACCTCAAATAAACTAGGCCAGTGAATACTAACAGAATTTCGACCTGTTTCAGGGGCCATCTGAAACCCTTGCAATCACTTTTGCTAAGATGCCTCCAGCACCCACAGCTAACAGCCTGGTGACTCACCCATAACTCTCAACCCATGACCAATAATTCAGGAATTCCTGCCTTTCAAAAAAAGGGAATTTGGCAACCCACACTTAGCCTGGCATAAATAGTTGCTTGATTTTGTTCTCTATTTTGGAGTTCTGGGGTGGGGCAAGAAGGGGGGCTGTTTTCACTCATTCTCAGTTGATGCATTCTGCCACAAACAGCCGGTGAGGGCTCCTCTTCTTGTCAGCTTTGTTTTTAAACCCAAGGCTGCATTTTAGTACCAGAGAAGTCAGACAGTGTGTAGCCTATATATACATTTTTACAACGTATTTTATTAAGTGCAGAAGCAGTGAGATGCAGTGTGAAGACACAGGCCATAGCTAGACCTAAGGTTTATCCCTGGATCGTCCAGGGGTCAAACCTGTTCATCTAGGTGACACACAGGGGATCTAGTGCTCAGGCAGGGGCGAACCCTGGATGATCCCAGGATAAACCTTAGGTCTAGCTGTGGCCACAGAAGACTGAATTACGAGACTCTTTCATGCTAGTAGAGTTCTGCTAAAATGAGATTTAATGCAAACATAAGGAAAGAGTGAAATCTAAAATAAATTGAGTATTAATTACCTTGCATAGCCCAACCAATTTTTTGAATGGGTTTAATACAATGTAGTTGATAGTTACAAGATACAGGATGTAAGAATGAAGCCTGGTGCAGATGTGATGCTGACTCCCTGGTTCATAAATCAGGAGTCAGCGCCGAAGTGTGCACTCTCTCCTGTTCAGCATTTTATCTTCCCAGCATGAATTTCTCCCCTCCCGCTTCTCTTAACTGTGATCCAGTATTTCATCTGAATCAAAATGAAGCATAGTTAACACTGGCCATGTTTGGTCGCCATATTCAAACAATAGTTTAGCATGATGGGAACAAGCCGAGCCTCCTTCCAGAATCACTTGCTCCTCCCGTGCAGCTTACAGGAGGAATTCACTTAAGAAACAAGCTTTGTGAGCAATGGTTTAAAGTGAACTGATTTGGCGCTAACTGTAGTTAGCGTTAAACCACAATCCGCAGGCCTTTGGACACGAATACAAGCAGAGTTTAAGGAAAAGCAGAACCAAAACCTTCTGAACTCCTTCTCCAATCCATGGGGCAGAGTAAGTGCATGAATCTGGAGCAGGCTGGGTTCATTAACGTCACACCAAAACTGTGGTTTAGTGTAGAATCATAGAATAGCAGAGCTGGAAGGGGCCTACAAGGCCATCGAGTCCAACCCCCTGCTCAATGCAGGAATCCACCCTAAAGCATCCCCGACAGATGCTTATCCAGCTGCCTCTTGAAGGCCTCTAGTGTGGGAGAGCCCACAACCTCCCTAGGTAGCTGATTCCATTGTCGCACTGCTCTAACAGGAAGTTTTTCCTGATGTCCAGCTGGAATCTGGCTTCCTTTAACTTGAGTCCATTATTCCATATCCTGCACTCTGGGAGGATCGAGAAGAGATCCTGGCCCTCCTCTGTGTGTAGTAGTCCCCAAACGTGTGTTTGGATATTGTTGGAGTAAAATTCCAACAGTTTTTATTCTCCCAGTATTTTAACAGTCTATAAATTAATTTTAACCTTGCTGTTTTAAATTTGTGTTTTAAATTTGTATTTTTGCACTGCTGCTGTTTTTATCTTGGTTGTGCTTTTATATTGTATTTTATATTATGTTTTTATGCTGTTGTTGTTTTGAATTGTCTTAATTTTGTAAACCGCCCAGAGAGCTTCGGCTATTGGACGGTATAGAAATGCAATAAATAAATAAATAAATAAAATTCCCATCTTCCCCAGTCAGCGTGATCAGGGATGATGGGTGCTGTAGTCAAATACAATCTGGGAACACATGGTTGAGAACCACTGATAATAGGCGCACTTGGCCTGAAGTGACAAAGATGAGTTCAAGAGTTCCCCCAGACTATGTCCTTGCCCTATAGACTCTACAGAGTAGAGGAGTGCAACACCATCTAGGACACAAGTCCTGGACTTGAGAACTGCCCATACACACAGTTTCTGTCTTACTAGGATTCTGTTTCAGTTGGTCGACCTTCATCTAGCCCACTACTGCATCCAAGAACCAATCCAGGTTATGCACAGCCACGTTCAGATGTAACAGAGAAATGGAACTGGACGTCATCTACACAATGATGACACCACGCTCCAGATCCCCTCGTGGCCACACCCATTGGCTTCATATAGAACTTAAAAACCATTGGTAACAGGAGCATGCCCTATAGTATCCCACAGAATAATTGTCAAGGAGCTGAGACACAGTCCTCCAATGTCACCTTGCAAATAGGAGCTGAGCCTCTGCAATACATCTACTCCAACCTGACAGAATTGGTCCCGGAGGATACCATGATCGATTATATAAAAAAATCACTGAGAGATCAAGGAAAAGCAACATGGGCACATTCCCACTATCCCTCTCCTGATAAAAGTCCTCCATCAGGGCAACCAAGGCCAATTCTGTCCCAAAACCATATGTGAATCCAGGCTGGTTTGGGTCTAGATGCTTTATATCCTTCAAGAGCATCTGCGTTTGTGCTGTCACCACCCTCTTGAGCACCAAAGGGAGTATTTGTAACTGGACAATCATTGTCATAAACGTCTGGGTCCAGAGAGGGTAATTTCAGAAGTGGTTGCACAATTGCCGCTTTAAAGGCAGCCAGCGCCATTCCCTCATATAAATATACATTAACTGCTCCTTGGACACACCTGGCCAACCTTCTCCAGCAAGTCCTAATAAACCAACATGGGCAAGAGTTGAGAGAGCACACAGATATACGCATCACTGCAAGTGTCTTGTCCACATACTCTGGCTGCATCAACTGAAATTGATCCCCCAGAACTGGATAAGATGCTGCATTAGCCAAATCAGGACCTGTCTCAACCTTAGTGTTCAGATTGCTACACAGACAAGTGATGTTTTATTCAAAGTGCAAGGCTAATTTGTCACAACAGGCCTCTGAGGGTACCAACATACTGTTTGTTGAGGCAGAAGACACTAAGCTTCATACCACTTGAAAAAGCTCCATTGGACAGCTAACTTGAGGATGCAATAGAGTCAACAAAGTAAGCCTTTTTTGCTGACTTCACTGCCAAAATTATGTGCTTTCACATATGTTTGGTTATTCTTGCAGCATGTCCTCTGCCAAAGACGCTGTAGCCTTCTACTGGCCTATCTCATAAACCGAAGCTTATTCCAAGTTTATTCCCAATGAGCAAAAGAGTACTGGGGAACAATTTTGTGTACATTTAATACTCATTGGAAGCACCATTGTAGCAAGATGAAAAGACAATAATTTTTGAACCACAATAGAGTACCACCATGAGTATATGTCCGGTGGCTCTCTGTTGTCAATATTGGATGCACAAAGAAAGGTGATTAATGTGTTTAATCTAGTGGAAATTAGAACCTCTGTTCCTCCTGTTGCAGCCAGATCTAAAGCCTTGATAAACCTACATTACTCTCCTTCATTACTCTTGCCTTTTTCACACCCATCACAGATTTATTCAGCCAAGACAATCGGTCCATTATTTAATAACGGAGTTATTTCCTATGGTAAAAAGTGATGTAGGCCAATGAGTTGTACTTTGCCCCAAAGCCATTTGGCTCATCATCAGAGCTCAAGAGTAAGACATGCCAGTTTCCATGACAGAATGCCTCTCAGGAAGCCTTTTTTTTGGGGGGGGGCTGAATAGCGGGGTAACATGCTTTAAATAAATAAATAATGCCGCCTACACTTCCTGATGTTTTCCGCTTAAGATGATACGTTGTACAAATTGTATTTTTATTTTTTTTTATAATTTTTATTTGTTTTCTACACTATATAAACATACAACATTACAATAGTAATAATAATAAAAAAAGAAACATCAAACAACTGCTACATACATATTGAATAAATGTTGAGTACATATATGTTGAATAAGTATTACCTATACATTATCATACTACAACATAATCATTCTTAACATAAAAGTGCACCCCCCACCTCGGGATCTATTCCTGAGTCCAAAATCTGATCGTTTCTTCTGCTGGCGGTTTCCCACTTCCCTTAGTAAACACGAATATTAGGAACTGTTTCCAGATTCCTTCAAACTCATTTATTTTAGTTACGCCTTTTCTCCACTTAATATTACATGTCGGTTTATCATTAATGGCTATATCCCATACTTCTTTGTACCATTCTTCAATAGAATATTCCCCTTGAATCTTCAAGTTCCTAGCTACCATCAGTTGTGCTGCAACCAGCAAACTCGATATCAGCTCTATAGTTTCTTTTCCACACTTTATATCTTCAAATAGGGACAGCAATGCAATCTTTGGTGTTTGTTCTATTTTCATTCCCACTATTTCTTCAATTTCTGAAAACACCATCTTCCATAATCTTTGTACATATTTGCATTGCCACCACATATGTAAATACGTTCCTTTTTCCCCACAACCTCTCCAACAATTTGCTGAATGCTGATCATTTATCTTATTCAATCTAATCGGGGTTAGGTAGTTCTCCTTTATTCTCACTGATAAACTTCTCAACATTCTTTGTTTCCATAGTCCCTCCCATCTCTGTCGCCCTATTTGTACCTTCAAATCTGACTCCCATACCATTTTCTCTGAGTTCTCTCTAAACTCCTTTTCTAACAATATTTTATATATTTCACTCATTAACCCTTTTAAAACTATACTACCTCCTTTACCTTTTTCCTTATTTACTATTAACTCTTCAAACTTCGTCATCTTTCTACAAACTCTATTATCTTTAATCCACTTTTTATTCCATTGTTCTAATTGCCCATATTCTAACCAAGATATTTTTTTTCCTTTAACAATTTTTCCATATCCTCTCTTGTTTTTATATCTCTTAACCAATCCTTTAATTTCATTTTGCTTTTCTCTTTTAATATTTTGCATAATCTACCCTTCAGATCCTCTGGGAAATTCTTTAACATTATTATCAGTGCTAAGGGAGAGTTGCTCGGAAGCAGCTTCCCTTTAAATTTACTCCAAATAAATAATCCAGTCCTCAGGAGTGGATTATCTATACTTCCAACCCACTTTCTCCCTCCATCTTTAAAAAAGACATTGTCCAAACTCATCTCTACGTTACTTATAGTTTTTTCTTCCATCCAATATAAATCTCCTACTCCTATAATTGCTTCTACAATATGTCTTAATCTATTTGCTGCGTAGTATAATTTTATATTTGGGAGACCCAATCCACCCTTTTTTTGGCTTAGATACCAATTATTTTTATTCACTCTTGCTCTCTTTTCTCCATTACAATATTTATTAATAATATTTTGCCAACTTTTTATCTCAGTTTCTGATATTTTTATTGGTAACATCCTAAACACAAAATTAATTTTAGCTAAAATCTTCATTTTTATTAATGCTATTCTTCCAAACCAAGATAAATTTAATCTTTTATATTTCTCCAATTTCTCTAATACCTTTCTTTAACCTCGTTAAATTCTCCTTTTCAAGATTCTCTAATTTTTTTGTAATTTTAATTCCCAAATATTTAATCTCCTCCTTAACTCTCATTTCTATTCCCTTATGTTCCCATTCCTTTTCTTCCTTCTTAGTATAATTAAACAACATCATCTCTGATTTAGACCAATTTATTCTTAACCCTGTAATTTCTTCAAATTCCCTCAACTGATATTTAATTCTTTCTATTTTTCTTATTGGGTTCTTAATGGTCAATAAAGTATCATCCGCAAACATGTTTAACTTTATTTCCCTTACCTCTCCAATTCCTTCTAACTCTTCATCCTCCCTTAGTGCCTTCGCCAATACTTCCATAACCATTACAAACAGGACCGGCGAGAGCGGACATCCTTGTCTTGTACCTCTGGCTAGTCATATCTTTTCAGTGAGTCCATCGTTTACCACCACTACAGCTGTATTTTGGGAATATAACTGTTCTATTATGTTTTTTAATTTATTTCCAAATCCCAATTTATCTACAATAATCTTTAATGCCTACCAGCTCACACAATCAAAGGCCTTAAAAATATCCAATACCATAATTCCTGCCTTGATATTTGATTTTTTTATTACATTTATTACATTTAAAACTCTTCCCACTAAACTATGCATCTGCCTTCCTGCCACAAATCCACATTGATCTTCTCCTATATATTCTGATATAAATTTATTTAACCGTTTAGCCATAATAGATGAGAAAATTTTGGCATCCTGATTTATTAACGAGATAGGTCTATAAGAATCAGGACTAGTCAGGTCTTTATCTGGTTTTGGAATTAGAATTATCAATGAGTGTTCCCATGTTTCAGGTATCTTCTCTCCTAATAATATCATATTATAAAGTTTCAATAACTTTGGAACTAAAAATTCTTTGAAAACTTTATAATATTCTGGTCCTAAACCATCTGCTCCCGGTGATTTACCAACTTTCAAATTATCAATAACATCTTCAATTTCTCTTTGAGTTATTACCTTCTCCATTAACTCTTTATATTCTGGTTTTATTCCATTCTTTATAAACCTTCCAATATATTCCTCCACCTTTTCTTGTTGTATTTCTTTACCCTTATATAGTTCCTGATAAAATTCCTGGAAAATTTTTATTTTATCTTTCATTATATGACAATAATTCCCTCGATTATCCTTCAATACTTCTATCCCATTCCTCCCTTTTTCTTTTTGTGTGAGCCTGGCAAGCAACCTAGAATTCTTATTACTGTTTTCGAAATATTCCCTTTTCATATATATTAAATTCTTTTGAACCTCCTCTAAATTTAAATTTTCTAATTGTTTCTTCTTAGCTTGTATTTCTACTAATTTATATTTATTTTTACCTCGCCAATATTCTTCCTCCAAATTTCTAATTTCTATCTCTAACTTTTCCTGCTCTGCACGTTGTTGTCTTTTTAAGCTACACGTCTCTCTAATACAAATTCCTCTTACTACAGCCTTCATGGTGTCCCAAACGACTGACCCCGCTGTTCCTCCCTTTTCATTAATTTCCCATGACTCCGACAATTCCTTCTGAATTTTCTCTACCACTTCATTATATTTCAATATTTTTGTATTCAACTTCCATCTATATGCCTCTTTATAGTTCTTCTTGACTGCAAATTCTAAACTTAACAAGGCATGATCAGTTACTTTTATTACCCCCATTTCCATTTTACAAATCTTCGTTGCAAAATCTTTTGAGACAAATATATAATCTATCCTGGAGTATGTATGATGAACTGGGGAAAAATATGAGAACCCAGGCTTAATCCCATTGAGTAAACGCCAAGAATCTGAATAATCATTTTCTTTTATTAATTTATTCAATATAGTTATATTATTCCTCTTTTCAACATTAGTGGGATTCGACCTGTCCCATCTATTCTCCATAACCATATTAAAGTCCCCAGCTAATATGACATACCCCTCCTTGAATTCTTCTATTTCTTTAAATAACTTTATAAAAAACTCTCTATGTCTCTCATTTGGGGCATACACATTAATTAGCGTATATACCTTTCCTTCAATTTTACCTTTTAACATAAGATATCTGCCACTATCGTCCTTTTTTGTTTCTTCTAATATAAACCCACTTTTTTTTGAGATCAAAGTGGCCACTCCATTTTTTTTTTTTTGACGTCCCTAATGACTTTTCATAATAAGCTAACCACTTTAATTTTATCATATTTGAATTCTCGGAGCCTTGGTGTGTTTCTTGCACCATTATAATATCCGATCCTTCTTTATTAAACATTTGTTCTATTCTCCTCCTTTTCACGACTGCCCCCAAACCTTTAACATTGAGTGTTGATACTTTTATCTTTTTATCCATATTCACCCTTTTGAAGTCTCTTCCGATCCCTTGTGCTCTGCAACTCAAATTTACATACATAAAAACACAAACTCCATACAACTACCCCCCACCCCCTTACCCCATCCCTTTCCCTCCTACCTTCCCCCCCTCCCCACCCACCCCACTCTGATCCCCCCACATCCCCATGAGTCTAATACTCCAGCCATTAACTTTAAAGGGAGGGGGGGAGGCAGTGCTGCGCCTGGCCAGCAAGGTTTCTATGTTTAATATTTCTGTCTACAATTATCTCATAATATGATTAACAATTCTATTACACCCCAGATGTCCCAGCCTCATTCCCCCCCCCACCCGTTCCAGTCCCACTTACTTCCCCATACAGACCCAGCCTCTTCAGCAACTCTTTACCTTGATCCATTGAGGTTACTGTGTTCCCCCCTTCCATGTGTAAATCTTAAAAAAACAGGATAACCCCACGAATACAGGATTTCGTTCTTCACTAGTGTTTCAGTTATTGGTTTAATACTGCGTCTCCAGTTTAATGTATGCTGAGAAAGATCATTGTAAATTTGCACTGCTTTGCCTTTATACTGCAATTGGACCATAGATCTCAATTGTTTCATAACTTGCTCTTTTTTATAATAATTACCAAATTTCACCAAAATGTCTCTAGTCCCTTTGTAGTTTTGCCCCCCCACATGGTGAACTCGATCTAAATCCGATCCATCTATTGGTAGGTCAGGCATCAGCTCTTTGAACCAATTCAGGATGATTTCTCTTAGATCTTCTCCTTGTGTTTGCTTTAGCTGTTTTATTCGAATTGATGATCGACGAGATTGATCCTCCAAGGCTATCAGTCTTAATTCATAATCTTTAAATTGAATATTTGTTGATTTTTCAAAAGCCTCTTGCTTCTTCTGGTTCAAATCAGCTTTTGTCTCCAAATCTTTGATATTTTTTGAGTTCTCAGCTGTCTTATCAGCCAGGACACGCATTTGTTGTCTAAAAACATCCATTTGCTGATCCATTTTTTAAAAAATAACAGTATTGTTCTCTGCAATTGCCGCTTTAATTTCCACTAAAGAGGGTGGCTGACTGCCAATTGCTTTTCCCCCTTCAGCCATGTTTTTTTCTTTTTTTGGCACTGTATCTAAGAAAACTGGGCCTGTATCTTCGTCCTCCTGTTCTCCTTCAGGGACTGGATTTTCCAGGTTGGAGAGGTTATGGTTACTTGGTTTCTTTTTTTGTGTATTTAACCTTTTCCACTCCTTCCTAATTCTCCTTTTAATGTTAGACATAGGACACTTCTGGACAGGGCATAAATCTTTGAGTCCAGCTCCCTTTCTTGGCAGTTTATTTATTAGCTTATCTTCTGTGTGTTAAACACTCTTCCTTCTTCTCAGGGGGGGGAATACATCAGATTCACAACAGCATTCACTAGAGGGGACCAGAACTAGCCATACACAGTCTATCAATGCCACACTTCGCCCCCTCACCGAACACTGCTATTTCTCCACCACCGCTCACCCCCCCTTCTCGCCAGCCGACGATAACTACAACAAGCTGCTTTCCTCTTTATAAAGCCAGTATTTCAGTCTTTTCCACTTTGAAATAGAAGATAAGAGGTGAGATTCGCTATAAATCAAGTCAGCATCTAACAAAAACAAACTCTCTCTGCTCCAACTGCGTCACAGCAGCAGGCAGCTTTAGTTTCGCTTTTCCACAGATGCTTATAGAAACATTCCGTAAGCTCTCACCTTATCTCTTCCAGCTTTTCCAACACCGGCAAGTTAGACAGTTAGCATTCATAGTCCTTTTCCATCATTTGATTAAAGATTTATGCCCATTAAAAAGGAGATAATTGTTTTTCCCGGCTAAGCCGGTTAGAGCATCAGAAGAAACTCGCCGACTCCATGGCTGCCAAGCTCCGCCCCCCACGTTGTACAAATTTTAAGTTTGTAAACTGACATAGACTTTAGAGTAGTTTTCCCTAAGGCATTTGGAGCAGACTTTAATGATGCAAAATATTTATGAAGTGCCCCAAGCATCTAAGCACTGAATTATTATTATTATTATTATTATTATTATTATTATTATTATTATTATTATTATTATTATTAAAGAAGAGGTCCTGCCAGGGTGGATTTGATTTAACTCAATTTGATTTAAATCACGTTTTAAATCACTTCTCAGAAAGACTTGATTTAATCATCTGACTTCCACCCCCAAAAAGTGCACTCTATTCATTGAATTTTTTGAAACGTAGCACTTAAGAGGTAAGAGGTTCATTCTGTGTACGTAGATTTGCAAAGGAACAATGGGATTGTGATCTCTGCAGACACAAATTCACAGTTTCGAGAACTGTAAAACCAAGCATCTGTGATAATATCTTCTAGATAGAAAAAATGCCCAATAATCTTACAGAAACCTCTGGAAGAGCACGACATTGTGAATGGGTTAATAGAATTCATTTACCAAAAAAATTAAACATTGCATGAATATACATAATTAAAAACTAATCCGTATTTCATGATGAATAGCCTACAAGCAGATATTTCCACTTCACCATGTTTCCCATTCCAAGTACTATATACTTGCAACACTCTTGCTTCTTAGAGTGGCCACTTACATGTCCCTTAAGAGGAAATATATCGACAAAAAGTAGAACAAAAGAAGATATAGAATAATTTGCCTATTCTAATAGATATGTGTAGAGGCAAATTTAGAAATAATTACTATAATTGAAATAGAAATACAGTACATCTTACCGTAGTGGACTATAATGTATCTTAAACAGAAAAGTATCTTTAGATAGATTTTTCCTGAAAAAGCATTTTATTTAAAAAATCTAATTTAAATTTTAAAAAGTCCGATTTTTTGTATTATTTTTTGAAAAATCATTGACTTTTATTCACCCTGGGTCCTGCCAAAGATGCTAAAACGTACTCCTTGCAGATTCTCATTTATACTGCAGTGTCTTACAGTTGCGTAGAGGCTCACAAAAGTTTCCTAATGTCCACCTCATTGTGGACAAGCTTTCCTGAAAGTTAGGTTGCTCACCACTGCTCATCCTTCCCTGCAATACTGGCCAATGAACGCGGTGTTTGTCTGGGGGAAATGATGACATTCAACATCAATTGTGCTGGGACTCCCCAGAATCATTTTCCATGCACAGAAATTCCACAGCAGACTAGCTGGTGGCACAGTGAGCGTCCTGCGAAAGCAGAACATCTGAGAACCTCACATCTAAATCATGTTATGACACCGTTCTCTCACAGGAAGGATTAGGCCGTTATTCTGGAGTGAAGGCACAAACATCTGCCAAACAATGCAGGAATGCCATGATTAATCTTAAAAATGTCTCTCTCTCTAGCACAAACACACCCAGTGGTGGATTTCTATTAGTAAGTCTTGGACTAAGAAGTCAGAAAATGGCAGCCCAACTTCAAATTCAGGTATAAACATCTCAGAGAGGGCAGATAATTAATAACACTTCTTGGAAGTTTCTATTACCCTACTGGCAGTTGTATACAGCACTGATGGGTAATTTTTCATTTATGCATAACTACATGCAGACTACCTCCTGGTAGCATTTAAAGTTGTTGTTTTGTGGGTTTGGGCATTTCGTAAAATAGAGTATAAGTACGTTATATTGTAAAACAAAGAGCACTTTTGTGTTTTGAACCACTTTCAAGGGCTTCTTCCTGTTCTTCTTTCTCTGAATATATTCAGTTGCTATTCACAAAAACTAAAATTCCATTAATACACATTTGGCCCCCTTCTAAGAGATGAACAACTTGCAAAGAGAGCCAGTGTGGTGTAGTGGCTAAAGTGCCGGACTGGGAGTTGGGCGATCCGGGTTCTAGTCCTCACCCAGCCATGGAAACTCACTGGGTGACTTTGGGCCAGTCACAGACTCTCAGCCCAACCCACCTCACAGGATTGTTGTTGTGAGGATAACATGGAGAGGAGGAGGATTATGTACACCACCTTGGGTTCCTTGGAGGGAAAAAGGTGGGATATAAATGCAATCATACATACATACAAGTGCTTGAGTAGATTTTTTTTATCCTTGCAAATTCAGCATTGGTATCTTGTGGGACAGCAGTCATAAACTGGAGCTGGTGGTGCCAGGTGTCCTACTTTACAAAGGACAGTCCTCCATTTGAAAGTACCCTTATTTAAAGAGTTGTCCAGTCCAAGTCAGGTTTAAAGAAAAAAGATCCATAAGAAACTGTAAGAAGGGAGAGCAGCAGGGGCCTTGAAGTTGCCTATCAACAGTTAGCACCTGGACAACAGCTGACTGAGCAAGCACACAGAGGCCACCTGGTCACTATGGTGATATATAGGCCACAGGTAGACCTAAGGTTTATCCTGGGATCATCCAGGGTTCGCCCCTGCCTGAGCACTGGATCCCCTGTGTGTCACCTAGATGAACAGGTTTGACCCCTGGACGATCCAGGGATAAACCTTAGGTCTAGCTATGGCCATATATTTATTTCCATTTAAATTATTGCTATTATTTCTAAATTTGCATGTATATATATGAATTACATGTGCAATTTTTGTGCAATGCTTTTTCCTCTTTCTTGGCAATGTGTACCCTCTCTTTCACAATGTGTAACTGGTCAACCCAAATCCACTGACTTGTGTTTTAAAATGTTGGGCTGAGAACGTTCTCCTCATTCTCCTATCCAATTTGACTGGAAAGTAGATAGCAAAGCTAAATACTGCAGCCACTCAAAAATGAATGACAAAAAGTCAATGTGGGGGTCTACTTCGGTTTTTACTAGAAATACATTGACCAGAATCTGGTGCAAAAAACATACACACTTAGAATGAGAATTTGTTTTGGATACCAGGACTAAGCTGAGCTCACAGTCCTTCCACACAAAAGCCACTCCTGGTTACCCCAAACTTTCTTCATTGCCTTTCATCAATATTATTTAGGGATGGAGAGAAGTCATTTTGTTGCTGATGCTGCTAAACAAATGGGAGTCAGAAATCCTTGCCAATCTACTCCAAATCCAGAGGTTTACCAGTAGATTGGGACCTACCTTGCGTCCACTTCTGCAGTAGATAATGTTAAACCTAGCCTTAAAGGGAAAGGAAAGGAACCTCTTGTGCAAGCACTGAGTCATTACTGACTCTTGGAGGAATGCCAGCTTTCGCTGACGTTTTCTTGGCAGGCCTTATAGCGGGGTGGTTTGCCGTTGCCTTCCCCGTCCATTATTACCTTTCCCCCAGCTAACTGGGTACTCATTTTACCGACCTCAGGAGGATGGAAGGCTGAGTTGACCCGAGCCGGCTGCCTGAAACCAGCTTCCGCTGGGATCAAACTCAGGCTGTGGGGAGAGTTTCAGCTGCAGAAACTGCTGCTTTACCGCTCTGCGCCACACGAGGCTTAAAAGGACTGGTAATTAAAGTAGTCAGCAATCTCAACAGAGTTGGGAACTCAACACTGTTTGTTTTTGTTGTTGATGATCTGACCATATTTAAAAAGATTAGCTTGAATAATCAAGAGTAGACTTTCTGTCTGTTTCCCAGCAGTAATCAGCCAACATTCCCAACAAGGTTTCTTTAGGGAATTACCTGTTTTAGGGTGAGGGTAGATCTGGTTGTACTGGTAAATCTCTGGATGATTTGAAGTAGATCTGTAAGGGTTTCTCACACCAAATTGTTTATCAACAGTAGCAACAAAAAGACCCAGCCCCCGCCACACACACTAAATTAGGTTGCTAAAATGTAGTAGTTGATGGAGCTTGGGGTTCTAGTAAAAAAACAAAAGTAGACCACAAGCTTGAAGGCTGCCAACCCTGTCTTTCTACTCCTAGAAATGTGGGAACTCAGGGAGGCCTCATCTAAGGAGGGAAGAAGCATTTCCCGACCCTGGTTTTTATATTTGTGTGTATGCCTTGGACCAGAAGCTGCATAATCTTGGGTTTCCCTTGACTTAGGGTGACCATATGGAAAGGAGGACAGGGCTCCTGTATCTTTAACAGTGGTATTGAAAAGGGAATTTCAGACGGTGTCATTTGTATGCATGCAGCACTTGGTAAAAATCCCTCTTCATCACAACAGTTAAAGCTACAGGAGCTATACTAGAGTGGCCAGATACAAAAGAGGGCAGGGCTCCTGCAGCTTCAACTGTTGTGATGAAGAGGGGATTTCATCAGGTGCTGCATGCATGCAAATGACATCTGCTGAAATTCCCTTTTCTACACAACTGTTAAAGATACAGGAGCCCTGTCCTTTCCATATGGTCACCCTACCTTGACTTGCCATGGAAAAAAGACAGATGGACATTTTAAACTGGCTTGAGCACCATTCACTTTATTCAAAACCATTTGTTTTCAGGGCAACAAATGTATGTTCAGACGTTACCGCCACACTTCAGAATACGATGTCTTTTTTTTTACCCTTTGAATGTTACATCAGTCTTCACTTTTAGGTCATGCCCAGCTTCTTCTTTTGTGAGGAAAAGTTCTGTAGAACTTGAAAGCCTGTTTGCTATTTTGTGACATTTTAGTTGGTCCTCCGAAAGAAGTTACACTACTTTGGATTTTTTTTTAACGGACCAACATGATGGGAGTGAGTAGGACACCCTTTCTGTTTTTCTTGGTGTTCATGCTTCTGTGTGTGCCTCCTCCAAAGAACTTGAAGCACGCTATGGCCCCATTTTTAACATAGCTGTAGCATCTGCAAATGTTAAAATAGCTCAGTAACAAGGATGGATTAAATTTCTCATAGTGAATGAAGATGTAGATGCTGGCAGTATTACGTGTAACTGATCTTAAGCTTTATTTGGACGAAGTAGTCTTCAAAACATTTACTGTTCAGATTGGAAACAAAATAGCTTAATAGGGCTGTAGATATTTTCACAGCAAGGCATTTCTTACTTTGTGGTTCAATTAAATAAGTCATATTAAACATCAAAACATAATAATCTTGCAGAGGGAGCTTTGTTTTGCTGTGGGTAGATTTATGAAAACATCTCTTTTGAGGAATCCTGCTATAAACATTACCATTTCACTGCATTTCTAGCATTTGAGCAATCAACTTCTTAAAAATTCAAAATATCAAATGTGGAAGTACACTGCCTAGCTAAAATATAATTCTATTAGGCTGAGATCCTATACCTATTTACTTGGGAATAAGCTCCGCTGAACTCATTGGGATTTACTTCTGAGTAGACCGAGCTGTTAGTTAAATAATGATATATCACCCGAAGGCTTTGAACTATGGCTAGAATGTACAAAGCAGTTTAAGAACTGGTAACCACAGTGATATTTTTTATAAGGAATGTTCACCTCATGGGGATTCTTTAAAGGTGCTTGTTTTTTTTTGTGAAAAGTTATAGCTCTGCTTTATTGTACACTATGTCCTATAAAGAAGATCTATGTCTGTGATACCTCTTTGAAAGAGGACCACGATGCTATCCGTTTAAAGAGAATGCAGTCAAGCAGTAAATTTAGGGGGCCATCTCTTTTCATATTGACTATATCTGAACCAGCAGTTGGTCTTTGATGTTGTAACAATAGAGCATAGGCCGAGAGGAGTATTAGGGCTTGAACAATGTCGAAATGAGGCTGCATTCATTAGTTTTAAAGAGAGGAGCTTATAATGTGTAGCAGAACTTTATTTCTGTATGGCTTTCTTGCTTGCAGAAAGGGACTGTGTAGTGTCTGTATTACAGTTCTTGTAGACTTTCAGCCTGGAGCCCTGTGAGTAAACATTTTTAATTATAAACCAGGTGTGCTGGAAACCTGGATTGTACACTTGGTGCTTTATTAGCTTCATAAAGGCTTCAAGGCTTTCTCTTTTCTTTTTTTCCCCTCTTTATGGTGGGCCTCTACAAGCCCACTAGCCCTGGACTACATGGTGTAGAAGAAATGCTATGTAGTCCAGGCAATTTTGTGCCGGCACTTGAGAAATAGACACATTCATTTCACAGGCTAGCTAGTTTTACGTCTTAAATATTCTGATAATTCTTAATGAAAATGCAGATTCATTCTCAGAAATTATTCTGCTTAGCCGTTCGCATTCCTGATGGTTCCCAGACTTTTCATATTCTAGTTTTTATGGACTGTATTGTTCAAAGCTTAATCTAAACACTTGATTCGCATTCTACATAACAAGGGTTCTTGAAAGTATATAACAAGGGTTGCGTGGGTATTTGGAGCAGCATACACTGTAGAGTGAAATGGAAATATGAATCTGTAAATAACTTTGACATTCAATGGAGATGCACCAGGGAGGCCCAATTAACTGAAGTCCCTTGGTGCCGGTCCATCTCATGCCTACAAGCAGACATTTCCACTTCACCATGTTTCCCATTCCAAGTACTATATACTTGCAACACTCTTGCTACTTAGAGTGGCCACTTACATGTCCCTTAAGAGGAAATATATCGACAAAAAGTAGAACAAAAGAAGATATAGAAGAATTTGCCTATTCTAATAGATATGTGTAGAGGCAAATTTAGAAATAATTACTACAATTGAACTAGAAATACAGTACATCTTACCGTAGTGGGGAAGACCATGACCAAGTGATCTCCTGTGTGCCTGCCGAGTCTGGTGTCCATGTGCAATCTGTTGACAGGCAACTTCAAGGTGCCCTACTTGCTCTCCCTTCTTAAGGATCTTTGTCTTAAAAAGCAGACTTGGACTGGGCAGCCCTTCAAATAGAGAACACCTTCAAACACAGGACTGTCCTCTGTAAAACAGGACACATGGCTACTCTATAAATGGCAGATAAAGTGAATGTTGGCTGGCAGTTAACATGCACTGCTCTAAATTCCAAAGTTTTGTCCCCTAGCTGTACTATTTTGTCAGTCTTTGGACGTGAGCAACTTGCAGTGGATAATATAAGGCTGTCTCTCCGGCCTGGGAGCAACAGAAAATGGTGGTTCTTGTCCACCCAAGGCATTTCATTTTAATCTGCTTGCAGCAATTGATGCCACAGTTCTTGGGAAAGTTTAAAGAAGTAACTTCTCAAAATGAATAAGTATCAAGGTATTTCAAGGCGGTCATCTATACGACGCCGGATTTGCACCTCATCATTTTTTAAATCGATTTTTCGATGATTTGAATGAGAAAAAGAGCGTCACAGAGCAGCAGCAGCAGCTGCAGCGCTTTATCCCCCGGCTGCTTGGGTTAGGGTCTTGCTTGCCGCCTCCCGGGATAGAGAAGGAAGAAGTAGTTCCTGCTTCCACACTACCCCCAAATTGCCAGAGCCCCGCAAATCTCCCCTGGACTCGGAAATGAGGTCATTCATGAAGCTCCATGGCTGCAGGGGGCGGGGGGGAGATACCTTTCTGCACTCCTTACCCAGTGGTGGGGTTGGGGTGCCACTGCTGCAGCCACGCGAGTTAGTTCATCTTCGTTACCCTGAGAGATAGGAAGCGGCGACACACACACACACTCCTCACTCTTTTTCTCCCTCCCTCCCTCCCTCCCATGGACTTAAAGCAATCCCTCTCCATGAGAGGTTGCAAGCCCTATATGTAAACATGACCACCTCTCAGCAGCAGCAATGGCAACTTAACTCCCCCAAGAACACATAAGCATAATGCGACGCAAAGTTGAACCCTAACCTAAAAGCCGCAGTAAAACGCGAAGGCTAATATGCGCATTATTGCGGGGAAAAGCGGTAGCGGCGGATGGATGGCTGCGTCGTGTAACCGCTTGCAGAAATGTGCGCAGTTACACCGCCGTAAAGCGACCGTATAGATGTGCCCAAGGTAGTGTGTGACTTTGCAATGAGAAGCGTGAACTCTGGTTTAGAGTTTGATGTAGGAACTAGATCTCAGTGATAGAGCGCATGCTTTGCACGCGGAAGGCCACAGGTTAAAGAAACTTGGGTAGAAGGGCGAAGTGAGATCTCTCTCTGGGCCTGTAACCATCCCAAGCTTAATGGGTTGCTATGGATCCCAGCAACAGTTCAAGATATTTTTAAAGCTTTTTTAAAGCAAATCTAAGCCACATCATACTCCATACTCCATACTCAACAATTATGGGATCAGTCATCCTGCAGTATTTATCTCTTTTCTTCCGTTTCATTTTGTTTAAAAATGTACATTTTACTTATTCAGTTATCAGGAGTTCAATTTACACCAATGGAAATGAATTTGAAAAAGAAAGTACCCAGCATTTAAGCTAATTTGTGTGGGTGGGGGCAGAATTTGAGACATTCAGTCCCAGCAACTTCTCAAGATAGGGCAAAGAAAGTAATTTAGCATTTTGATTCTGTCATTTGTAAAAGAGGACACATGGTCACCCTAGTCCAGTCATTGAGTAGAAAGCACCTTCGTGTAAACATACGTATGATGCAGTCTGATGGACTGGATTCAGACCTAGGAGATCCTAGTTCTGCTTCAGGTTTGACTAACCATGGGCCAATCTAAATGAAAATACTAATGACCTAGTGAGGTATGTGCTGTGATACTGAAAGCCCTGGTTCAAACCTCATCTTAGTCATGAATCCCCCATGTGGTGGGGTGCTTGCAAAAGTGCACCCCCCTGATTGAATGCTTGTGAGCAGCATTTAGGCAAGCAGAAACACACACACCCAACATACATACACACCTGTAATCTGAAGTAGTAGAACCAGTTCTACCGTCTCAGGACCACCTGCTTTCCACCTTGTTCTGCTAGAGGCGTAGATCCAGCTGTGCTGTCCTAATATCCAAGGGAGGGGAGTTTTCTCAGAGGTAAACTAGTGTTTCGCAGTATTACTGTTGCAAGCAAAGTGTGTACACCAGAGCTCACAGGCCTATTCAGTGAGTGTCACCTAATGAGGCCTCTGATCTGCTACTTTTCTAATTTTGTGGATCCCCACCCTAAAAGTTTATGGGCTTCAGTCATGCACGTCAGCTCATTCGCTTTAGCCCCATAGCAAAATGGGGCTAAATGTTAGCATGTTGCATAATTTTGCACAAATTTGTTTTCTAAAATGATGAATTTGTTTAATTTTAAGCATTTTAAAATGGTATTTAGAACATTTGAGGAAGGTGCCTTGAGTCGCCCTCAGGCTGAAGAGCAGAATATAATTTAAAAAAAAAAAAAAAGCCCAGACATGCATTTTGTAGATGCCATTCTATTATTATTATTTTTATTATTATTATTATTAACCATATATTTCTATGGTGGTAGCGCTGCTGTTTTGATCCACCATAGATCAAGCTGCGACCTAGAGGCTCAATCAAATCAAATTTATTATTACAGTCATAGATCAGCAGATTAAAAATAGCTAGAAATACAGTCATTATAAAAGCAAGATACAGTAATTATAAAAGCAAGCCAAATTAAGAACAGGGAGACAAGAGTCACTAACTGACAGGTTAAAATAACTACAATTAAAACTATTATGAAAGCAATCCAGTTAAAGACAGGGGAACAAGAGTCATGCATCTGAAACACAAGATATCATAAACGTAATAGTAATAGTTTATTGTGAGCCTTGTGGACCTTCAAGAGACCAAGGAAAACACTACTTGGCAGGTGGTAGATTCAGAAAGAAATTTAGCAAAAGGGTGGTGAATGGTTTCAGAGGATGGGCAGGAGGAGAGACTAAGAGCAGAGAGCAGCTGTCTACTGTAAACCATAAACAGCTGTGAGAATTTATTTATTACATTTATATCCCACCTTTTTTCGTCCATGGAATCCAAGGCAGCGTACGTAATCCTCATCCTATCCTCACAACAACAACCACAACCCTGTGAGGTAGGTTGGGCTGATTGCCTATGACTGGCCCAAAGTCACCCAGTGAGTTTCCATGGCTGAGTGGGGACTAGAACCCAGATCTCCCAACTCCAAACACTCTAGCCACTACACCACGCTGACTCTTTGAAAAAACACACACATGGTTTTACAGCAAGGTGTTTTTTGCCTTTTGTGTGGCAAGACATGGAAACCCAGTCAGAAGGGATCTGATCAGCCTTCCCTAATGGCCATGTAAGCTGGGAACAATGGACAACAACTGCAGGGCACCAAGTTGACGAAGGCTGATCTGGATAAAATAGTAAGACTTTGTAGGACCTTAGTGTGGTGTAGTGGTTAGGGTGTTGTACTAGGACCTGAGAGACCCAGGTTCAAATCCTTAACCATGAAGATGACTTGGTGACCTGTAATGGGACGGGCCATAGCTCAGCGGTGGGGCACCTGCTTTGCATGCAGAAAATCTAGGTTCAATCCCGAGCGCCTCCAGATAGGGTTAGGAAAGAACTCTGTCTGAAACCCTGAGAGCCTCTACCCGTCAATGTTGACAATGACTGGGCTTAGAAGGACCAATGTTCTGACTCCGTATAAGGCAGCTTCCGATGTTCTGCTTCTGAGGCCCTCCTCCTCCTGGAGAACAGTGCAACTCCTAAGCTCATTCTCCGCCCGCTTTCCAGCGTTAGCAGAAAAGAGAGGTAAACCAATAAAAACAGGAGGCATTAGTGATGCTGACAACTCTATGAGAATTTAGTACTGTTTTATTACATCTGGAAATAAGACATGTTGTTTTGAAGCTGCTGACATCATCAAATAACTCAGATATTACAATAGACATAGGATGAACTTATATTGCTTTCAAATGAGCTAAACAATTGCCATTCCCTTCATTTCAATTAGATTTTTTAATCTGTTGTTATAAATGTAAGAGGCAGTATCCAAGTTGACATTAACACTAATGTAAATTAAGTTGCACTAACTTGTATGACCTCTAGCACAACAACAATAGCGTTAACTGGCACAACAGCTTTTCCAGGTAAACCTAGTGTACCAACTAACACTTTCGGCATTACTCTAACACAGCTTATTTTATGTTGACTTGGATACTGCCCAATGAACTGGATTGTTGTTGAAAGAATTGAAATATTTATTTATTTTTAGAGATACGGTGTTTGGGCCTAATGGTTAACCTTCAGCCCCCTATGTGCAAGAACTAAGACTTTCAAAACTGCCTAATAAAGGCTGGTGCTCCACTTCCATTTGAATGTCAGTGTCAATTTAACCTTGCAGTTTTCAAAAAAATAGCTCTTCCATTAGATGGCAACTGAAAACATCTGGAACCTTTAAGCTATTAGAAACTTAAAGTGAACCACCCAGAGAGCTCCAGCTATTGGGCGGTATAGAAATGTAATAAATAAATAAAATAAATAAATAAATAAACTCCGAACTTACAAATTTCTTACCTACCAAGAAGCAAACAGTAGATTACTGTGAAGAACATATTTGACCCATTTTCCATTAGATCCTTGCACTCTCGGTGAAACAATCATACATGACTATGCTGCCATGTGATGTATGTCATATGATGGGGCAGGATTGTGGTGCGCTGCTAGCACAAGGTGTCCCATAAGGTCTTGCACAGTGTCACACAATGTTCTACTTGCTCTTGCACAGCAGTTCATGGGGAATTCACTACAAGAATTTCTTCTGCTAGCACATCTCTGGATCTTTAATTATTACCTTTAATTTGCTGTCTATAATTTCGTGTTTATTTCCTTTCACCTTTTCCCCCTCAGGACATCCTCCACACAGATAGCCTTTCATCTCCTGAAACCAGCTTCACATTAAACCCAGAGGACAGACAGGACTATCCTGACCCCCAAGCAGTACACAGGCCATTTTCCAAACAGCGATTCAGGCAGGAGACTGGGCATACATCTTTGCAAAGAGATGGACCAAGATCTTTCCTTCTGGATCTCCCAAACTTTCCTGACCTTTCAAAAGCAGACATCAATGGGCAAAATCCTAATATCCAGGTAACGCTCTTCTGTTATGTTCAAAATCCCTGCCTTTTTCAGAGTTCCCGATAGTGCAGAGGGTTTACTCACATTCAAACAAGCACAAGCAGTACATACCGTATTTTCCGGCGTATAAGACGACTTTTTAACCCAGGAAAATCTTCTCAAAAGTCGGGAGTCGTCTTATATGCTGGGTGTCGTCTTATAGGGCGGGTGCTGACCATGCATCGCCACACTGAAGCGGGGTAGAAGATCGACAACCAGCACACCCTCTCCCCGCGAAGATTTGACACTCGCCCTCCCTTTCCCCCGTTCTCCCGGTGTTTAAATGGCTACCCCACGTACACATAGCAACAGAAATCTTTGTCCGGGGCAGCGCAGGCGGTTTTAAGAGTCACTTCGCCTTTCCAAACACAGACGGGCCGGGCGGCGGCAGCAGTACGTTCTTAGGAAATGGCGCCGAGCGGCATGCGCGTACACAAGCTCCCTCATCGCGCATGCGCCGTGAAGACTGCCGATTCCCCTCCCCCCCCCGCCCCCGCCGCCTTTAAGTGCCACCTATGCACACCCTCTAGCAGCAGCAGCCTCCCCACCACTAGGCTGTAAATCTTACGCCCTCTTACTTAGGAATAAGTCCCCAATGAACCGAATGGTATTTACTTGGGAGTAAAATTGCACAGAATCGAGCTACAATCCTACCCTACCCCGCAACACACACGTTCTACCACAACCAACGTAGCCCCCAGAACGCACATCCGCTCAATGGGAGGCTCCGAGTTGTGCGCATGCGCCAAAGAACAAATCCCTCACCACCAGTCCGTGCTTTCAATTTGCAGTTAAATGAAAAAATAACTAATCAGCGGAGTCTTCCATGCTGTACAAGCTAGTCAGAATATCATGGAAATTCCCGGTAGGAATAAGGCAATGCAATATCGCTCCTTAACTACTTCAACACAAATGGTGCATCATTATAATTTAAGGCTGTAATTTACCTATACATTTACCTAAAAATAAGCCCAATTTAACTCAATAGGTCTCACTTCTGAGGATTGCACTGTAAAAGTGCCTTATGCAGGAGACCACAAGTCAGCTCTTCCTGCCATCAGGGATGCGAGCCTAAGTATTCTTGCTATGGACAAATGAAAAAAACCCATCGATTTAAATTGTGCTTAAATTTTCCCCAAACAAAATGCACGAAGAGATAGTCTACAGCCATAGCACCGTAGGATAAAAGGTTTTACAAATACTTCATTCCCAACGATATTTACGAGAAGTCGTGCCTGATTGCCTGGTTCTGAGAGCGGCGTGCTTACAGAGTCTGCCTCCACCCGCTATTGAAGGGTGGGTTAGAGTTGCTGAAAAGCGGGAACTAGGGGACAGGCCGACTTTTGCAATGGAGACAAAAGGGGAGGGGCAAGGACAGAGGCTGGCCGCGGCTGTGGGGTAGTCTTATATGGCGAATATATCCCAAACCCTATATTTTAACTGGAAAAGTTGGGGGTCATCTTATACGCCCAGTCGTCTTATACGCCGGAAAATATGGTACTTTTGCCAATTCAGCATGGCAAGCTCTGAACTGGCTCATAGAGTTGCAGAGGGTGGGTTTTGAGCCCTCACACAAAGTTGAAGCAAGCACTGGATCTTGAGCAAGTTCACTCAGAATTTTTGCAATATTTAAAGTAGAATCACTTGTCTTAAATTTTCATTTTGTTTATATAAGTTGCTGATTTAATGTCTTACATTTTATAAGACAGAATCTACTATATTTTTTAAGTTTAGTCCATTATATATATTCAGATAGAGTTGTTCACCTTCACACACACACACATACACACACAGCAATCTTTGGATCAGTACAGGTAAGTCATTGTTTAAATGTTCACAATACAAGACAGCAGTCACTGACATCCTTCTTACACAGAATTTCTAGAATTGTACTAACCTACTGCCAACAGAAATGAATACAGTGCCTTTCTGTTTACTGATTATTTGGCTGGATCTGTTTCAATAATGAAATACTTTTATTCAACCCCTGTGCCATTCGTGCAATTGTTTCAGTGTTAGCAAGACATGAAAACATTTGGAAGGGTAACCCGAGCAGCTGTTACTTTTGTACTATGGCTGCTTTTTTAACTTTGTTGCCAAACCAGCGGCCAAATGCACCACTGCACTCAAGTAAACGAATTCACAGGAAGTCCTTGAAAACGAGGTGCTTTTTAAAGCCAGCAACATATTTCCTTTGGGAGCAGAGATTTCTTCGTTCTTGGTGAAAAGCTCCTTTGTTGATCACCATTGATTTGACACATGCCAGCTCATGCAGTCATGCCAGCAGAGCAGGGCTATTCAGTGTGCAACAGGTTCACTTTCTTCCCCTCCGAAACCGTGAAGTCATGTGTCAAGCAAGTGGGCTTGGCTGCCAAACCATTTTCTGTGTGATGTTCTTTTGGCTTTTCCAGCCTGTTTAAATGCGGCCCAGCTCTGAGGAGGTCCTGGACTTGGATTCTGATACCTCACTTCTTGATTTGAACTCTCCTTTTCCTCCAGTTTTCAGCCATTTTTCCCCACACTTCCAGTGTGGTAGCCATGTTACTACATTGCAGCACAAACACGAGTGCTGTGGCACCTGGAAAAGTAACGGGTTTATTGTGGGATGAGATTTTGTGCATTAGTCATGCATGGAATGTTTTCCTCAGTTGGCGGGTACATACCATGGGTATAAGAGTTGTATCGAGATGGGGCCAAATGGCCGGGAAATTCAAGAAGTACAGTATGGGACATTTCTGCATAAAGCTTAAGTAAATGCAGTGGGTTTAATCCAGATCTGCCTTCTGCAAGAGGAAGAGAACTTCTGTGAAAAGGATCTGCTCTTTGAAGGTGTGTGGATTTGGGGGGATCCCCACACCCCACAGTTCACCCCATTCAGCACTCATCAGGGTATCCTGACTCTGTGCAGCTTTTTTGGGGGACTGGAGGGGCTGCCATGGGAAGGAGGAGCTGGGGAAGTCCACATCTGTCACCACATTTCATTCAGTGTAAATCTGGATCCAACCCAAGATATGAACAGTGGCCATTCACAGTAGTAATGAGGAATCACAAAGCCATCTTAGCTTTGTTGTGTTAAGTATCACCTGTGGTGGGAGTGGAATCAGTTGCTTCAAATAATCTACTACAGGGCAGAACCAGAAAAGAAGTTGAGAGAACACCACTTGTCAACTACAGTTGTGACATAAAGCCACTAATCTGTAGTCCTCCTGGAGAATAATATCAGATTGTAGGCCTGTCCTTGCTACCCACCAGGAATAACAGGATACATAACAGAGGGACCAGATCCTGCAACAAATCCAGATGCTAATTCTGACCCCATATCCACTCAGCCAACACTGTGACCTAATATTATTAGGAGTTCATTCACTTGTTCATCCCCTAACATGATATATACTACCACCTGGCAGCAGTGCCCTCCTGCTTGTCTCTAAAGGATAAATGGGGAAAACAGCTAACATTAAAAACTGCTACATTTCACTCTACAAGGACGTCCTACAGCTGACCTGAATGTCGCCATTCCTCCAACGAGCTTCAAAGGGAGACTCTAGCATGTAATTGTTGAATGAGAACTTATTGGGACAATGGTTTCCTCTCCTACTATAGCAAAACTTGGGCAGTTGGTGATAACTTTTAAATTTTATAAATTTTATAAATTTATAAAATTTATAAATTTTAAATAACATGGTTTTAAATTTGTAATTTTGCATTGCTGCTGTTTTTATCTGGTTGAGCTTTTACATTGTATTTTATATTATGGTTTTATACTGTTGTTTTATATTTTGAATGGTTTTAATTTTTGTGAACCGCCCAGAGAGCTCCGGCTATTGGGCGGTATAGAAATGTAATAAATAAATAAATAAATAAATAAATAATAACTCAATAGCTGCTGTTGTGAACTATCACTGTGCTTAAGTTGTATACATACTTGTCAACTGAAATGAAAACTTCATGTATCTGACAATGAGGACTCTAGTTCAGGATGGCATATTTATTGATTATTTATTTATTTAGAATATTTATATACCGCTCCCCATTGAAAAATTTCGGAGCGGTGTACAAGGTAAAATGAAAATAAAAACAGAATAAAACAGTTAAAACAAAATTTAAAAAGAAGCAAAAACAGAAATCCAAGGCTGCATGTTAAAGAAAGGCTTCTTGGATTAAAGATGTTTTCAGGAGGCGCCGAAAGGAGTACAAGGTTGGCGCCTGCCTGACCTCCAGAGGCAGGGAATTCCACAGGAGGGGCGCCACCACGCTGAAGGCTCTTCCCTTGGTGGATTCCAAACAGAGGATGGATCTATGTGGAACCACCAGGAGCAGGCCCTCGGATGACCTCAGTGACCGGGCAGGTTGGTAAGGGAGAAGGCGCTCTCTCAGATATCCTGGTCCCAAGTTGTTTAGGGCTTTGTACACAAGTACAAGAACCTTAAACCTGGCCCGGTAGCGAATAGGCAGCCAGTGCAGTTCCCTCAACAGAGGAGTTACATGCTGGAAAGGGGCAGCTCCAGACAACAGCCGAGCTGCAGCGTTCTGCACTAGCTCCGGCTTCCGGAGCAGCTTCAAGGGCAGCCCCACATAGAGCGCATTGCAGTAATCCAATCTTGAGGTTACCAATGCCTGTACCACCGTGGTCAAGCTATCCCTGTCCAGGAGAGGCCGTAGTTGGCGAACCAACCGAAGATGGTAAAAGGCACTCCGAGCTGTGGCGGCTACTTGAGCCTCCAACGACAGAAATGGGTCTAAGAATACCCCCAAACTACGAACCTGTTCTTTCAGAGGCAGAGCAACCCCATCCAGAACAGGCAATGAGCCTGTCTCCCGGACTTGGGAACCACTCACCCACAGGGCTTCCGTCTTGCCAGGATTCAGTCTCAGTTTATTGGCCCTCATCCAGCCCATTACTGAGTCTAGGCACTGGTCCAGGACCTGCACAGCCTCACCTGCAATATGCAATAATAGATTTGTTAGTTTTTATGTGCCACAAGAGTGCTCGTTATATTCTGCGCATGTGTACAGAATATAACATGCCACACTCTCCCCACTATGTCCTCCATTGCTGCTTCTCTAAAGACACTGCCAATCATGTGCAACACAAATGAACAAACCAGCAAGAGACTCTGTGTGTGTGTGTGTGTGTGTGTGTGTGTGTGTGTGTGTGTGTATATATATACTTCTTCTGTTCTTATATTTATTTTCCTTTTTTCCTCTTTTCAAAACACATGAACACACACAATTCTGATCATATTGCAGAATTAAAATTAAAATAAGCCAGGATTCATTAGTAAATGCGAAACAACCCAGGATTAATTAACCAGAACAAACCTGGTTTGTGATTCTGGCTTTTAAAAGAAGTAACTTTATTTTTAACTTTACATACTACCTAGGGTATTTGGGATATAGGTGGGATATAAATTGACTAAATAATAGTAATTGCACACCAGGATCCCTAGTTTGGACAAGTGGGCTGTGTGCACCTGCCCATTCTCGAGAATCCTGGCTGCTTGTTCTGTGCCAAAGTGGCCATTAAGCATCTCTGTCCAGTTTCCTTTGAATTTTCCCTGGTGTTCACATGACCTTCCACTGGGCATAATCGTCTTGTCAGTACCCTTCTCTTCTGTCCCCATGTTCAGGGTCCTCCTGCTTCCTTAACCAGCTTTCTTAACCTTCCCTTCCAGATGCTCTGTGACAATCTCTATAAATACACCTGTCATGGCCACAATAAAGCTAACCTAACTTCAAAAAATGACAAATTGCAGAAGGATGTTTTTGGAAAATGTAAAACAGTATCATATAATTTGGTCAGTGAACTTTCTATGTCTGTCAGAAAAGGGTTTCCTTACCTGTAATAAATAGAAATATAAAATGTGTGCTAGGAGGTGTTATGGCGTTTCTGAATTATCTTTTTAATATCTCCACAAATCTGGACAGGATAACCTGGCTTCAGTTGTCTATGCTCTGGTAACCTCCAAGTTAGATTACTGCAATGTGCTCTACGCGGGGCTGCCTTTGAAGATGTTTCAGAAGCTGCAGCTTGTGCGAAATGCAGTGGCCAGATTGATAACAGGAACCAGAAGGTTCGAACATATAAGACCAATTCTGGCCCGCTTACATTGGCTGCCTGTATGTTTCTGAGCCCGATTCAGGGTGCTGGTTTTAACTTATAAAGCCTTACACGACTTGGGACCACAATACCTGATGGAACGCCTCTCCCGACATGAACCTACCTGTACACTATGTTCAACATCTTAGGCCCTCCTCCGGGTGCCTACTCGGATGTAGGCACCCCCCCAATTATGGAACGATCTCCCTGACGAGGCTCGCCTGGCGCAAACATTGTTATCTTTTCGGCGCCAGGTCAAGATTTTTCTCCCAGGCATTTAACAGTGTATGTTGAGCTTTCTAACTAACTCCAGATCAATATCTGTTTAAACAGGTATTGTCTTTGTATATTATGCATTTTATGTTTTTATAGTTTTTAAACTTTGTATATTATCTGTTTTATGCTTTTACGGGTTTTAAATTTTTTATATCTGTTTTTCTTAAACGTTCAATGTTTTAATCTTTGTAAACCACTTAGAGAGCTTCACCTATGGGGTGGTATATAAATGCAAATAATAATAATAATAATAATAATAATAATAATAATAATAATAATTTGAACTTAGTATGGGATTTATTGCTGTAATTTTGAACCCTCTTGGGACCAAATTAAGTTGTGGAATTTATAGCCACAGGTTTTATGCTGGCAAAGGACAAAAGCTGTTGAAGGGCCCCATACTTTTAAATAAGCCAAAACCAAAATTACCCAACTTTGCAGGAAATGTGTGTGAACTTTTATGCTAGTTCTGTGAAATTGTTGGTGACATCAGTTGACTGTCCCAGATTTTCTGGGTGCACTTTTATCTTCCAACTTACCTGATGGCCTATGTAGCAAAAGCTACCTTTGGGCTTCCTGCTGAAACAAAAGACAGTGCTGAAACAAGAGATAAAAAAAATAGGGCAAGGCGGAGGGGTGCTCCTAATCATCTGTACTTAAAGTAATCCTTTTTTCTTCTTAAGTCTCTGTATTTTAATTTTTCAGGTTCAGGCTTGGTTCTATCTTGTCCTCCTGGCCTTTTCTAAAAATCTGTCTCGCTGTAGAGCAGTCATCTTCAACCTTTTTGGATCCAGGGCTCACCTTACATTCCAAACTTTAGCAAGACTCACTTTGCTTTTTTCTCTATATGTTCTTGTTTCCCCCCCCCCCACCTCCTCCTCTCTTTAGGATGACCAATTACGAGGGCAGGGGGGACAGGGCTCCAGCATCCTGAACAGAAGATGGGGTGGGGTTTTTTCTAGGTGCAACTTACCATGCCAGGATGAAAAAGCTGCATCTATCTTCTAAGCACTTCCAGCCTTCTTTGAATCTAATCCCTCTCTCCTCTTTAAAAAGAAGAGCCTCAGGCTTGTGAGCTAACTTTGGCCTGCCAGGGTCCCAATCCAGCTGTGCCCCATTCCCCAGGCCCACCCCTTTGCCCCCAACTGCCAATCATCGAGCAGTTTCCAGACTTTGGTTCAGTTTCTCCCCATTCTAAAAGGTCAAAATGGCTCCCCTAAGGCTTAGCTGCTGGCAATAGGAGATTCTGTTGTTTTTTAAATATATTTTGGGCCCACCATTGAAGTACCGCCCTCAAGAGCTTCTGTGCAATGGAATTCAGGCTTTGGGCTGAAAGGAATTTGACAACACTGCACTAGTGGAAACCATCTGAGGTGAGGGCACAAACCCATCAATTGAAGACCAGTGCCACAGATGACAGCAGAAATAATTTATTTGTTGCCTATCATTGGACTCACAGCTTTTCCAAATTTCCACACAGTTGACAAGCCCTTCCTTCACCCCAGCTACAAGATAGCACCTGCCCTTTGTCTCTTCTTTATCAAACTTCTTACTGGTACATCAACAGCTTTTGTTGTTACTTGTGGTGGTGGTTGGTTTTAGGGGGCAACAGGCGTTGAGATCTGATTGCTTACAGACCTGCTATCTTGAATTCTCCAGGTGACTATAGAGGTTGTTGATGGAACAGACTCTGAATCAGAGAAGGATCTTCAAAAAGAAAGCAGCAAGCCCAGCTGGCCTGTCCCATCACCAGACTGGCGGAACTGGTGGCAGAGATCAGCACCCACAGTCACCCGCATGAGTAGCGGTGACCAGGATTACAAGTATGATAGCACAACTGGAGACAGCAACTTCCTAAACCCCCTTAATGGTGGGTGGGACAGGCAAGCGCCTAGTCACCGGACATTTGAATCAAAGGAACAGCCAGAATATGGTGAGTGAGCATTCTAACCCGCTTGCTGTCATCTCAGGATCTATATAGGTATGTTACCGTTTTGCCACGCTCACTTTGCCTTCAGGAATTCTAGAGTGGCTTCAGCTGATACAGGTTGCTAAGCCCCTCGCCCAACTCCTCCGGGCTTTCCAAGGTAATCCTACCCCCCCTCTCTGCCTCTTCGCTCTCCCCCCCATGAAGGGGGCAGTGCCACGGTCCAGAGCATGAGCGAGGCACGGCTGGGGCCCTTGGTGGCCAGGTGGGAGGCCGCTTGCCTGCTGTGAGCTGAGGCCCCGGCCTAATCTCATGTGAGCTGGGCGGATGGCCCAAGGCTGACTGGAACCCCGGGGAGAGAGAGACACCTGCTCCCCCTCCCTCTGACCTCCCTGCCCCCCAGGTCTGCCAGACGGTGCTGTATCGGCAGCCTCCAAGCAGCCCACACACCCTTCCAGCCCTTCTGGCGCCAGGCTTTCCAAGGTAATCCTACCCCTTTCTGCCTCTTCGCGCCCCCCCCCATGAAGGGGGCAGCGCCACGGTCTGGAGCATGAGCGGGGCACGGCTGGGGCCCTTGGTGGCCAGGTGGGAGGCCGCTCGCCTGCTGTGAGCCCAGGCCCCGGCCTAATCTCACACGAACTGGGCGGATGGCCCAAGGCTGACTGGAACCCTGGGGAGAGGGGGACACCTGCTCCCCCTCCCTCCGACCTCCCTGCCACCCAGGTCTGCCAGACGGCGCTGTATCAGCAGCCTCCAAGCAGCCCACACACCCCTCCAGCCCTTCTGGCCCCAGGCTTTCCAAGGTAATCCTACCCCCCTTTCTGCCTCTTCGCTCCCCCCCACATAAAGGGGGCAGCACCATGGTCCGGAGCATGAGCGAGGCATGGCCGGGGCCCTTGGTGGCCAGGTGGGAGGCCGCTCGCCTGCTGTGAATGAATAAATAAATAAAATGCGATATTAAATTAATAAACTTTAAGATATGCTACAACGGCGTATGTTACGCCGGGTACAGCTAGTTTGTAATAATGCTCTAGAGATGAGACAAGAATGATTGGACACCACTGACAATGGTTAGCAGGGGAGGAGAAAGTCAGGCAGAAATCAGATTAAAAAGGAAGCATGTTTCAACATGTTTAATGTATTTGTTCATTCATTTCCTGAGGGGAACACACATGTCTATCAGTATTTATATATTTAAAATCTAATAGCGAACTCATTCTTCAAATGTAGAGCCTTGTGTAGCCACAATGGCACCATCAGTGCAGAAGAGCATGATATCAGCAGGGTTGGGGGAATTCCATCATTTACAGAAGTACAAAGTAAAACCATAAATGGGGGAGTGGGGGAATAAAATTCAAACACAGTCCATTGAGGACTGAACACGCTCAGTGGACAAAGAATGCTGACTGACAGGGGGTGGGGAGATGGAAAAGTGGAAGGGATGGAATGGAGTAACATGGCTGGTTGGAATTCTGAAAAGCAACGCTCCATGCTGCAACATTTTGTTGCAGGTCACGCTTGGATAGACCAAACCAATCCTTAGCTAGCAACACTATTTATTTGTTTGTTTTTCTTGATGCATCTACTTTTATAAGCCAGCCTTTATTTTAATCAACTTTTCCCCACCTAATTTGTCTTGTTCCTCCCTTGCAGACTACATAGATGGCGAGGGAGACTGGAGCCCTTGGTCCATTTGTAGTATAACCTGTGGAAGCGGCAATCAGAAGCGCACAAGGACCTGTGGGTACGCCTGCACAGCTACTGAATCGAGGACATGTGACGGGCCAAACTGTCCAGGTTAGGCTCAGCTAAACTGCAGTTGACCTGAATTTATAGACCTGGTTGTAACCCTTTGCCAATGAAAATCATTATATTTATTGATAAATAGTAGAAATAGATGCCACCAAATATCTGCGTTTGTCAGCTTTGTCCTGCCTTTACAAAACACAGAATGAAAGAAAATGCTTTTCCTTTCTAAAAGACCTCAAACAACATTGTTCACACTGCATACTTCCAAATTTAAACAGAGACTACAGATAGTGAGGCAAGAGGGGGCGGGGGGGAAGCATTTCATGCAAGATGGGGTGCTGCAGGAATTAAGAGGATCCTTCCTTCTGAAGTTCTGATTGCTTTCTCCATTTATTGTACTGCTTAAAAAAGTTAGTAAGATAATGTGCTGCCTCAGAGATTGTGCAGTGACACCATGTTTCAGAGCACAGAGAAATATAACATTATGCTGTGCTTTTCCCATGGAGGGGATCACAGCAGCTCTGCAAGTTCTAAGCCTAATGCCTCCAATGTGGTGTCTTATGCAAACACTGGATATGGTCAAGGAGGCCCTTCACGCTGATGAAAACATGCTGCTAACCATAAGTTAGCATAGCCATTGGAGAGCTCCCTACTCAGCTTTTCATCACACTGTGTTAACTATAGATGTGCACGTAGGAAATACATTGAGTTATTCAGAACACTCATGAATGAAGCTGTAGCTCACTTGAAATGAGCGCACTATGTCACAGTAGTAATCCCCCCAAGGAGAATGTAGCTTACTCCTTAACAAAGCTATTGTATAGTGTGGAAGAGGGAGATTCCGTGGAGCGACCACCACTTCCTGAGCCTTGCTGGCTCACTGCAGGAGTTGGGAGGCAACATATTTTTAGTTTCCCTCCCAATGACTCCAGTGTCCTTGGCATACCTCTGATATGCCCCGTTTCTGCCTCCACTGCCAGAGATTCACCTGGATACTCCGGCAATTTAAGTGCTGTCTTCATTCTCCAACAGCACTTACTCTTCTTCCTACAGCTCCTCAATGGGCCAAATGTTGGCTATAGGATGGCAACGTAACAATGGGGAAGGAATTCATTCAATTCACATTTTAATGTGAACTTCGCACTTTCAAACCAATACGTGAACTGAAACTCAGTTATATCTCAAAATTCTCCAATTAAAAATGCACATACCAGTGAAAAGCATTCAAAACTGCATTATGTCAGGAAAATTATTGCAAAAAAAGCGTAATTAGGCAAAAATGTATAGAAAAATATGTGTATTAGGAGAAATAAAGACAAAAATGCATATGAATTTCTGCATGGTTGTTTTAAAAATCTCAACGTTCACCAACAGAGTTGGACAGCATGTTGCCTTCTAGATGTTTTGGCCTATAAGTCCCATAATCCCTCACCATTAGCTATTCTGGCTAGGCCTGATGGGAGTTGTATTCCAAAACATCTGGAGGGCTAAAAAAAACATCAAAATGTTCTTTTAGCCCGGGGAGAGAACACTATCAGGTAGGTCTTTCCTCTTCCCATGTGGCTAGGTCATTTAAACATGCTCATAAATAAGTTGATACCACATGGCTGGGAGAACATCTCCAAGACATCTTTTTTTGTGCTTGTTCTCATGTACAAGCCTTGTGTGGCGTGGAGTGGTAAGCAGCAGTTACTGCAGCTGAAACTCCCCATGGCCTGAGTTTGATCACAGCGGAAGCTGGTTCTCAGGCAGCCGGCTCAGGTCAACTCAGTCTTCCATCCTTCCGAGGTCAGTAAAATGAGTACCCAGCTAGCTGGGGGAAAGGTAACTGCGACTGGGCAAACCACCCCGCTACAAAGTCTGCCGAGAAAACGTCAGCGAAAGCAGGCGTCCCTCTAGGAGTCAGCAATGACTCAAGTGCTTGCACAAGAGGTTCCTTTCCTTTCCTTCCTTCTCATGTTGTAGTGGTTTCAAGTTGGGATGGCTTCTTATATTGGAAATATATTAATATCCCAAACATTTGAACTATTGCTGTGTAAGCCTCGGGCCTCGGATTCGGAAATCCAAATCACAGAGGCCATTTTATGAAGGATCCGCCATTTTATTGCACAGCCCTAGACCTCTGTAAGGAAGTAACAGCTACAACTCCCAGCATGCAGTGCCTGAGAGGGCTGCACCAGGAACAGTGGGCACAAATGGCCTTGTCACTGCCACCGTGATCCAGGATTCTCCAGTCACCCCTCAGATGCATGCTTCCCCCGCGCGTTGCCCGCTTCTCAGTCATGGGAGTATCCTGGATTGCGGCAGCAGCAGCTGATCACACCAGAGAGCAGAGGATTGTGGTGAAGAGCAGCCGATCACAGCAGCGGTGAAGCCACATGTGTGCCCACTGTTCCTGGCCCGCAGTAAGTGCAGCCCTGCCATGCATTGCATGCTGGGAGTTGTAGGCTGTTACTTCCTTACGGAGGCCTAGAGCTGTGCAATGCTGTTGTGGAATGGCCTCCATGATTCTGATTTCCAAATTTGAGGCCTGAGGCTTGCATGGCCTTAATTTGCACCACCATAAATGCCAATTACATTGTCTTAATAAGGCTGTAACACCAGTAGTACATCCTGTTTTTGTATATTATTATTATTATTATTATTATTATTATTATTATTATTATTATTATTAAAAAAGGTGCTAGTGTAGCATTTGGAAACCGTGTGCCATTTGCTGGCACGCCAAGCATAAACTAATGAAAAACTGTCCATCTACTTAGTTTCTAGTCATTGCAGTTATCACGATTGCTGAGATGTCCAATGAAGCCTGAAACAGCACAAAAGAATATTAAAACAGTGTACTCATCTCAAGACCATTCTAAATATCTGAGAGATAAGAGACTGCGTGTGTGGATGAGATTTCCTTTGCTGTGTATTGGATTACATGTTTTTGTTGGGCTCCAGAAGAAAGTTCTCTCTCTCTCTCTCTCTCTCTCTCTCTCTCTCTCTCTCTCTCTCTGAATAAATGAAAGAATTTAAAGAGTATGAATGTTATGAGAGGAGCTCGCACTGCTGGGATACTGATGCAAGCACAATTTTTCTTCTGCCTTTTATTATTTTCCATTAAGGAAAAAAACTGCTTTCTTTAGGGATCGAAGACACCTTCAGGACGGCAGCCACAGAAGTGAGTTTGCTTGCAGGAAGTGAAGAATTCAATGCTACCAAGCTATTTGAAGTCGGTAAGGAGCCAGTAGCAGGGGAGTATCCTCTTTCAGAATTCGTTAAGAGAGAGGGGCAGGCTTCAAACTGCACAGCAGAGGCCCAATTACAGGAAAAAGGCCCTTCTTCAGGAGACAGAGGCCAATGCTAAAATGTGTGTGTGGGGTAAGCTGTCAAATCCCTTCCCAATTACATTGTGCCTACATGCTGTGGGTGTTGATCCATCTAGGAACACGTACCCTCTACCCCTTCCGTTGTGGTTTCCAGTGGAAACTTCTAACTAAAGCGGTCTTCCTCAATCTGGTGACTTCCCGATGTTTTGAACTTCAGCTCCCATCAGCCCCAGCCAGCATGGCCAATGGTCAAGAATGCTGGGAGTTGTAGTCAAAAACATCTGGAGGCACCAGGTTGGGGAAGGCTGAACTAAAGTTTCCAACTACAGCTGTGTCATAGGTTACTTGATTCATCATAAGTCTTTATTTAAAGACCAAGTGCAAAAACTGAGCACTACAGCAGCATAAATGGCATTCAGTGTGCCTTTATAAACAATAAATAGTATTTCAAGCTCTGTCCACACTGGTTAGGATGTGGTTAACCCAGAGCATTGCATAGGGGTGCAATAGCATTGCAAAACCAAGGATTTTCCATAGACAAAGTTTTGACCCTGTCCTTTCCTCCAGATACATATTCCTCACCTCATCAGTCATCCGTGTTCTGCTAGGAGCACATTCTGATTTGCCCAGATTCTTTGCTGTCTCCCCACATATTACAGGATTGGAATGTGAAGCACTTATGGCTTCATTTATAAGGAGCTGTTTCAATATCATCAGTTAAAAGACGATAGTTTCTGTGCCTTAGTGCAGCTGCTTGGAAGAGGCCCTCAAGGAGGCGGAAGGGTTTGTTCAGCCAAAGATGAACTCAAGTTTTATTTTGTAAAAACAATAACAAAGAAAGAACCCCATAGAAACTTGGTTTTCCGGTATCACCAGACAACAGTACACCTGCTTTAGGGTAGCTGAAGACTGTCATGTTTTTTAAAAAACAGAAGATACATATTCAGGGGCGAAAGGGTGAGAGACCCACATAATGACAGTAAAATTTATAACTGCATCCTCTTCTCCCCACTGCTGCATTCCCTCTGTGTGCACTCCAGAACCTCCAGAAGAGACTTGGGGGCATGGGGGTAGGTGCTCTGCAGCAGTGGGGAGAGGAGAGGAGGTATGACCCCAGCTCCAAAAGCCATCTCCTTCCTTTGCTGGAATGAGAATTCTGAATCCGACGCCCTGGAAGCAACTGCATGACTTTATGGTATTTATTTCTTCGCTACCTTTTAAGGAAAAGCCTTTACAAGTTGGCTTATGAAAAGGCAAAAACATGAGACTACAGAGTCACATTCTAATCAAATGCAGTTATTTAAAACAGCAGTTTAAGTATTTTTATGAGTCTTCTGCTGGTTCGTGAAAACTTTTGAACATTGATAACAGTTTAATGACAGTAGCGTCTTTAAATAAACGTCCAGACCTGTATCTCAACTAAAAGCAACCAATAAAAGATAGTTTTTAAAGGTCCATTTAAAAGCTTGTAAGCAGAGAGCCAAACACATATCACTTGGGAGAGAGGTCCGCATTAGCATGATTTTAGGATGGAAGGCAAGGCAGCTCTTTACTATTAAGGTGCAATGTGGGCTGCCCTTTTTCAAAAATCTGCATTTTGTCCTCTGAAATATTGGTCAGTTGGTTCCATATTGAGGCACGTGCAGCTTGAATGGCTGAAGCCAAATTCCTCCTCCCCGTTGCTGTGCTTCCAGCCCCATAAAAATGCTGAACATGACTCAGTGGACACAGCTAAATGGAATGAAAATGGGACAGAGGTATCTTATATGAGCAGAGTCCTTTCGTTCATGGAAAGCGGATCCTGGATCCAACACAGTAAGACAGGCATGAAGAACCTCCAGTCCACAGACCCACTTGGTTACACCCCTCCCTTCATGAAACCTCTTTCCAGACCCCACCAACCCTGGCCTGAAGGCTACCAGCAGCTTGGGGCAAGGAGAGAAATCATCTGGTTATCTCCACTCTGTGACTGGAGATAACTGAGGGATTTCCTTAATGCAAGGACAAGCGGCAGATCACAGAAAGGAGACAAGGTAGCTGCAACCATTTGGCTGCTGGTTGCAGAAGCTTCTGCAAGTACCAGCTGAGTGCACTTCACTCCGTTATCATTCCCCATGTGAGTAACGAGAAGCAGGAGTGAAGCCAGGCTGCGCACTCAGCTAGTACTTGCCAGAGTTCCTGCAGGTGCTGCTTCCCTCATCTTTTCCCTTTTCACAGGGAAAGTGAAACCAGCTCCCTGCCTGAAGTGCTGGCTAGGAAAGGTGCTTTGGCTGGGGACCCAATAACATCGGTCAGCATGGCATGATCACATCCGTGATGTTGTTTAGCCCACTGAGGGGGTAGGTGGGTCGTCCAACCCACCCACCCCACCTAAAAGTAGTTCCCCACCCCTAGAGTAAGTCAGACATTTGTAATTTCAGTACAGTAAGTATAGACTTTTCGTATCCCTCATTTTCTTCCCAGATACTGACAGCTGTGAAAGGTGGATGAGCTGCAAAAGTGAATTCTTAAAGAAGTACATGCACAAAGTGGTCAATGACCTTCCTGCTTGCCCTTGTGCGTATCCCACAGAAGTAGCCTACAGCATTGCAGATATCTATGACCGGCTTAAGCGGAAGAACTTCCGCTGGAAAGATGCGAGTGGACCAAAGGAAAAACTGGAGATCTATAAGCCTACTGCTCGCTATTGTATCCGGTCCATGCTGTCCCTGGAGAGCACCACACTGGCAGCTCAGCATTGCTGCTATGATGACAGCATGCAGCTCATTACCAGGGGCAAAGGAGCCGGCACACCCAACCTGATCAGCATAGAATTCTCGGCAGAACTACATTACAAAGTGGACATTTTGCCCTGGATCATTTGCAAAGGAGACTGGAGCAGATATAATGAAGCCCGGCCACCTAACAATGGTCAAAAATGTACAGAGAATCCTTCGGAAGAGGACTATTACAGACAATTCCAGGAAGCAAGGGAGTACTGAAAGAAAGAGAAAAGAGCCAGCCTCTTTCAAAGTGCGCAAAACACAGCTGGTTGCTCTGCAGGACACAAAATTGAATATATTGGAGTGAACCTTGCCCCTCCCCGGTAACTGTATATAGTTGTATAGAATACACATTTTTCATAGATAGGTGTTATTTATATATGCATATACAAACGGCATACTGGCAAATAGTCACGGAGTTGTCTTGACAGCCATTTATGTAGTGACATGCATTCTGCAACAGTGTGAGGTTTTATGTTTAAAACCCATGCTCGTTTAAGTACTTGGGAATGATCTTTTGTTGGTGTTCTTAGCTAAATCTGGGTCCCACTGGATTCCGTGCAAAAAGCTCAGTTTTCTGTGGCTGAAGAAACAGATCTTAAGAGTTGGATCCTCAAATGAAAACCCTGTTCATTTAGAAGGGACTTTTGCTAGTGGAGAGAATGATCTTGGGGGGGGGGGGGGGTTACTTAATATTCTGTGGTGGTTTCAAGCTGTATCTGAAGGTAGTATTTCTGCTCAGGAGAGAATACTACCACAAGGTCCACTGCAGCCAGGAACAAAAATCAACATTGGATCAAATTGTGTCTATGCAGGAGTCAGGCTTCGATTTGGGTCAAAGGCCATGCATATGGTTGACTTCCATGAGTAGAAAATTGTAATGCCTAAAGTACACCTTTGACAACCTCAGAGAGCCCTTCCTGTACTATGTGCAATGAGCACCTACCGGATGTGTTTGTTAAATCAAGTGGGAGGAACCGCAACGGGACGATATAAAATTGTTTCTATACATAAATTATTTAATACAAATGCAGTTAAGCATAATTTCTTTAGAGATATATTAATGACACTATTTAGCCATATTTATGAGAGGATGTAAAAACATTTCGAAACGACAGGACAATATTTGGACACGATGGCCTTATAGGGCCCCTTCCAACTCTACTATTCTATGGTAGGTATAACAGACGAAGCAGAACCACGCTCTTGTAATTCCCCTTTCAGAGGGGCAACTTATCTTGCAGTTCAACCTGACATAAGGCCAGCTACAAAGAGTGCTTATCTCTGGGCATCTACGACTACTACAATAGTTGTTGTTGTTATTGTAATTATTATTATTAATCATGCCACCACCCAAAAATAAGGCCTTGGAAGATTTTTACATGAATGTATTAATACCCTCCAAGGCCTTCTTCACGCATCACATATAGGATTACAAGGACCTATGTTACAAATGCATGGTACAAACTTCTGTATCATACAGGTACACTTGTCCAGGAACCGGCATTGACTGCATCTCCCTTTTGAGAGTCCAATTGCTGACTAACCTTGGTTTAACAGCCTTAAGTGATCACCAACTTGAAGCAGGCTTACCCACTATGCATAAAGCAAAACATGTTCAGTATCTTAATATTCAGGAATTACAATAAAATAATAATAATAATAATAATAATAATAATAATAATAATAATAATAATAATAATACAACCAGACCATTTAATTGGGATAGGTATCAAATGTGTTCTGTACTGAAGGTTAAAGGTTTGTTATACTTTATGGTGGACAGTGGTAGTTTCCCAGGTTCAAATTATCCATAAATAATCATTATTGGTATACGAGTTCACTCGCCTATTTAGGACCTATTAACCCAGTCATTTTAAATGCTTCTTAATAGAAGTAGTTTTGGTAGGAAGGCAGGGACATATTCTCCATGTCCTGTTCTGGTCCACCAAAATTGAGAATGCTTTCAGTGGATTCAAATGCACTTAACTATATATTTGTAATTTGTTCTTACAACGGCATTGAGAAAATGATCCAATCCATTTCAGTAGCCATGCACTACCATCCTGCTAATTTAAGCAGCATTCATGTTAAGTCTATAATGTATGCACAAACTCCAATTCTGAAAGAATGTGCTATACAGAGAGTTGTTGTTGTTTTTAACACACACATTACTAGGTATTGGGTTGGTTCCAGATCCATGCTCGATCAACTGCACTGGCAGAAGAGGACTCCCCAACCACTCTGTCTGACAGCAGCCCCTCCAGTCCCCTGAAAATATTACACAGAGTGTCAGGAGACTTGCTAAGTGGTGTGTGTGGAGGGGAAGGCGGAGAGATGGAATCCCCCAAAATGGTGAGCATAGCCCTTCCTCTCATGGAAGGCAGTTTCTGGATTGAAGACATTCTTCTTATCAAGCCTGTATACCAAATAAATGCACCGTGTTATGCAAAAACATAATTATCTCTTAAAAAGTCTTTAACAATGAGGGGATGGAGAGTTATAAATTCTTTAATTTAACTGCATTATCTTTGTAGTGTATTTATTATTCAGCTTTACTTAACATGCATCTGCAAAGTTCGCCATGTACGGAAAGAGACTTTCTGAGAGGCATGAATATGTTTCATAAAACATAAACCCAAAGCAAGCTTCACATAAACCCAAAGCGAATTTATAAATAAAGCTATACTGAGACAGCTGTTCACTTGCATTCTCATTAAATGGAAGTTAAAATTCAACAGGGGGAAGGTGCTTGTAGTTCAATGAGGAGAGCCAGGTGAAGTGGGATCCCCTTCCAAGGCCACCCAGTGACAGTGTCTTCTGGTGGAATGGCTTAAAAAATTATTGTGCATGCACTAATGGCTTTAGTGCCTCACCAGCAGCCTGGGACAGAATCAACGTGGAAGGAACTTCAAAAAGTAGCTTGCATTGTGAGGTCTAAGTAACACACTATTAACATCGGCAGTTGCAACAAGACTTGTCAAGGTGAAAGGAGGGAATTATTTTAGAGTTTGTCTCTCACCTCATTTATTAAAATCCCATTGCCTCCGACCTGCCAAGACTAGAAATACTTTGGCAGACCACAACAATATGTTTTCAGGATCACTGCAGCTTTCCCCAGCACCAGCCTTGGAACAGATCACAGGGAGAACTATTTCACTCTCTGTGGTCTTCTGTAATAGTATTCTAAAATAATACTAATGATATTATTTTTGCTTGGAAAAAATGATTTTTATAGCCAGTTATATTTAGTATCCCATTGACAACTGTGACAGCACGGCCCAATTTTGCTTCTGGCTCCAGCTTGGAGAAGTCCATGAATGGCTTAGCTAGGGCTTGATTTTGTAAGTAATGAAGTGTGCATCTGTGTGTAATGTAATGAGAGCTTTCTTAACATAACATGGAGTCCCTAATCAGAGATCAGAAGACCTTAACACCAAGCATTGTGCAAACCAGAGGCATAAGTAAGACAGTCTCCCTCTGTGTGGGGATGGCACAGTATGTGACCTACAAGACAGCAACCAGGATGATCAGGGGTCTGGAAACAGAGCCCTATGAAGAGAGACTGAAAGAACTGGGCCTGTTTAGCCTGGAGAAGAGAAGATTGAGGGGAGACATGATAGCACTCTTCAAATACTTAAAAGGTTGTCACACAGAGGAGGGCCAGGGTCTCTTCTCGATCCTCCCAGAGTGCAGGACACGGAATAACGGGCTCAAGTTAAAGGAAGCCAGATTCCGGCTGGACATCAGGAAAAAAATCCTGACTGTTAGAGCGGTATGACAATGGAACCAGTTACCTAGGGAGGTTGTGGGCTCTCCCACACTAGAGTCATTCAAGAGGCAGCTGGACAACCATCTGTCAGGGATGCTTTAAGGTGGATTCCTGCATTGAGCAGGGGGTTGGACTCGATGGCCTTGTAAGCCCCTTCCAACTCTGCTATTCTATGATTCTATGATGATCTCTTCAGCTCAAGTTTGGCTTTTAAATGGCATTATGATAGCCCTGTTCTCAAAAGTGAGAAAATAACATGGGGAAGAAGAAGAAGAGTGGATTTATGGGGCAGTATCCAATGTTACCTGTGCACCTCCGCTGATTATGCTGTATTGTGGGACCCAGTGCCAGTGCAACAGGCCTAGAGCCCCAGAAATAAGCTGAAATTCTCACTTCCAGCATGGGACAGGTCCACAGTACTTCCTTCTACAAGCTTCGGTGACCCATTTCAAAAACAAGCATTTCTGCTCATTTTTGGTTGTTTTAGGAAGTGCTAGCTTCCTGTTGTGCCTGTGGTAGGCCTTGCTGGTGCACAGGCACTATTGGATACTGCCCATATCATCCATGCACATGTACATGTGCACTCTGAACCATAGACATAGGCCATGTTGGCTACCACTTTCCTCCATACTGCTCTGGAATGACACAATGTCCAGGGCATTCGGTGAAAAGAAAATGGTGGCTGCCAGGAACAGCCACAGAAATCTGGTCCATTATCGCCACTGGTAGAGAAAGGCAGCCCACCTTCAAATGCAGTCAATGAATCAGGAGAAAAGAAAAATGTAGCCATTCGTAACCCCATGCATTTGTTTGGAACAAATGAAAATTGAAGTGAATGGATTTCAATCTCAGTTTTTCATTCATTCATTCCCCCAAATGAACGCACATCCCAACCTGAATTCTTTAACTGAGGATGTTAGGAAGTGAACCTCAGATCTCACACATTCGGGTTCTCAGGGTTATATTTCTCTCTATGAGCTACTTAAGATTTGCTTTCTTTGCTGAAATATTCCATTAGGCACAAATCCTGGACGTTATGTCTTTGTCATATTTAACATGCTAAGTGCCCAATCTTATGGCATGCAGCATCACTGGTCAGAACTCCCTGAACTCAGATTCTTCCGAGAATCCTATGCCCTGACGGGCTCAAGTTGTCAAGGCAGGGTGAGTGGTATTTATTCCTTCATTCGTAATATTTATAAACCACACATACACTGCCTGGAGACACCCAAAGTAATGCACATGTTTTAAAAGCAGCTCTTAAAACAAACTATAAAATACCATTAAAAAAAATAAACTAAAAACAATGGCAACAGCAGCCACAAATAACATACCAGTCTCAGAAGTAACGGAGTTTCACTCGGCAGCTAGCAAAAAGGTTTTTTTAAAAATGAGAACATTTTCTGGCTGGATAACAGCTGGGAAGTAGCCAAGAGAGATTTCCTTGCTCGAGAGCCTTCTGTGGCATTGGTGCAGTAACAGAAGAAGCTCTCCTCCTTGCTCTCATGTTTGTTTGTTTGTGTTTTACTTAAGCGGGTGATGAAATAGTGGAGTCAAGCTTCCCTCAAAGATCTCAGAGAAAGGCGAGGAACGTGTGGGAAAAGATAGTCCCTCACATCAAGGAGTTGTCTGAACAGGGGACAGGTAAATTAAAAAAAAAAGGAAAAATACAAACGATAAACAATAATAAGTACAGTGCATAATAAAACAAAGATAAACTAGCAGAAAAGGATAACAACAAAACAGCAGCAAAATAAAACAGTGCAAAGATCTAAAATATAGGGAGGAAGAGAGAGAGAACATGTGACCCTCCAGATGTTGTTGGACTCTGTCTTCCATCAGGCCCAGCCAGGATGGCCAATCATCAAGGAATATGGGAGTTGTAGTCCAACATATGGAAGGACACCAATCCCAACCCCTGATCCAAAAGCACTAAAAACAAAAAATGTCTTCAGCTGGTGTTGAAAATATAATATAGCCACCAGGCATCATGGGAAGGTGAGGAAAGCACTCCACAGATGGGGTGCCACCACTGAAAAGGCTCCTCTTTTGTAGCCATCCATCTTGTCTCATTTGGTGGAGGCACCTGAAGGAGGGCCTCAGAGGCTAAGTCTTTGTCTGAAAGCTTTGAGTTTCCTTTGTGAGTCTATGGCAGGTTTACACAACTTGTGGCCCACTAAGCAAATCACAGCTAACCAAGCCATGAATTATACTGAGTATTTCACACAAACACCATTTTTGGATTCACGCCCCTGCTGACTTAAGAGCCACTAGACTCCTCTGCTACTCATAGCCTGGGGAATACTGCTGGGTGGGTGCGTGTCAGTGGAACACACATAGATTATTCATTGTTGTTGTTGTTTATAAACCACTCTAATCTAAAAAAGATTCCTGAGCAGTGAACATTAAAGAACAACAATCAAAATACAAAAGAATAAAAAAGATCTCAGTATTGGGGACTGCTGCTGCTGCGATTGAACACCCAATCCTCCCCCCTGACCCTTGGCACGTTCGATCACCCTAAATTGAAAAGCCCATTTAATGGGATTTGAAACCAGCTCTGTATAACCTGTTATCTATCTCCGCCTGTTCGTTCTCTCTCTCTCTCTCTCTCTCTCTCTCTCTCTCTCTCTCTCTCTCTCTCTCTCACACACACACACACACACACACACACACACACACACACACTGCCTAACATATAGCAGTGGGACACAGCTGCATTTCTTTTATGTGAAGTAAACAAGTGACTCATCGTATGGTAGGGAACCCAAAAGATGAGCAGATTATATCCACAGTCTTTCCTGGTAAGCCTCACCAGTGAATTTATAAAATATTGCCATTTCTCTCCATCCCGGCATGTACATTTTCAGACTTTTCATAGATATGTGCCTTTGGATCTGCCACTGCGCTGTTCAGTATGAGGAGCAGCACGAAGCCCAAAACAGCTGCAGTCATTACAATGTGCCATTGCCAAAACCGATAATATCATAGCAAGGGAAAAAAGGGGGAAGTGGGTTTTTCTGGGTGGGTGGGTGCTTTTACATAAGGTGCAACCTATAGGCTTGGCAACCTGCAAGCCCTAAGGCTCCACATGGCCCTCAGCCTAATTTCAAAAGTGTTCTGTTCAGACCTCTGGGAAGAGCAATCTGTCCTCTCTCTGACAGCACACTGCATGAGGGAAAAGGAGACAGGAATTGGGGGGGGAAGAGAGAGACCGGGGTGGGTGGGGGAGAGGATAGCTAATTATGGCTATGGCCCCACCCACATTGGTTTCAGCCCCATCCACTCCCAGCATGCACCCTGATAAATGACCCCAAGAGAGTGCAGCTCTCAACAGAAAAAAGGTTCCCCACCCTTGCTATACACAGAGGTAGGGTGGCCACTGATGAATCACCACAGAAGAGGAAATACATCACCAAGAAAGATGATTAAAAAAAGGGTAGTGATTTGCATAACATTGGCATAAGCTAATTTATCTGAACAGATGCAAATTTAGAAATTATTCTTATAATTTAAAGAGAAATCCACTACATTTCAACACACTGTGGAAGACTGTGACCAGGTGACCCATGTGCCTACCTGTTCAAGTCTGCTGCCCAGGTGCTAACTCTTCATGGGCGACAGTTCTTATGGTTCTTTATCATTAAACCAGACTTGGACAGGATGGCCCTTCAGATAGAGAAGTGTCTTCTCTAAAAGAGGGCACCTGGCCAACCTATGACAGAGGCCACACACTAGCACCAGCTTTGGTTTGCATGTCTATTGGAATCAATGGGCTGAAACATGCCCTTGGATAATGGCCCTAATGAGAAAATAGGTAATACACAAACTAGTTTTGAGGTCGTGCATCACTGCAAAGCTAATGCTGGCATCAAGACAACATAGGCAGGAACTTGCACTACCATAACGACGGAGGCAAGGAGGACAAAAGCATATAAGCAGACGACATTTTTCAGCACATAGCAAAGTTCCTGCACACTTGCTTTTTCTTTCTCCCTCCCCCTTCCCCCCTCCTGTTTCTACAGGACATGATTTTTTTTAAAAAAAACCCACCACCATGTGGTGTTTTCCCTGTGAATTTGTATCTGGTTATAATTTTTCAGTGGAAAGTTGCTCAGGCAGTTTCCATTATAGTTTACCCACACACTACAAGGCAAATTAAGGGGCTGACTTGGTAATGGCTAGAGCATGTACGTGCCCACAAATTTGTAAATAAAGGCAGGAAATCTCCCAGTCATTCACTCTTCAGCGCACCCCCAGACACCACTATTGTTAGCAACACATGGAGAACCCACAGGGGTAGACAGAAGGGTAAACGGGGCCGTTCTCTTTGTACTTCACAGAGGGCAAGGGAGCGTTTCACCACAGTTTTGACAAAAGTTCTCAAATTCCAAGACAGAGCTTAAAATAAGTCAGGCATGAAGAAACCCAGCTTTGACTCTAAAAAAATAATAATAATAATAATAATAAAAAAAACCTTCTTCATCTTACATAGAATCACAGCAGGTTCATAACTTTCTAGCCAGTTACAGAATGATGTGGGTGTTTGCTTGGTGGTATTTGGAGCGGGGGGGGGGGGGGGCTGTTTGTTTTTTAAAGGTGCATGTGTGGTTATCCCTGAACAAAAATGCAATGACATGCCATCAACAAACGGGAGCAAGGTTGTCGTTGCAACTCAATGTGATTTGCTTTGAAAATCCAAGATTGTCAGGGATGAAGAGAATTTAATGTATGACTGCACATCATTTTCTACACAAGCCCCAAGTACGTGTGGCTAAGTTGGACAGAGCCTGACACCGCAAACAGCTCCCTTGGCCACAGTATTTGCTTGTGGAAGACTTTATTATACACTGTGAACAGGTTATGTTGCCAGATGTCCTTTATTTTAAGACCAAGCATCCCAAATCTTTATTTGGAGGTGACGGGGGCAGGTGCGGGGTGGGTGGCAGAGGGTTAAGTGTCAGCATACACCTCAGATTCTCCCTCCTTTCAAACTGTCTGCTCCAGTTGTCAATATATATTCAATTTGTATCTGATACTGCAACATATTTTCCAGCGGGCCTGGCCCTTATCATTAGGCAGAGTAAGTGGCAGCCTCAGGCGGCAGATTCGGAGGGGTACAGGATGCATAGAGCTAAATGTGTTATGCAGCTTGCCTTGTGCCCCTAAGATAGCATCTTGCCCTCAGGTGCAACGGAAAATCCTGCCCTGTCACCAGTGCTGAAATAAGATCCAACCGCCAGTCTGGTATGTGTTTGTACACGGATGGGGATCGGGGATTGGGGTGGGGGCAACTTGCCCTTTGCCTCAGGCAGCAAAATGTATTGGGGCAGCTCAATTTCCTAGCCATGCTTTCTAGTATACTCTGCATTTGGAATATGAAAATGATTGCATTCAGGAGCTATTTATACGTTTGCGATACCTAAAAGTAAGTGGGGATGACCCCTGCTTTTCTTAGGAAAATATGATGTTAAACAGATTAACGTTCATTATAACCACCCAAGAACTTGGAGCTTCCTAACCCCCACAATCTGGAGCTCTTGTGGAAGCACTGTATTCCCAAACAAGTGATCCCAAAATTCCCATTGCCGATTAAGATACATTGTCTTGAAACTGTGTGCTAAGTTTTGGACTGAAGTCTTTGGTGAACTTGATAAGATACTTGGGCAGCAGTGGGAGAGAACACCAGAGTTGGCACTTTTACGACTATTTCTGGGAAACAACAGAAACTGCTCTGTTAAGCCATTGGCTAGATTTTTGTTGGCAGCAGCCAGACTGGTCATTGCTCAATTTTGGAAAGACCTAAGAGGAGTTTCGTTGGATGCCTGATGGACTCGGGTTTGGAAGATTGCCTTATCTGAAAAATTAACAAACAAGTTACAATTGGCAAAAGGAAGTAGGGGTCACGATGCATTCGCTATGGATTGGTATCAATTTATTATGTATGTTGGTAACACTCAATTTCATAACACTCTGCCTGTAGCATATCGATCTCTCTGGTTCATGTGAATAATGTACTTTGTATTTTTCTGCCTTGATTTATTATAATTACTGAATGCTTGGACTATCACATGTAGGGGGTGGGTAGAGGAAATAAGTATTAATTTTCAAAAATTTAAAAATAAAATAAAATTTGAAAAAAAGAAAACTGTGTGCTAGGACAAAACAAAAGACTCTGCAACCCAGCTCAGCTATGTTGCAAATGTACATGGCACTTTATGAGACCACAGAGCTAAAGGAGCAGCTTTCAGCATTTTACCAGAAAGGAAGAACAAAAAAGCATTAATCCAAAAGGTAGCCCAGTAATACCCCCAAATGCAACGGGATCCCCCCCTCCCCGGCTTTCCCTCAACACTATGAGGATCTCGTCTCATGACTATTTTCATGAGGATACCAACACTTGTTTTCGTTCCCTTGTTTCTCTGAAGCAGACATCTTGTCCCTGGAAAAGACAGTTTGCTTACCTGTAACTGTAGTTATTCGAGTGGTCATCTGTGCAGTCACACATATGGGCTCTGCGCCTGCGCAGGGCCAGGTTCGGAAACTTCTCTAGCTGAAAGTCTTTTAGGCGGGAACCCCTCCCCCATCGTCCACTAAGCATGCTCAGGGGTTCCCGTCTAATCCCCTCAGTTCCTGAAACCGCCTAAACAGTCTCACTGAGGAGAACCACCAGGTGATCAAATAAGTTAATGACACCATAGTGGGGACGGTGGGAGGGTTGTGTGACTGCACAGATGACCACTTGAAGAACTACAGTTACAGGTAAGCAACCTGTATTTCTTCTTCGTGGTCTCTGTGCATCACACATATGGGCGAATAACAAGCTGACTTACAAGACGTGGCGAATAACAAGAGGTGGGTGGTGTCAGGTGATAGATGAGTCTCACAGAATTGCCGATAAGATGGCACGCCCTACGCGCTCTGATGTCCAGACGGTAGTGGCTGGCAAAAGTCAGTGGAGTCGACCAGGTAGCCGCTTTACAGAGGTCTGGTAGAGCGATCCCCTTTTCAAAGACTGTAGAGGTGGCCACTCCTCTCGTGGAGTGGGAACGCACCTTACCCTCCAATGAGAGCCAGCGAGTTCATAGGCTAGCTTAATAGTCTGAACCACCCAAGCAGATATTCTCTGCGGGGATGCCTGAAGTCCCTTTTTCTTGCCCCCATAACAAACAAAGAGTCTTTGGGATCTCCGGAGAGTAGCAGTTCTGGACTGGTAGAAGGCGAGGGCCACCTTACGTCCAGGGTATGTAGAGCAGACTTAATAGATGTCGGCAAAGGAAAGAAACTTGGGAGCGTGATGTCCTGCCCAAGGTGGAAAGAAGAAACGACCTTCGGGAGAAAAGCTGGATCCGGTCTAAGGACCACCTTGTCAGCATGAAACACCATGTATGGTGGATCTATGCGGAGTGCTGCTAGTTTGGATGCACGCCTAGCAGATGTGACTGCAACGAGGAATGCCACTTTGAAAGTTAGTAGCCGCAGATCAGTCCTTGCTAGAGGCTCAAAAGGCTTGGCAGACAGTGCCTTGAGCACCACGGAGAGGCTCCATTGAGGGACAAAGGAGCGAACTGGTGGGATGGTGTTTTTCATGCCCTTCATGAACCGTTTTGTCAAAGGGTGCCTGAAGACCGGACAGCCCTGAATCCAATGGTGTGAGGCAGAGATAGCTGCTAAATAAACTCTAAGTGACGAGAACTTGAGTCCTTTTTTAAATAAAGAAAAAAGAAAGGAAAGCACTGTTGCTATTGGTGCTGAAAACGGGTACTCGTTTCTACTGAGGGCAAAGGCAGAAAATGCTGTCCATTTTTTTGCGTATGATCTTCTAGTAGCTGGTTTCCTAGCTGCTAGAATAATGTTCCATACGTCAGTAGGCAGCGGTTGGTTGTCTAACGTTGCCTTATCCTCCATGCCGTTAGGTTTAGGGACTGGACATCCGGATGGAAGATGAGTCCCTTCTCCTTGGATATGAGGTTGTGGCATTGGGGCAGTCTGATAAACTCCGCTGAGGGCAGTTTGAGTAGCGGAGTGAACCACGGCTGCCTTGGCCACCAAGGCGCTACTAAGATGGCATTGGCGTTGTCGCTGCGCAGCTTTACAGTGACTCTTGAGAGGAGTGGTATGGGGGGAAACAGGTACAGGAGCTGTCCTGTCCACGTCCTCTCAAAGGCGTCTCCTAGAGATGCTGCCCCGTGGCCCACCCACGTGCAGTATTGGTTGCAGATGGCGTTCTCTGGTGACGCGAATAAATCTATTACAGGCTGTCCCCATGCCTGGAAGATCATGTCTAGCACAGAGTCCTTCATCCGCCACTCGTGTGTATCCACAAAGGTGCGGCTGAGGTCGTCTGCCAGAATATTGTCCTGGCCTGCGATATGAATGGCAGACAAAGTCATGTCGTGGGCAATTGCCCAAGGCCAAATGTCCAAAGTTAGGGAAATCAGGTCCATGGACGGCATCCCACCTTGCTTGTTTATATGCCAGACAGTAGCCATGTTGTCCGTATGAATCTGGATTACATGACCTGACAAGGTCTGCTGAAAGGCATATAGTGCTTTTTGGATAGCCATCAACTCCAAAACGTTGCTGTGTCTTGTCTTGTCTAGGGAACTCCAACGCTCTTGAATGGTTAGATCCCCACAGTGGGCTCCCCAGCCCAATAAGGACGCATCTGTCATAAGATGCTGTGTTGGCAGTGGGGGTTTGAAATCTAAGCCCTGTGTGATATTGGGCAGATTCGTCCACCAAAGGAGTGTGTTCTTTATCTTGGTAGGGAGCGACAATTTCACTCGATGAGCGTCCAATGTATTGTCGTACTCCCGCAGAAGCCACAACTGTAGAAGTCTCATGTGCAGACGTGCCCACGGGACGACGTTGACCGTAGCTGCCATAAACCCCAATAACCTTTGTACCTGGAAGGCAGAGGTGATTTTAGAGCGGAAGAGCTTAAGCGCAAGCTTAATTAGCATATTGGCTCTGTCCTCCGGAAGGAAAGCCCTGGAGCGGGTTGAGTCCAGAATTGCTCCAAGGAATTTAATTTTTTGGGTTGGTTGAAAATTTGATTTTTCCTTGTTGATGCAAAGGCCTAATTCGTTGAGGAGTTTGATGGTGAGGTAGGTATTACAGGCGGCTTCTTGCTCCGTATTAGCCACTATCAGCCAATCGTCCAAGTAGGGGTAAATTTCTACCCCTCAAGTCCTCAGAAAGGCGCAAACTGGTGCCATACACTTTGTGAAGACTCGAGGAGCAGTAGAAAGACCAAAAGGAAGCACTTTGAATTGGAAAATGTCTTCCCCCACTATGAACCTGAGGAATTGGCGATGGTCAGGATAAATAGAGATGTGGAAATAAGCATCTTTAAGGTCTATGGAAGTAAACCAATCCCCTTGGGAGAGGAAAGGTAGGATGCTTGCTAAAGAGTTCATCCGGAATTTTTTAGGGGTGATGAACTTGTTTAACTCTCTGAGGTCCAAAATAGGTCTCAGCCCCCCATCCCGTTTTGGAACCGTGAAGTAGCGGGAATAGAACCCTCCTCCTAGTGCGCAAGTTGGTAATCGCTCTATGGCACCCTTTTCTAAAAGAGACGTAGTCTCTTGCAATAGAGCGTCTGTAGGTGGCGAGAACCTTACGGTTCCGAGGGGAGGGGAGGTGGAGAACTCTATTTTGTAGCCCTGAGAGATGATGTTAAGGACCCATGCATCAGTTGTAATAGTGGCCCAATTGCGGAAAAAAGGGGCGAGGATGTCACCAAACTTAGGTGTTAAGCTGTTTGGTAAATGACAGTCAAAGACACTGTCTTTGATTCGGATCAGGCTTGCTCTTGTTTTGCTTGAAGCGTCCTGGGTATTGCTGTCTCCTGAACTGACCTTGAGGTTGGTATGTAGTGGGACGGTCTTGTAATTGGAATTGCTGTTGCCTTGGTTGGAACTGTTGCTGCGTTCTCGGCCAGCGCCTCTGGTGGAATGATCTCTGAAGTTGTTGTTGTTGCTGACCAATCCCCATTTTCTTAGCCGTGTTTTTGGCTTTTTGGATGCTCTCCATGGACTCATCCGTGGAGGAGTGGAAGAGTCCTTCCCCGTCAAAGGGAAGGTCTTCAATGCGGGTATGAGCTTCTTGTGATAGTCCTGCGGACCTAAACCATGCATGACGTCTTAATGCAATGGAGGCCACCATTGCCTTTGAAGCACAGTCCGTAGCGTGTCGCGCTGTATTAAGTTGTTGGCGTGACAGCCTCATGGCCTCCGTGTAAAAGACATTAGCCAGCTCTCTCTGATCATCTGGCAGATATCCAGAAAGGGTTGCCATCTTTTCCCACAAAAAAGACTGATATTTAGCCATGGTGGCTTGGTAATTGTGTACGCGGAGTGACAAAGACGAAGAAGAATAAATTCTCCTTCCCAGGCCGTCCAGTCTACGACCCTCCTTGTCAACCGGTGCATTATGCTTCCTTTGAGTACGCTCCTGGGACGCCTCCACGATGATTGAATTGGGTTTGGGATGGGTGAAAAGGAAGGGAGCTGTCTTTTCTTGGATTTTGTAAATGTTGTCCAGCCTCCTCGACGTTGGTGGCATAGAGGAGGGCATCTTTCACGACTGTTGTGCTGTGCGTAATAGCGCAGGTAGGCATGGAATTGCCGCTGGGGTAGATGACTCGCAGTATAGATCGTCGTACACCGGGTCATTTAATTTTTCTATTGGCTGGGACATTTCGATCCCCAGGGATCTCGCCATCCTTTGCACTTGGTCAGTGAAATGTGCCAAGTCTTCAGAGGGGGAGATTACATCTGTCGCTACAACTAAATCATCCGGTGAAGGGATGGATGGTGCCGGCGATGGTTCTTGAGAGGAGTCTGATTGATAATCTTCATTAGACGGCTCATCCAATGCACTTCCCCTTACCCTAGTTGCGGGCAAAGATTGCAGAGCCTGAGACGGTACCGACGTAGTCGGTTCCGTAGTCTGCACTGGTTGAGGTGGAGGTCTTGGTACCGAGGGTTGTGGCGGTGGTGGCATAGCGGCAGTATCTTCTGCGGGTGGAGGGCAGGAAATTGTTTCTGATGGGGGCTGGCGAAAGCGCGGATAAGGAGCATAGTGTTCCTGGTAGTAATAAAAGTCTTGCTCTCGCCTATGTCTCCAATCCTCGTAATAGTACGGAGGATAATGTGGGGGTTGCCAATCCTGCCTCCTGTTTGGTGTGCGTGGGTGGCCCCCGTAGTCGTAGTATTGGCTTGAATGAGCTGAAGCCGGTGAACGATCCCGGCTGTATCCATAGGGTGAAACAGAATGGTACCGACGGCCGTCAATATCGGGAGGAGGCATATCTCAGTACCGATGCGTGTCGGTATCGAAAACTCGGTACCGATGTGTGTCGGCATCAATCATCGGTTGTGATTCATGTCTTTGTCGGTACCGATGTCCATCGGTATCTTGAGACAATTGCTGGCTTTGGCGGAATCGAGGGAAGGTAGGACCCTCTTCTGCCAGTGTCGGATCTTGCGAGGAGCCTCTAATCTCTCCTTCTGAGATTGATGCCCTTACACTTGTCTCCTCAGTCGGTATTGTAATGTTAGGATTGCACCCAAGGAAGCCTCCTCAGTTGAGGAGGAGGCAAACTTACAAGAAGTAGAGGGTGTTTCCTCCCCCACAGCCGGACCAGAGACCAGTGCGCAGTTGGTAGGGAGTCATTCCATGGAGGAGAATGCAGGTCCTGTGGAGGAGCCACGGGCCAGTCAGTTGCTTCCTCTGCCTGTCGCTCCTGAGGCTGAGTCAGAGACGGAGGTGGTTCGACCACCCAGCCCCCGCGAAAGGAGACGAAGGAGAAGGGCAGAACAAATGCAGGTGGTGAGGCGAAGTATGCGCCTGCAGAACAGGCAGGGAAAAGACGCTGAACTGTAGGAGGGGGTTGGGTCAAAAGGTGGAGGAATGAGGCACAGCTGGGATCTGGGTGGGGTCATGCTGGCAGGGTTTGAAAAGGGAGAATCTGACCGCTGGTCTGGTGTAGCAAACACCTTTCATTCTTCCGGTTGCTACTGTGTCCCGACGCCTTGCCTTGTGACTGTGACTCTGGATTGCTGACCTGGACCAGCTTGATTTACTCCGCTTGAACGTGTATCCGTGGGACTCTGGACGACTGACTCGGCTATTGATTTAGGACTGGACTGGACCTTCGCTTACTCCTGGCTCCTTGACGCCCACACCCCCTGTTTTGGTGCTTCGACCCGGACTGGTAGGCTTACGCTGCAGAACGTGCCTCTGGCTAAGAACTCTTGGACTCTGTTTAAAAGACTGGGCTGTCCTTAGAACAGCAGCAGCCCCCTCCTGCATTCTTGGCCAGAGATTTATGGCCGAGTAATTGACCATAAAACCCTAAAGCAATAAAACCATTTAGAGGAACGCTTGACTTGCGGCTGGTCACTGAAATGTAATGATATTGAACGGAGGAGGAACCGGAGAAGCCAGTATTTGTTCCGTACGTGGTGGTGTCAAGGCCGGTGGTGAAGACAGAGTTGTCCGTCTCGGTATCGAGAAGGCTCTTGGTACCGAAAGTGTCGGTATCGGACTTGCCGATATTGGAGGCGTTTTTTGCAAGGACAGCCTCGATATCGGGCTCCTCGGTGCCGTAGGACGCTTTGGTATCGAAGTCATCGGTACCAGAGTCTTCGGTATTGAAGGGTTTGACTTAGTCGATTTTTTCTTTCCCTCCTTCGATTTAAGTTTGCTTTTCTTCCTTTGGGGTTCTTCAGACCCAACATGCTCTCTCGCTCTCTTAGAGATCTTTCTGGCCGCTTTTGATGAAGCGGAGAGAGAGGAGGAAGAGGGGGGAACTGATAAGGCATCACTCCGCGAAGGAGGAGGTTGGGGCATCGACTCCATAGTATTGGGAGTTTTGGAGCATCGAGACGTACTCGGTTTCTCCACTGCCTCCAACACCTTTTCCCAAAGTAACGCCCGAAGGCGATCTGATCGGTTCTTCCCGGTTTGCCTCGAGAATTTCAGGCAAAACCAGCAGGATTCGACGACATGCGTCTCCCCCAAACACAGCAAACACCGGGAATGTCCGTCCGTTTGAGAAATCTTCTGCCCGCAGGTGGAGCACTTTTTGAATAGGCTTTGCTGTGCCATAGGCACCAAGGCTGAGGTAACGAACAACAAGTATAATGTTGAGAGAGAGAGAGAGAGAGAGAGAGAGAGAGAGAGAGAGAGAGAGAGAAAACTGAAGAAGCAAGAAAAGGATGAAAAATAGGATATTTTCAGCTGAGGTAAACGATACCAAACAGAGAAGTCTCCAAAATGCTGTTGACCCTACAGGCAGTTGAAGAGAACTGGGGAGTTAGGCAGGAACCCCTGAGCATGCTCAGTGGATGGTGGGGGAGGGGTTCCCGCCTAAAAGAATTTCAGCTATAGACGTTTCCGAACCTGGCCCTGCGCAGGCGCAGAGCCCATATGTGTGATGCACAGAGACCACGAAGAAGAAGAATGTACAAGTACTGATGCCAAAAGGAGGACAGAATGGGAAATGTTTACTTGATTCTTTTTTGGAAAGCGCCATGTCTTTTGACAACACTTTGGGCCAAGGCCTACACATCATAAACATGGGCGTCATCAAGAGATGGGAGACAGCCCTTTCCAAAACCTTTCCTGATGAGTTACAATAACGGGATACTTCCAGGTGCTAAACAGGGTTTGATGCTATATTTTAATTGTTTTGCTCTTCTGCATCATATGCCAGATTTACTTTTATGGAAGGTGTTTGTTTTCCCACTTTTTGATATTCCTTTATAAAGCCTTTTAACATATGCAAATTTTATGTAAATCTGTCAGTTTTTGGCGACATGTTCCTCTTTTTTTGGAGATGTGTCAGTGCTATAGCAGCCTGCCCCTGTCATTCCACACAAACATGGGAGGTAGATGAACAGATATTATGCCTTCATGTCTCTCAGTCACTCATTATGTACAAATTAACAACTCAGTACATATAAATTCAGTGAGCCTCAAGAGAATTGGCACTGATCAATCCAATATGCAACGAGAAAATAAGCCCTGAATGTATTAAGCGGACGGTTCACATGACCATTTATAATACAAGGCAACAGGTTCACTACAACATTAGTCATTTCGTGAAGGATAATTGTATGGAACTTGCTTTAAATATATCTATTATTTATATTCTATTTCTACACGGACTACCCCAAACCAGTAGCCTCCTACCCAGGTTACTGATAGGATCTCGCTTTGCTTAGCTTAAACAACTGGACCCATCCCTGTGAATGGGTTTACTTCTGCCTCCCCATAGCACATTGCTTTGAGTTGGTCTCCCACCTTAAGGTCTTGAACAGACACTGAGCTACTAAGCTTCAGCAAAACAGCTACATCAGCCTTCCCAGGACATGGCCTGAAGGTATATGACGTAGATCAGGTACATGTTGTACCAGGTTCCCCAACCTGGTACAACACATGCCAGATGTTCTGGATGACAACTCCCAGCATTCCTGACCATTGGCCATGCTGGCTGGGGCTAATGGGAGTTAAAGTTCAAAGCATCTGGAGGGGAAGGCTGGGCTACATCATATACCTTCAGACTGCACCCCAGGGCAAGGAAAAAGTACATTTGTGAAGCGGTTGATTACCTTTGGATATTTATTTATCATATTCATACCCTGCTCCGCAGCCAAAAAAGGCTCTCGGAGCGGCCTACAATCAGTTAGCAAAGAAGACTACAATCTAAAAAAGTCATGACTCACAAGGAAAAGGAGTTCAGGAGGGAAGAGGGAAAAGAGAGAGAGAGAAATTAAGTAGACCGGGAACAGGGCTGATGGGATTGTCCTGCTCCTGAAGGAGGGGAGTCCAATTGGAGCTGGCCCTGATGTTCCCTCTGCCTGCTCCTGTCCCCCTTGCTCTTTCTGGATATGATACCTACAGTGCAAAAGGTACAAAACAAGGCAACATTTTCCAGCTGCTTTGTCTTAATCAGATGCCTCCACATACTGGAAAATACTGGTCCAAACAGAGACAAGGAAAGCAAGCAAGAAAAACAGTACAGGGGAATTTGCAGTAGCAGCAACCTTCGAATGGAGCCTGACAGTTCTAAGAGAACTGACAGAAATCCCACTGAGCCTAGAAGAAAAACAAAATCTGCTGCCGTCTTCAGAACTGAGCTCATATCTCCTTCATTTGCTTTCTTCATGTGTACAACCTTATCAACAGTTCAGGCTTTATTCTGCCATGACACTGCTCCTGCAACCCCTCACTCCATAGTAACAGTACATTGGCCTGGACACCTGTGTTCTCATGATCTGAGATGCCATTAAGCCACACAATACTGTATTTGGATTTCTGCCCAAGTTCTTTGCTCCCTTCTGGACTCAGAAGTGTTCATACGCTGCTCCAGCCTCAGAAGAAAAAGCTGATAAATATACAGCTCAGTTCTCACCAGGCAGGACTGGTGCCGGAGCTGAACCACTTTATGTGGCACCTGGGATTGGGGAGGGTGCTCATACAGAAAACTCTTCCACACAGAAGACTCAGTGCTAAGGTGGAAATGTTGTCCCTGGCCTTCTCCTTGATATGACACTTTTGTATGTATAGGAATCTCTTTTATACTACAAATAAGGGGAGGAGCCCTCACAGAAGGAACAAACAAGGAATGGATCCTGTAAGAAAATACTAGGTCTATACCATCCAATCTGTGCTAACAAGACTGTATCGGATATTTTCTAGTGTGAAATATGCTAGACAATATGGGGCAGATCAAAAGGAAAATAGTCCTTTAATAAATCAGTGTGAGTTATAATAACATCAAATTCCACCTCAACAATAATCATCTGCCTTAATATCCGATGGTTATATAACATTAGGACTTGTTACACAGTGTAGTACCACGAGTTAAATACGTGTGCAGTTGAATAAAACCTTTACATTAGTGAATCTAAGTAAAACTTTCATTAATTTTAACAAGAGTAGAACACACACATATGAATTGAAAAAGCCTTAACAATTATAACCAAAGAAGACATAGAAGGCTTTCATTAATTATAACTCTGCAATTGTGGACAGGAGAAAACGTAGAAAGCTTCCATTAATCATAACTATAACTGGATGGTAATTCCGGATAATACACCGTTTCCAAGCTTCATCAGTAATCAAAATTGGAACATTTTCAAGTTTTCTGAGAATTGCAGTTTCATCAGGGTATAGATCACAGGCTCGTTATAAATTTTAGAGGAACTGACTACCATGGTAGACAAAACGCTTCCTGAATCAAAGTGATCTGTCTCTGTGTATTCCTGAATAGAATCTCGTCTTCTGGTACTGCCTTATAATGATAGCGAAAGTCTAAACTTCCGGGAAGGAGACACAAGTAATTTAACTCGTGGTACTACACTGTATAACAAGTCCTAATGTTATGTAACCATAGGAATCTTTTTTCTCCATCCTTATCTCTCTGTTTCCAGCTTTCCTCTTTCAGTGGGTGTCAAGAAGGAGGGGGCATTCAACATTTAAAAGACTATGTTTTTGTTTTTACCGATGTCTTTGATTTAGCCTCAGTGAGAACTTAAATGGTCATCAACAGTTATAGTTTCTGGCATCACCATAAAAGTCAAATATCCAGATTGTAGAGGTTTTGTGTAAAGGCTTCACTAAACATATATGATGCCTATCTCTAGCTATCATAGGTATCTGTGATGGAAAGGAAAAGAGGAACAAGAACTAGCAGCAATTGGGTAGTGTCTTCCTCATGACAGATTTTAGAAAAAATGTGGTTGTCCCACCTCACTTATCACAACTGGAGGGCAAAACAGCAAGCTCATGTTGAGGAATTTCCTCTCTTGCACCCCCTCAATCATAATTCAGCCACTGGACTTACTAGGTTTGGGAAGCAAGCTATGAAGGAATGTCTTGATACTTACAAATGACATCCTAATCTGAAAGGAGTTCCTGTGCCTTGAATAAAAAGCTTGGCAGTAGGGTTACCAGCTCATGAAACCAAAACTCCTGGTGCTAAGAATGGACCCTGGGGACAGATCCTAGAACAGGTTGAAGGGTGGAGGCCAGCAGTGGGTTGTGTATGTGTAGGGGGGATGGACGGATCCTGGAGTAGAAACTAGGCGAAAGCTGTCTATTCACCCAAGAAGTACAGCTCTAACAACAACATCAACAACTACCAACAACCAACAACAACCTGGGAACTACAGACCAGTCAGTCTGACATCCATCCCTGGGAAAATTCTGGAGCAGATTATAAAGAAGTTAATCTGTAAACACCTTGAAATCAATGTGGTGATCACTAGAAGCCAACATGGATTTGTCAGGAACAAGTCCTGCCAGACTAATTTGATCTCATTTTTTGATAAGGTAACCTCCCTTGTGGACTGTGGGAACGCTGTGGACGTTATATATCTTGACTTCAGCAAAGTTTTTGACAAAGTGCCACATGACATTCTGATTAACAAACTAGCTAAAAGTGGGCTAGATGGAACAACTATTAGATGGATTCACAGTTGGCTACAGAATCGGACTCAAAGAGTACTTATCAATGGAACCTTCTCAAACTGGAGAGAGGCAACGAGTGGGCCTGGGCCCAGTGCTCTTCAACATTTTTATTAATGATTTGGACGAGGAAGTGCAGGGAACGCTGATCAAATTTGCAGATGACGCAAAATTGGGTGGGATAGCTAATACCCCAGAAGACAGAAACAAACTTCAAAGTGATCTTGATAGGCTGGAGTGCTGGGCTGAAAACAACAGAATGAAGTTTAATAGGGATAAATGCCAAGTTCTACATTTAGGAAATAGAAACCAAAGGCACAGTTACAAGATGGGGGATACTTGGCTCAGCAATACTACAAACGAGAAGGATCTTGGAATTGTTGTAGACTGCAAGCTGAATATGAGCCAACAGTGCGATATGGCTGCAAGAAAGGCAAATGCTATTTTGGGCGGCATTAATAGAAGTATAGCTTCCAAATCATGTGAGGTACTGGTTCTTCTCTATTCGGCCCTGGTTAGGCCTCATCTAGAGTACTGCATCCAGTTCTGGGCTCCACAATTCAAGAAGGATGCAGACAAGCTGGAGCGTGTTCAGAGGAGGGCAACCAGGATGATCAGGGGTCTGGAAACAAAGCCCTATGAAGAGAGACTGAAAGAACTGGGCCTGTTTAGCCTGGAGAAGAGAAGATTGAGGGGAGACATGATAGCACTCTTCAAATACTTAAAAGGTTGTCACACAGAGGAGGGCCAGGATCTCTTCTCGATCCTCCCAGAGTGCAGGACACGGAATAACGGGCTCAAGTTAAAGGAAGCCAGATTCCAGCTGGACATCAGGAAAAACTTTCTCACTGTTAGAGCAGTATGACAATGGAATCAGTTGCCTGGTGAGTTTGTGGCCTCTCCCACACTAGAGGCCTTCAAGAGGCAGCTGGACAACCATCTGTCAGGAATGCTTTAGGGTGGATTCCTGCATTGAGCAGGGGGTTGGACTCGATGGCCTTGTAGGCCCCTTCCAACTCTGCTATTCTATGATTCTGTGATTCTATGATAACAACAACAGCTGAGGCAACAGGTCTGAAAGCAATTTAAAATAAAAATAAAAATGGCAATTGTAGCTAAACCAACTCCTCATTCCTATGCAGCTCTTGCAAGCACAGAAGCCCCCTTCAAGGAGCACCTAGCAACTCTACTAGTAAAGTAAGTGAATCTATGCCTTCCTGATCTAACATGGCAGCACAGGGCAACTTATTTCCAGTCACCTGTGTATGCACTGGGAATTAAGTTCCAAATGACCAAAGATTTTCCCTGCAAAATTTTATGCAGTTGGTTCCTAATTTCCTTTTCTCTGACAACAGATGAAGTAGTCCAACAGATATAGACCAAAACATCTACACTGTAACTTCCAACAGCCCTAGGGTGAGGGATGATGGGAATTGCAGTCCAACCAAAAAATTGGGGGGGGGGGCACAAGCCTACCCTTGTTGCAAACAAACAAATTCAACTGATTAAGCAAAACAGACCTGTCTGTCCACCCTTCATCACTGGTGCACACATTTCATTTGTCAAAAAGCCTGGAAGTGGAAAATTTCTCAGATAACCTCTAATTCATTCTCAGGATCTCATGGAATGCTAGTTTATCACCTCTCAGGACCCAGTATAAGAAGACTTTCACTTCTCCTTCAACCTGATTGTTCCTTACAAGGGCTGGCAGAAACTGCTCCTACTATTTTCCTAATTCTTACTCCAATTTATGGAAAACAAAGGTCTTCACAGTGAAATCAAATCCCCCTCACTCTTGGATTGGGAAAATCCACGTGGAACCTACCACACTTTTAAGCACAAGCATAACCAGGACTAGAATTTGTCCCAAGATTATGACAACACATTGGTCTCCATCAATCCATTTTGGTTATAGCTTTGAGAATTTTAAACGTTTCTGCTGCTGCTGCTGCTGCTGCTTTTGTCAGGGAGCTGACAGTGAATCAAATGCACTTGTGTGTTTCTAGCAGTTTCATACCCGATAAGTGTAGTAACAGCACACTGTCTGTTTTGATAAAATCAGAGGGCCTTTAAGTTGCTGAAATATCTGAGAATTTATGACAATCATCTGGCACTTGGTTTGTTTGCCTGAAGACGGCAGATTTCACAAGAGACATGAAAGGTTTTGGAGTGGCTGGAAAGTCACTTTTGATGAAATCATGCTTGGCCCCAGGGGCTGCATTCTTGAGAATTTGGGCATTTGGAGGATCAGTGTCCTCTGATGATTTCTTGGTAAGCTTACGCCAGTGTGCAGAAACCCATCTGGAACAAAAGAGTCAAGTAAACATACAAGAACGTGAGGGGAACAAAGCTGGCATGGCGACCGGATGGAATTTCCTTTAAAGGAAGTAAAATAACTCCTAATTCATAGCCCTGGTGAGAGCGCTCGCAAAAACAATACAGCCTCTTCCCAAAGAATATTGCAACATTGCTGAGCCCTTCAGACAATGTAACATTCATGGCAAAATTCCTGTGCACTCGACTCTCACCATGGCTTCCCTCCAAAATAAAGCTCTATTTTATAATGCAGAAATATCAACAATGCTTGGCAAGAAGCAGTCCAAATCTGAAGCAAATGCTGAGTTGCTCGAAATGAACTGGGGAGATAATGGGAAGCCCAATTCTTTCCCTCATCAGCTAGAGAGACCAGACCACCGTATCAGGGCAGGGTGGGCATCAAGGGTAGACATGGTCAGGCAATTGCTGAGAGCCCACACTCCATCAGGGGCCCACTGATAAAAGCCCCCTGGAGCTGCTGCTCCTTCTCTTCATTACTGCCACCTGCTTGTTCACCTGCGTAAAGAACAGGCCTTCCTGGCAGAAGCATACAAAAATTACCAGGAAATAGATCAATAATCCACCCACAAAAAACATCCGAAAAAGGTCCAATCCCAATTCAAGTTACTCACTCTGTCCTAGAAGATAACAATGGATAAAAGTTTAAACTGAATGTCTAAGGATCCCAGGTCACTGAATAGCCCCACAGTGACCAATTGCTACTTTAGTTCCACCAGCAGGAAACAGAAATATGGTCCATTGGTGTTGTGCCAGCCACACCACACCCATGGTTAAATTGCAGGCCATAACAAATCACATCTTTGGCACAACAAAGAGCTAGTGTGGTGTAGCAGTTAAGATGTCAAACCAGAACCATAGAGTCATGGGTATGCATCTCTTGCTCAGCCATGGAGCCGGCTGGTCTGTCGCCAGGCACTGTCTCTTAGCCTAACCTATTTCACCAGGTTGTTGTGAAGACAAAATAGGAGCAGGAGAGAACCTTCTACAGGGCCCCTTGGAGGAAGGGTGGGATAAAAATGTGACAAAGAAACAAACACGATGGGTCAAGAGACATCTAAGGTTCACTGAGCTGGCACTCCAGATGGACACAAACCCATTCCATGAAATCATAGCATGAAAAGGGGGGGGAAAGTAGTTCTGCCATTACATCTCCCCTGCTACCAGTTTTTGGAAAAGAAAAATACATTTCATTCATGATTTTCTATGGCAGCATTTCACATTGAAATGGCTTTAGAATGCAATCTAGTTCACTCTCACACCACCACTACAAGGAAGAGCATTGTTGTTCCCATTGTGCAGTTGCGGAGGTAAGACTGAGATAGAGATTTGCCCCAGATGTGTTCCATAGCTGAACAGATGCTCAAAAACGTTCCCAAGGTCTACATCCCAAAGCTGGTCTTCATTGATTAGTTCTCTCTTCAGATTAGTTCTCTCAAATTTTCTCTTTTTGGGGTGCCCATTTCACACCTCTTCCTGCAGAAACTTCCCCCCCAGATACGTGCCAAGTATGGCTCTCTCCTTGCACCTCATGCAAGGCTGCATTCTTAAGATGCCCATCAATTTCTTGTTAAAGGACATTGCATCATTTAAATGCCAGAGACCATATCGTACCCCCTTTTTCTTTTCTTTTTTAAATCTAGGTCCTGGCAATACTTAAGGGAAACCAAATGCACCAGCAAGGACTCACAGCAAAGTTGTCAGTGGAGCTAAACCACTGGAAAACCGAGCTGGGAACCACAGAACACAAGGGGCACTTGTTTGCCCAGACTGAACACATCAGCTCCACTGTTTCTAAACCTTTGGAGCCCTGCGTTCACTTCACCACATTCCCCCAGCACAGCAGTGAAGACGGCATTCAGCAGGGTTCAAAATAGTAAAAGCTGAGGGATTCCAGTCTCTTCAAGTAAAAACACTCAACTGCCTCTCAGCCATTAAATGAATGAAGAGCAAAGACCGTTTGCATAAACATCCAGCCAAAAGAAACCTCGGAGGCCATGCGCAGAGGCTACGGCTTTATACTATGTGGGTCATGTTTCCCAAATGCAAATATTACCCTTGGCACAAACCAGCCTTTACTTCATGAGTTATGGGGCATTTTCTTGTTGCTATATTTGAGTCAGTGCAAAAAGAGAGAGAGAGAGAGAGGCATAAATAGGTTTGGATTTTCTCCGGGCTATCAGAGAAACCCAGGACACAGCCTGTGCTGAAGAACTCCGTGTTCTTAAACGGTCTTGATACTTCCATTACGGATGGAGAGGCTGTAGCACTTACAAAGAAAATCACACCTAAGCTGAAAAATACCATTCAAGAATTAGCAACCAAATGAGCAATATCTTTCTTAACTCTCTTAGAAGGCCACCTTTGGATCCAGAACAGGAAATTTTGTAAAGGATTCTTGTTGTTCTTTAAGCCTTTCAGGGAACAGATTCATTCAACTCTCCCCCCGCCCCCCGCCAAGATGATTCCATGCCAGTCTGTAGGAAGGCCACTTAAGAATCACCAAAAAAGAGGAAATGCACACACACACCCAAAAGGGTCACCATTTGCATTTGCCCTCATCTGTAACAGAAGGCCCATGGCCAGCCTTTTTCACCCTGCACTGGTGGACCTACAAAGAATTTTCACACAGCCTGAAAGCCTGCATAGCCGTTTGGACAACTAGTTTACTGGACAAAAAAATCCACACGCAGTACAGATTTTGATGGTGTGAACTGGCCCTTAGTCGCCATGTATAACTGATTCTTACCATGATGGGCAAATTCTCCAAAATGGATGCCAGACTAGCAGGTGATAAAATCTGTGTAGTCTCAGTCACTGCATGGTGAGGATTAACAATCAATGCATGAAATCACTCAAAGGATCTGCTGTTTAATAAACATTGGCCCCGTTCAGACAACACAGTAAACCATGCTGCTTAACCACAAAGTGGTTAATGGAATTCCATTAACCATTTTGTGGTTAAGCAGCATGGTTGCTCTTGCCATTCCCAGGGAGCCCATGGTAGCCATCATCTTTAAGATAGAGTTCACGTATGCACATACAGGGCTATGAGGAACCTAGTAGTAAGGAAGCAGCAAGTTCTCGTGACAGGCGATAGGCAAGAATCCACTGAGCAGCATTTAATTACATAACTTTCCTCTAGCTTTTTACAGCACTACTTTATTTCTCTGGCAAAAAACAGCTGCAAAAGCGTGTGGGGTTTTTTGTAGTGCACCAACGTCACATGTGAATGTCACATGCCTGGATAGTAGAGATGCTCGAGTTTTGACAGGCCTTAGTCTCCCATCTGACAACTTGGACATTACACAAGATGCACATTTACATCCAACTTACAGCCACTTTCTAGCCGTTTTTTGAAAATGCAGGTTAAGCAACGCATCTGTGCCATTCAGGAAACCGTTTCTAACATGCCGAATTATTTTATTTAACTGACTTTTTGTTTCTTTTCTTTTCTCCATCTTTACCCGTAAAAGAACCCTTGGCTTAACATTCTAAATTCATTTAAGCAATATCAAACAATATATGATATCTTTTGAATACAAAAACGCAGCAGAGACAACAACAGCATGGCACCCTACTACTCATTATGTCCATCAGTTGCAACTGACATCAGTCCACTGCTTCAAATACTTTCTGAAACAAGAATATCTTTGTCAGTCTTGTAAAAGAACAAGAGAAGCCCTGTTCAGGTGCTCTAGACATGAAGTGGTAACTTGAGTTGAGCAAGGGTGCAGCTTTGGCTCTGCTGCTGCCACACGACTTGTGCTTGCTTCCGTGTCTCCTGCTGTAACTTGTCTAGCAAGGAGCCTTTTATACTCTTGGAGACTCCCTACCAATAATTAACAACCCTGGAAGATTATTTTGTTTGTTCATGGCTATGCCAGAACAGGGTTAGTGAATGGGCCAGATAGGCGACCCTGGAAAAAGAAATTTCATAAAGAGGGTGTCACCACCAAATAAACCCTGCTTCTTGTAATAATATGCCTATCCCCAGAACACAAATCCACCCAAAGCAGAGGCTTGACAGATGGTGAAAGAGAATGGCTTGGTTCAAGGTTGAGTATGGGCTGAGAATAGGTTGAACTGTGGGTTAATGTTTTGTGTGAACCCAGCCACACTAATAAATTGTGGGTTTGTTAACAATGAACAACCGACAAAATGAAATCATTGTTTGTTATTGAGATGCAAAATGTGGGTTGTTCGTGGCTGGTTTGTCGGCATGGGTGGGCTTACACAACACAACAACCCACAGTTCAATGACAACCCACATTCAACCCATACTCAACCGTGAGTGTGGATTATCATGTTGTGTGAACCCAGTCACTGTGGTGTAGGAGTCAGACTAGGATCAGGGAGACCCAGAATTAAATCCCCACCCAGTCATGAAACTCACAGGATGACTTTGAGTGAATCACTGTTGCTCTTTCAGCCTCATCTACCTCACAAGGTTGTTATGAGGATAAATTGACGTGTGTGTGTGTTTCAGGACCATGTACATCACTCTGAGCTCGGTGGAAAAAGTGTGGGATATAAATGAAATAAATGAATAATCATGCCAGGAACCTGGCATTATCAGCCTTTGACATTCCCAGGACACTGGCAATTTTGGCTTTCAGATTAAAACTGTTTATGTTACATTGGTTCTCAGTGTGAGTAACTTCTGAAGCATTGAGTACTGTGCTTCTTGAATGAAGGTTTGGCACAGGGAAACAATGTTCCTCAAAAACTGTCATTCCAAATTAAAAAGTGGTACTGTGACCAGCCTACGAATACGTTCACATGAGTGCCAGCCTCTCTGCACCCTTTTCAAAGAAATACAACCAATGCAATCGGTCCAGAGATGGTTAAAGTTAGAACAGGCAGAAGTTAACATTTCTTCCCACTAGTAAGTGCAGGCAGGGGAGGTGGCTTATCCCATCAGATATATTACGCTCTTTAGTCATTTTATGAGCCATCCTTCTAAACCTGCATCGACAAATGTGCTCCAAGGGAAGCTACAGCCTTGGATGAGTGCCACCTCCTGTGGCTCACTGGAGAGTAAAATCTAAATGAACAAAATAAAATACAGTCTCCAGCTCTACTTATTGCATATGAATGAACTGACTCAGTCGGCGTTTCTAATACCATGCCCTCAAAAATGCATACCAGAGATGTTGATGAAGAGAACGGCAGCTTTCATTCTTGTTTTTGGGAAAGGCACCACACATTTAAAGGGGACATCTATGTCGGCCCTTTCCCCGAAGGGGGAAAGAATTCCTTCAGGATCAGGACTGGTCTTACCAACAAACAACCCCGGACTGTCCCTCAGAACGGCATTTCATGGACGGGAAAGGGGAAATAGTTTTGCAAGAGCAATGTATGAGTGAGACCATCCATTCACAGCACCTTAAAAGAATCTGCATCCTGCTACACAGGACCAATAGGGGATAAACAAAGGATGAAAGGCCCACAGCTGTAGAGCAGGGGAAATGATCAGCAGCAGCGGCATCAATAATAATAATAATAATAATAATAATAATAATAATAATAATAATAATAATTCCATGCATGTACCACTCACCATATCTTTAAAAAATCTCTAACCAATTTACAAAATCAAAAATTAAAATACATAATACAAAAGCTCATCCATTAAAATGTTTAAACCATTTAAAACCAAAACTAAACACTCCGTAAGTACTAAACAAACTCAATGGCCAACACAGTCAGGCTTGGGCAAAGAGATGAGTCTTTCAGAGACGCCTGAAACATGCCACAGTTTGCGCCTCCCGAATAGGGCAGAAGGAGGGGCCTGCAACGGAGAAGATGGCAATGTGCAGGTCACACCATAACCAGCAAGGCTTCCTCTGCTGAACATTTATTTATTTATTTATTTATTTATTACATTTTTATACCGCCCAATAGCCGAAGCTCTCTGGGCGGTTCACAAAAATTAAAACCACAGTAAAACACCCAACAGATTAAAACACAATTACGAAATACAGTATAAAAAGCGCAACCAGGATAAAACCACACAGCAAAGTTGATATAAGATTAAAATACAGAGTTAAAACAGTAAAATTTAAATTTAAGTTAAAATTAAGTGTTAAAATACTGAGTGAATAAAAAGGTCTTCAGCTGGCGACGAAAGCAGTACAGTGTAGGCTCCAGGCGGACCTCTCTGGGGAGCTCGTTCCACAACCGGGGTGCCACAGCGGAGAAAGCCCTCCTCCTAGTAGCCACCTGCCTCACTTCCTTTGGCAGGGGCTCACGGAGAAGGGCCCCTGTAGATGATCTTAAGGTCTGGGTAGGTACATATGGGAGGAGGTGTTCCTTCAGATAACCTGGCCCCAAACCGTTTAGGGCTTTAAATGTCAATACCAGCACTTTGAATTGGGCCCGGACCTGGACTGGCAGCCAATGAAGTTGTAAAAGGACTGGCGTAATGTGATCTCGCCGGCCAGTCCCTGTTAATAACCTTGCTGCCCTGTTTTGCACCAGTTGAAGTTTCCGGACTGTTTTCAAAGGCAGCCCCATGTATAACGCATTGCAGTAATCCAAACGAGAGGTTATCAGAGCATGGATAACTGTAGCTAAGCTATCTCTGTCCAGATAAGGGCGCAGCTGGTATATCAGCCTGAGCTGATAAAAGGTGCTCTTTGCCACTGAGTTCACCTGTGCCTCAAGTGACAGTTCTGGATCCAAGAGCACCCCCAAACTACGGACCCAATCCTTTAGGGGGAGTGCAACCCCGTCCAGGACAGGGCAAACATCACCTCGCCGGACAGAAGAACCACCCGCTAACAGTACCTCCGTCTTGTCTGGATTGAGTTTCAGTTTATTAGCCCTCATCCAGTCCATTACCGTGCCCAGGCACTGGTTCAGAACAGCCACTGCCTCACCTGGGTTTGATGAAAAGGAAAGGTAGAGCTGGGTATCATCCGCATATTGATGACACCTCAGTCCACATCTCCGGATAACCTCCCCCAGCGGCTTCATGTATATGTTAAACAGCATAGGGGATAAGATAGAGCCCTGTGGAACCCCGTGGCTTAGGTGCCACGGCACAGAGCAATAATCCCCCAGCACCACCTTCTGGAATCGGCCATCCAAGTAGGAGCGGAACCACTGCAACGCAGTACCTCCAACTCCCAGCTCAGACAACCTATCCAGAAGGATACCATGGTCAATGGTATCGAAGGCCGCTGAGAGGTCTAGGAGAACCAACAGGGTTGCACTCCCCCTGTCTCTCTCCCGACAGAGGTCATCCCACAGGGCGACCAAGGCAGTTTCCGTTCCAAAACCAGGCTTGAAACCCGATTGAAATGGATCTAGATAATCCATTTCATTCAAGAGTGCCTGGAGTTGTCCTGCAACCACCCGCTCAAGCACCTTGCCCAGGAAAGGGATATTAGCCACCGGCCTGTAGTTGTTAACATCCTCCGGGTCCAGATTAGGCTTCTTCAGGAGTGGTCTAATTACCGCCTCTTTTAAAGAGGCCGGCACCACTCTCTCTCTCAAGGAGGCATTTACAACCTCCTGGACCCAGCCGGCGATCCCCTCCTTATTTGATGTAATGAGCCATGAGGGGCAAGGGTCAAGCACACAGGTGGTTGACCGGACTTGGCCAAGCACCTTGTCCACATCCTCGGGCCTCACTAACTGAAACTCATCCAATAAAACTGAACCGGACGACGCTCCGAACACCTCTACTAGTGGAGCTGCATTAAGTGTGGTGTCCAATTCATGATGAATCTGAGCGACTTTATCTTCAAAGTGCCGTGCAAATTTGTCACAGCGTGCTACCGAGGGTTCCACCATCTCTCGCCCTGGCCCAGAATGTAACAGGCCGCGAACCACCTGGAAAAGCTCCACCAGACGACACTGAGAAGACGCAATGCTGGTGGAAAAGAACTGCCTCTTTGCCACCCTCACCGCCACAGAGTAGGCTCGATAGTGAGCTCTAACCCGTGTTCGATCAGACCCAGCACGAGTCTTCCTCCACCTGCGTTCTAGCCATCTCCCCTCTTGCTTCATCGCCCTCAGCTCAGGTGTATACCAAGGAGCTGACCGGGCTCTGCTCAGAGGGAGAGGACGCTTGGGCGCGATCGTGTCAACCGCCCGAGTCATCTCTGTATTCCACAGAGCGACCTGGGCTTCGACAGGAGCACTGGCCATACCAGCAGGAAAATCCCCCAGAGCCCTCTGGAATCCATCGGAGTCCATTAGCCTCTGGGGGCGGACCATTTTAATAGGCCCCCCACCCTTGCAGAGGGGAAAGGCCGCCGAGAGTCTAAACCTCAGTAGGAAGTGATCTGACCATGACAAGGGGGTAGATGTTAGTTCCCCCACTTCCAGATCACCATCCTCCTGCCCAGTCGAGAAAACCAGATCAAGTGTGTGTCCCTTTGCGTCTGTTGGGCCGATGACATGTTGAGACAGCCCCATGGTTGTCATGGCAGCCATGAAGTCCTGAGCCGCTCCGGATGCAGCAGCCTCGGCATGGAAGTTGAGATCCCCCAGAACCACCATCCTGGGGGTTCTCAACACCAGGTCCGAGACAACCTCCGTCAGCTCAGGCAGGGAGACTGTGGGGCAGCGGGGTGGACGGTATACCAGCAGAATCCCTAATCTGTCTCGAGTACCCAACACACAGTACAGACACTCAAGATCAGCACTCGACTGAACAGGAAGCCTAGAGAGGGAGATTGTATTCCTATAGACCACGGCAACGCCCCCTCCCCGGCCCTCGAGTCTGTGCTGGTGCTGCACCGAGTACCCAGGAGGGCAGAGCTGGGTGAGAGCAACCCCTCCCAGTTCCCCCACCCAGGTCTCAGTGATGCATACCAGGTCAGCCCCCTCATCCACAATCAGATCATGGATGAGAGAGATTTTGTTTTGGACTGACCTAGCAATTGCACAAGTCTGTATCAGGGAAGGCGATCCACCAGATAACCTGGCCCCAAGTTATGTTGTTGGACTACAAGTCCTATCATCCATGACCATTGGCCATGCTGGCTGGGGCTGATGCGAGTTAGATACTTATAATGTCTGGAAGGCCATATGTTCTCATTGCAGTGCGATGAGGAATGGACAGATGACTGTCAAGATACACCAGCAGCCAGAGAGGTGAAAGGTGAGTTCTCAATTGGATCCAGCTGAACATTGAGTGAATGAGGGCCAGAGCTCATTAGCAGGTATGGAGGAAGGCAAAGAGATGGCTGGCAGGTTTGATTCTGGGAAGCAGAGAAGGGTGTGAAAGGACCTATCAAACCAAGACTTAAATATCAGGTTACAAAGTAATACATAAATGGTAGTTTTAACTCCATCCCCAATATTGCATGAAATATTATTTTGGAGGTATATGTACCGGCCCTAAGATTTGGTTCAGACTTCAACTTGGCAATTCAAAAATCAGCCCAATTTGGCTCAAATCTGAGTCTCAATTTGGAAATCCAAACCTATTGGCTATCATTGGAAATTAACAGATGGCTATAATTTTTTGTCTGGTTGTTAGAAATGAATGAAATTTTCAGGCATCCTTTCAGAAAAAGTGGTGTAAGGTGGGTTAACCTATGTGCCTTTAAATTGTTGTTTTTTAAAAGGGAACTGTCAATAACTTTTTTATTTCTTGGCAGGATTTGATAAAAATTGCCCCTTTCTGAGGGGATAAAACCTACCAAATTTCAGGTGAATAGGTGCAGGAAGTTTTGTGCAAGAGCAGCCTTTTTACACATTGAGGATTTCCCAAAAAAAGATGCAATCATCCCCCTGCTTTTGTGGGCAATTGCTTTTTTTTAAAAAAAAAAATACTGATAGCATAGAGGTGCCTCTAATTTGAAAAAAAAAATCTGCAAAAAGATGTGGTGGTAGTTAAGAAACCTGCAAAAAAATGTGGAAGGGGGTCATTCAAATTTGTGGGAGAGGGAAGCTATTTGCTTCCCTTTCATCTCCTCCATGTTTTGAAGACAATTTGTGTAAAAATAGCATATGACTTAGAGGTGTCCCTAAACAAGAAACCTGCAAAATTCTAAGATTATGTGCAGGGTACTAGAGGGTTACGGTGAATGAAAAACAGGTTAAGACAGGTTTGTTTTGTGCTCAGCACCAAAGTCACAGAGAGGGGTGTTCTCAAGCACTTAAATGAGGCCCAGACCTATAGGACACAAATCTACATAACATTTACATACACTAATATCATTTGCATACACTAATTTGCATACACTAATATCATTTGCATACACTAATTTGCAAAATTAGAAAGAATTAGAAGGCAAAACCAGTCAATTGATTTTCCATACAAATCACACCGAATAAAACAAGTTATTTAGGGTGCAATCCTATGCATGTTTAGACAGAAAAGAGTCCTACAACTCCCAGCATCCCCCAGTCAGCATGGCAGGCTGGGGAATGCTGGGAAATTTAGGACTTCTTTTCTGGCTAAACATGCATAGGTTTGTAGCTTTAATTAGTTTGGGTTCCACCCCAGATCGTTCTAAATCAGCAGTTTCTCTTCATTACCTCCATTTATTAAATTCAAAATAAAATAAAGTGATGCACAATCCTATATGGGTAGGGGAGTGGGGCAGAGTAAAGGAAGCGAGGAAGAAGCTTAGGAAGAGAAATAGAAGGGGAAAGTTGGAAGGAAGGAATATGCAGGGTTGCCATGGGAATCAGAAGAATGGGGAGGATGGAACTAGAACTGGACATGAGGCCTGTCTTAGGAGTGAGCAAGCTGGGTGGTTGCCAGGGCACCGACCCCGGGGAGGGCACCGAACTGAACTGAGGGGGGCCACAGTGGCAGCACTAGAAAAAAATTCAGGGGGGGCACAGCAGGGGCAAAGTATATTTCTAGGTGGGCGGGCAGTGCTCCATATGTTAAGGTCTCTGAAGAAAAATAACGGTATATCTCACACTATAACTGCCATCCTAACAGTATATTCTGAAATAAATCATATATTGATTCACGGCTTGGGACCACAATACCTGTTGGAACGCCTCTCTTGACGTGAATATACCCAATCACTATGTTCAACATCTAAGGTCCTCCTCCGGATGCCTACTCCGACAGAGGCTCAGAGTGTGGCAATGAGGGACGGGGCCTTTTCAGTGATGGCCCCCAGACTATGGAATGATCTCCCTTACGAGGCCCACCTGGCGCCAACGCTGCTATCTTTCCGGCGCCAGGTTAAGACTTTCCTCTTTGCCCAGGCATATGGCAGCACATCTTAATCACCCACATGTTTATTTTAATGGTTTTTATTGCTTCATGTATGTTCTGTGTTTTAGAATTTTAAATTTTGTATACTTGTTTTTATCTCATTTTAGAATTTCTGTAAACCACCCAGAGAGCTCTAGCTATGGGGGCGGTATATAAATGTAATAAAATAAATAAATAAATAAATAAATAAGTTTTTTTTTTAAATATAGCATGTATTAGCTAAATTCAGATCGCAGTAAGGAAAAAGGCTTTCAAACATAAGCATTTGCTTGAAATACAGATTAAACAGACAGAACACTTTCTTTAGAAAAGTTCAAGAAGCACTTCACTAAAAAGATTCAGGCAAAACACCAAGCCAAAGTCTGTTTGATTTAGAATGCAACAAGTCTCTACACTTCTTTCAGAATTTGATTCATTGCTGATTATAGTCAGAAGCAAAAGAATTACAGGAAGTGTTGACTTAACAGCTAGACATGATGCAATCTGACACACCCAGTGAGTGTCTGACAATCTTTTTAATTCAATAATTCTATTCCTTGTTTGTCTTTGCAATTCAATGAAACATGAATGTACATAAGAAGATACAAGTATGTATAATTGTTGAAGAAGATTAAAGAAGTTTGCAACAACATCAATATTCATACATACATCAACAATAATTAAGTTCAGCCTGTAGTTGAAACAATAGCATTTGTACCATACTGGGTTGAAATGTCTCCACAATTGACCATATTTTGTTGATGGATAACTTTTTAGCGCTGGCAGAATTGGACTTTCTTCTTGAGACTGTGCAATGTCACTTGGACCAGGTAACTTTTTTTACAAAGGGAGGCAGAAGGATTTGCATAAACAGTATTTCCAAGCAAGCACCCACTTGTACAGCTTCCCATGTCCAATGGACCCCAACAAAACTCTTTTAAAGTTCCTGTTTTGGGAGCGAGAACCAGTTACATGATTACATCCACCTCCTCTCCATCCCCTCTTCTCCTCTTCCCCTTGTTGTTTGCTTATATGAAGAGCTTGGGGAGAAATGCATCTTTTTTTGCAGACATACTGTCTGTGTCTCTATCCCTTCCTAGTCCAAATTGCTAACACATCTTCAGGAGTGTTGAGATTTGGATTGAATCCACTTTGGAGGAGCTCTCTTCAATTTGGCCATCTCCCAAATCCATTTGAATCAGCCCAATCAGGATTCAGCTGAATCCAAAGCACACCTCTACTTTTTTGGCATTTCTGTAAACAAACAGCTACCGCTGACGTGTATATATTCTTCATAATTAAGAAGGCCATGCGTTTTGTAAGCAAGACATCTTGATTTCGCTCATAGGCAGTCAATCGTACAAGCAAAAAGGGAACTATTTTTATTAGCACAGCTGCCCACAGAAAACTAGCATAAGGGTTGTTACACACATCACTTCTGTACAACAACAATATGATAATGACAACAGCAAATATTTGGAATCACCAGATGTGGAACAAACCCATCCTCCAATACAACCCTCCACTCTACCCATTTCCTTGAGTTAATAGAGACTCCACTTCTTACATCTCATGTCTTCCAGCTGTTACCCATTTGGAAATGTTTACATTTTTAACAACACTGAATTTGTACTAAAAGGCTGGCTTTTGGCCATCATGAATGGTTGCCAAATGATCTAACTGTTTCTTTAAAGTCAGTAAACAGAGGTATTAGCCAGCTATACAAGAGTAGGCATAGACTGGGATATGTCAAGACCAGAATGATTTTGACCCACAGATTGAAGATGAATTCACACAACCTTATTTTGTCCCATTTTTTTGTAGTTACTGTATAGTTGATACATACATCCTAATCTTGTGAAAGGCTCAGACCCTATTTAGGATGCAATCCTATGCATGTTTAGAGGCAGAAAATGCCCAACTCCTAGTATTGCTGGCTGGAGTATGCTGGGAGTTGTAGATCTCTTCCTGTCTAAACATTCATCGGGACTGCATCCTTACTTTATTTATTGTATTTCTATATCACCTTTCTGAAGCCAATCAACGGTCGTTTACAAAAATATCAGAGAATTAAAGAACATAATGAAAACTGTAAGGACCGCAACAACAACTTAAAAAGCTAAAGTAAAAAGAAGTGACTTGACCCCCTTCCTAAACAAAGAGAGAGCGGGCAGCAGTCTCAACTCTGACGGGAGTGCGTTCCAGAGTTTGGGAGCAGCACAAGAAAAAGCCTTTTCCTGCATATCTGACAAGAAGGCCTCAGCAAGGAAAAGTGTCTTCAAAAGGGCTTCTCCTGCTGATCTCAAGAACCAAGCAAGCTCAGACCAAGATTAGAGCAGTACGACAATGGAACCAGTTACCAAGGGAGGTTGTGGGCTCTCCCACACAAGAGGCAGCTGGACAAGCATCTGTCAGGGATGCTATAGGGTGGCTTCCTGCATTGAGCAGGGGGTTGGGCTCAATGGCCTTATAGGCCCCTTCCAACTCTGCTCTTCTATGATTCTGTGATTCTAAGTGGTCTCTCAGCCAGGCCCTAAGCCATCTAGAGCATTAAAGGTTAAAACCAACTCCTTGAATTGAGCCTGGAAAACAGTTGGCAAGATTTGGTAAGTATGGCGTGGCCTGTACAAACAATGCAATACTGTCAGTGAAAAATAAGTAAAAGATTTCAGAAGGAGAAGATACGATAGAAGGGGTCTTTTGCCTGCATTTACACACCTTGCTTTTTTATACAAAGACTACCAAAATGTCACTTAAGAAGTAAATAACACATGAAGCCACACAATAGGATTCTTTAAACTAGCCTGGAGGATCTACCAAGTACAACCTGCCCACCATCCAGTCAGAGAGCATTAAACTTTTTTCTTCAGCCTCGCCCAACAGCCAGCCAAGACCTTCTCTGAAATGGAATTTAGCCCTTGAGCTGAAAGTTTCTGCACCCCTCCTATAGATTATACGCATGCATGCATGCATCATGCGCTAGAACTTAGGCGGTGTGGCAAGTTAGATGTTTGTGTTTATTAGGTAACTAAAATGAGCAAGGGGCTGGAGCATCGCCCTTATGAGGAACGGTTACAACAGCTGGGATTGCAAGCTTGGGGAAATGGTAAGGAGAGATTTGGGAGAGGTATACAAAATTATACATAATCTAGAGCAGCGGTCCCCAAACTTTTTGGCACCAGGGACTGGTTTCGTGGAAGACAATTTTTCCACGGACTGGGGGGGGGGGTTGAGGTGATGGTTTTGGGACACCCCCCTGCCCCCCCCACTCCAGCGTCCTGGCTTCTTTTCGGCTGGGTGGGCGCCCAGCCAAAGCGAAGCCAGGATGCTGGGGCAGGCGGCTTTGGAACAGCGCACCCAGAAGTCGCTTTCCCAGAGCGACTTCTGGCCGGGCGCACCGTTCCAAAGCCGCCCTACCCCAGCATCCTGGCTTCACTTCGGCTGGGCAGGTGAGATGGTGCCCCGCGCCCTGGTACGCTGGGGTGGGTGTAGGTGGGTGAAAGCAGCTCACCTGCATGGCCCAGTTCCTAACAGGCCACGGATCGGTACCAGTCCGTGGCCCAGGAGTTGGGGACCCCTGGTCAAGAGAATGTGGATAAAGAGACATTTTTCTCCCTCTCTCATAATATTAGAACCCCGAGTCATCCCATAAAACTTTTGTCAGGAATCTCCCACCAAAGGAAGTACTTCTTCACACAGCACATCAACTATGGAATTTGCTACCACTACACATAGAGATGGTTACCTATTTGGATGGCTTTAAAACAAGGTTAGACAAATTCCTGGAGGATAAGGCTATCAATGGCTACTAGTCTTGACTGCTATATGCTACCTCAAGTATCAGAGGAAGTAAGCCTATGCACACCAGCTGCTGGGGAACATGAGCAGGAGGATGCTGTTGCATTCATATCCTGCTCGTGGGTTTTCCGTGGGCAGCTGGTTGGCCAATGTGTGAACAGAATGCTGGACTAGGTGGACCTTTGGTCTGATCCAACTTGGCTCTTCTTATGTAGCTAACACATTTTGCCTTAGTTTTACAGATAACGGCATCACTTAAAGTTCAGTGAAATAACGTGGTGTGAACATTTTCCCTTAATGTTCACTCCACATAAGAAGCATAATTGGTAAACAAGATGTAATACAATAGAACCCAAGACCAGTCTTTGTAAAGAAAAGGCAACTGTCACTTCTTACCAAGATACTGGCTCTCCATTGACAACGTTCTGGCTTCAGTGATGTTCTCTTTCACAGTTGAAACAAACTGTCCGGCCACTGACACATTCAAAGTCATCTGATGCAGAATAGAACCTGGGGGGGATCTACTGCTTTTAAAGCGCTTTGAAAATGTTTTGAAAACGGTAGATGCAGTGTGTCCTGGGCTCCAACAGTTGTCAAAACTGTTATAAAGCGCTTTTAAAACAGCAGTGTAGATCCCCCCCTGGTCACTATCACATCCAGTCCAAAATAGACCACACCAGGAAAGCCCACAAAGCTCATTTGTTCCACCTCACCACCAAAACATAAAATCATATTATTGATTCCATTCCCCCCTCCCCCCCCCACACACATTCAATACCTCCACTTTTACTTTTTCAGCTGTTGGGTTAGCTAACATGCCCCTCATTGCTTAGAAGCGGGACACGGAGCATTCTCAAATCAAAAGTCATGTAGAAGGCTAGTCAATGGTTTTCTTTTCTGTCAAATCTATTTAAAGAATGACAACGATATACAAGAAGAAGTTCCTATCCTTTAGTACAATGTAAAACAGCAAAGAGAATGTTGTAATGTGGTGGTGGGGAATCGCCATCAACAACCAAATATACCATTATTCAGAATTTAAAAGATCTCCCTCTGCTTAGAATTTGCTGGGACCACTTGGAACAGCTACGTTTTTAGTGTTTATTTTTTCTGCCAAATATCACCACCTCTCCTCTCTTCTAGCACAAAGTGGCTCACAGTTGGAATGGCTGGTACCTTTCAGAGGCCTGTTTATTTTCCCCCCAGGAGGGTTCCCCCCCCCCACTCCCACACAGATGTCCATCTGGACAAGGTGCTGCATAAGCAAAAGTAACATCAGAGAAACATCTCCTGCAGCACTTGTACCCTTGGCAACATTTACAAATTATGCATACTGTGACGGTTCAAAATGCTTCAACCTGGTGTGACTTTGAAATTGTTTTATTTTATTTAAAATAATTTTTAAGCCACCTTCAAGGGTAAAATCCTCTCAATACAGCGTACAGAATAAACACCACACAAAACTGATGTCATAAAATTCAATGACTACATATTCATTAGAAGTTCAGTAAGAACAAAGATTACTGATAAAATAACTAAATAAAAACAGTAGTTCCCGAGAACAAGTATCCCAATACCTTACTGAAATGTCTGTGAAAACAAGTGAGCTTTCCTGAAGACCTATAAAGAAGGGGCCTGATGAATCCCCGATGGAAGCCAATTCAAAGGTGTAGGTCCACTGCTGAGAAGACCATCTCCCTTGGACTCACCAGCCTAGCTGTCCTCAGTGGTGAGCAAGTGAGAAGAGCCTCTGCTGATGATCTTATGAGTACAAGCAGGCTGGTATGGGAAAAGGCAATCTAGATTATTTTATTGCATAGATCTGCCTAATACTCTAGATGGACACCAGATAGTCAGATGAAGACAGGAACGCAATTTGAAGATTAACAGTACACTATACAGGTCTCAGAGTGGCACAGAGTGGTAAGCGGCAGTTACTGCAGCCGAAACTCTCCCCACGGCCTGAGTTTGATCCCAGCGGAAGCTGGTTCTCAGGCAGCCGGCTCAGGTTGACTCAGCCTTCCATCCTTCCGAGGTCGGTAAAATGAGTACCCAGCTAGCTGGTGGAATGGTAACTGTGACTGGGGAAGGCAATGGCAAACCACCGCATTACAAAGTCTGCCAAGAAAACGTCAGCGAAAGCAGGCGTCCCTCAAGGAGTCAGCAATGACTCAAGTGCTTGCACCAGAGGTTCCTTTCCTTTCCATACAGGTCTACTCAGAAGCAACTTCCTCTTAGTTAATAGGCCTTGCTCCAAAGTGAGTGTAGGATTGCAATCCAAGGGCATGTTTACACCAGCCATTTATCCCGGGACCGTCCCAGGATCATACCTGTGCATCCAAATGATACACAGGGATCCCGGGAGCAGGCAGGGATGATCCTTCCATTTTCCTGGGATAATCCTTAGGTGTAGAAAGGGCCTAAGTCATAGTACTGTGATCTCTCTTTTTCTGTCACTCATACAATCTTTGTGTTCCATAAAGTCTCCAGATTCTTTCTGCTGTGGGCCTTTGACAGTTACAAATTATGGGTTGTATCTAATGGTGGCTCTGCATTAACAAAAAGTCCTTCTGCAATGAAAGATGCCTGATGTTCTCAATCCATCCTACCTCCTGTAGCCCCCTCTGGGCACTCCGTTTTGGGAGCAGCTTTGCAGGAGGCACAGGGGAGCTACAATGGGGAAAGGGTTAAGTCCCCTATGAGGGAAAGTTATAACACCTGGGATTGTTTAGCTTGGAGAAGATGAGAGTTAGGGGAGACATGATAGAGGTGTACAAAATTATCCATGGCGTGGAGAAAGTAGATAGGGAGGCATTTTTCTCCTTCTCTCATAACACTCGAACCTGGAAGCAACCCATGAAACTGATTGGTGGGAGATTCAGGAAAAATAAAAGGAGCTCTTCACACAGCACATAGTCAAAAGGTAGAATTCACTACAAGGCATAGTGATGGCCACCTATTTGGATGGCTTTAAAAGATGGTTAGACAAATTCCTGGAGGATATGACTATCAATGGCTACTAGTGCTGGTGGCTATATGCCACAAGGATCAGAGGCAGTATGCCTACATATACCAGTTGCTGGGGAACATGGTTGGGAGGACGCTGTGGCATTCATATCCTGCTTGTGGGTTTCCCATGGGCAGCTGGTTAGTCACCAAGTGAGCAGAATGCAGGACTAGATGGATACTTGGCTTGATCCATCATGCCTCTTCTTAGGTGCCCTGCCTTGTTCAAGTGGAAGCACTTTTCACTTGTGAAAAACTGCCACTGGATATACAATCCTATGTGAATAGTTTAAATTGTTGTTGATGATTATTTTTAATAGTGGTTTTTAATCAGAGCTGAGGAAGATGTCAGTTCCTTATTCAATATTATTTATTTTTTATTTAGAATATTTATATACCGCTCCCCATTGAAAATTTTTAGAGTGGTGTACAAGATAAAATGAAAATGAAAACAGAATAAAACAGTTAAAACAAAATTTTAAAGAAGCAAAAACAGAGATCCAAGGCTGCATATTAAAGAAAGGCTTCTTGAAATAAAGATGTTTTCAGGAGGCGCCGAAAGAAGTACAAGGTTGGCGCCTGCCTGACCTCCAGAGGCAGGGAATTCCACAGGAGGGGCGCCACCACGCTGGAGGCTCTTCCCCTGGTGGATTCCAATCGGAGGATGGATCTATGTGGAACCACCAGGAGCAGGCCCTCGGATGACCTAAGTGACCAGGCAGGTTGGTAAGGGAGAAGGCGCTCTCTCAGGTATCCTGGTCCCAAGTTGTTTAGGGCTTTGTACACACGTACAAGAACCTTAAACCTGGCCCGATAGCGAATAGGTATTAAACCTGGCCCAGTAGGTATTGAAGTATCATGGCTTGTCGGCATATTCAGGGGGGGAAATCCAATAAACATTTTTATGAGCAGGCCTGCAATGCACAAAAGACAATCTGGACAAGAATTAAACAGATCATTGCATTTTCTTTGCTGCTTTTCAAAGACAATAGTCCATTTTCAGCTTGTGTTTGCATGTGTGTGTGTGTGTGAGAGAGAGAGAGAGAGAGTGAGAGAGAGAGATTACAAAGAGAGCAGTTCAAACTTATGTTCTGTGAGCTCCTTTATAGCCAAAGACAAATTGGCTGAGACAAATTCCATGCTGTTATCTTTTCAGTTATTTTTTAAAGGTAATTTAAGGACTACTACTAATTATTAGGGATAAAGGAAGACAAAACTTCATATACCTAAACTGTTTGTTATTTATCATTAGACAGCCTATGAACATAACCTACAACCGCTTCTGATGACCACTGTTAATAATTCAATTGTCACTGTCAAGTACTTTCTGCACTTCATTTGATTTATTCATTTCATTTCTATACAGTCCAATAGCCGAAGCTATTTCCTTCTGACGTCAGTTTACAAGACTTTTCCACACCATATATAAACCTGAAACTTCCCATAAATAAAATTCCATGCATCTGATGAAGTCCATAAAAGCTTGTCAGCAAAAATGTGTTGGTCTTCAAGGTGCCACACGACTCTGACCCAGTTTGCACAATAAAATTAAGCCATTGAGGCTTATTTAAACCATGGCCTGTTTGGTTATTTGCTAATTGTTTCCCCCTCAAACAAGCCATGCCGCCAGAGTTCGCACAACACAAGCTGCATCCAGGTAGGCAATTTGGCTAATGGCACCCGGCACTGATTTAAACAAGCCACTTTGGCTTATTTAAGCTGCGGTAGCTTGATAGATCATGCAAATTGGCCCTCTTTGTAATGACTACCTCGGAATCCTCTGATAAGGTGCCTGATTATTATGGTCACATCACAAAGGTAGCTGCATCATGTTTTTAAAAGATCACAGAATCATCTTTCAGGATCAGTAGGTGATATCCTTGAACCCAGTCTAAAAACAAAATATCACCGGTATCATAATTCACATATTTAATAAGATGACAAGCCTTTACATCCTGTTCTTGTAATTCTGCATTTGGATGAATTTGCTACAAATCCAAGACATGCTTCCTTTTATTTCTGTTCACCAATATGACAGATGCCAGAGATAGATAAAATTGCTGTTATTATCAGTAAGAACCAGGCCCATCACTTGGGAGAATGGGGTAAATTCATGGGTGGAAGGCCATGAAGTTGGACAAGTCAGCATTATTTGACCATGAGAACTATTACATCTTCCACAATATAACTATTAGTGTTGTTGATTATTAGGACATAGACAACATGGAATAGAGAAGTGTAACACAGTCTTTCCAGAAAGATTTTTTTTAAAAAAGCAGAAAAATGCATTTGAAATAAAAGTGAACCACCATATTTTCTGTATGTAATGCAAATACTTCTAAGCAGCAGAAATTCACACCTGAGGGGTCTTGTATTATGTAAGTTTCATGAAAATTTATTCCCTAAACTTGTGAGCTGGGCAGCTGATGAAATCTAATTAGAAAACATAAAAGGGAGTTATTGGATGGAGTTCCATTATAAGGAGTCAGAGCTGCAATCCAAGAGCCATAACTCAGAGCAGATTTGGTGAGGATGGGAAGTAAAATAAATACCTACAGCCGGCCATGTTCTGGAACTTAATATTGGTTAATTTATGCCTAAATATATCCGTGAAAAAGTATGTCTCTAGAGTTTATATGGTGCTGATGCAAAAAGCACTACAACCCAAGTATGCTTTGGGAGTGTGTTTGCTTATACACATTTATGAGGTAATGTACTTTTCTCAGGAGGTGATATACAGACATCTTTTTCTTCCACTTAAAAAAAATTTAATCCTACAAATTAGATGGAATATATAATTAGAGCATCAGTTTTTAGGCAACTAGGTTATGGACACATCATGAAACCAAATTAAAAATGAGTTCCAACATTCTGTCTCACCTATGACACCACCTTGTCTGCCATAATTGGGTGTTTAAAGCAATATGTTGCCATGTCCTACATCGTTAAGCATTACAAGACAATCACACTTTACATGGAAATATAGACATCTACATGTTACATTTTGCTACAGGTTACATTTTTAACCCATATGAAAATGTTATGGATTTCCAAAGTATGACCTTTCAGAATCAGCGAAAAGGCTAAAGACCAACCGGCTGGCAGTCATTGTTGCTCTTGGCACTTTGTGGAAAACCGAAATGAAAGATGGCAATAGATTTAGGCTTATAAGAACCCAATTTACTGGCCCGATTAATATTTTGATTATTTCACACTGATGACAACCATTTCAATATGCATGCAGCCTATAAGGCATGATGAGATAGCAAAGCAGAATACAAGGACTGCTCCAAATTCCCCATCCTGGTTAAGAGTTGTCAACATTCTGGCCAAATGCTTTTAAGACGCAATTAATGATGCTGCCGAGAATTAAGGAAGCAGAATGTAAAAACAACGGGCATCTCGAATAGATGGCTAAGTCCCCTTTCTCCATGTTCAAGTAGATGTTTCAAAAGGAGCAGGGAGAGAACTACTAAGTATGTTCAACTTGTAGTTGGCAGGGACTGATGATAGCCACATCTGCAAAAACAGGCCTACTAGGGATGTGTACACAGTTATATAACGTGTATCCTTAACTTTTCCTCTTTCCGGACAGATGCAACAGAGAAACCAAATGGAGGGCTGGAAGCCTGCATTATTGAGATAAAATAACATTGCGTCTACTGCATTGGGTGCAAATGGGAAGAAGCAGATATTTTTAAAAAAGAAAAAGCATAACTTTTATTTAATTTTATTAGTTACATGCCTGCCCTAAAATTCAATAACTGCCTGAAACATACATCCATAGAATCAAAATGTCACAGACCTCCAACTCTATGCAGTCCGTTGTAGTTAAAACCAGTCAAGCAACAATGGTTTTTTTCAAGCTTAATGCTTTCCAGGGAAGGATTAGATAAAGTCTGTGTTTCAATTCGGCTAAACTTTGCAACCCATTTTAAGATCTTCCCATGGAAGATGTAGTAGGACTTGGAAACACAAACTTGTCTTACTGGGTTCTGTTAGAAATTGAAATAATTCTTTTAAAAAGAAAAAAAAAATCAAGGAAACCCTACCTCAAATACATCTGAATCCAATAACTCATCCAATGATTACTGCGTAAGTTTAGATTTATTCTTTTGCAGGACCGCTCTCATAAAGAGGATGTGATGTGCTTCAAGGAAAAGCTCAATCAAGAATGTATTTTAAAATATTCCCTCCCCCTGATAATCCTTCCTTTTTAGGATTTAACAAGAGCATAATCATCTGGAGTATAGCTAGTGTTTTGTGACTTGTTTCTTGCTTAGTTTGGAGCCAAAATTATTCAAAACCAAAAATCATAAGGAAAGGGGATTCAGACTGATATGAGCAATATGTTGGAAGAGATCCAACTTTGAATAAGTTTCTTTGCATCACTGGTGAATTCAGCTATCATATGCAAATCTATGTTTATCCAGAGCAGTCTGTTAGTTTCCTGTATTACATTCATACCATCACAACTCCCGTTTTTACAAATTATGCACTTTCCTAGAATATTCCTCTCCCTCGACCCTGCTACTTCTGTCTGGGCCCTGTGCTTCAAAACGTTCATGGAGTTGTTGTTTTTTAAAAAAGGTCTCAGCAATTTCCGTCTTAATGGGTAAAACACAAAAACTTTGTTCGTTTTGCTAACGAAGGGAATAATTTTCCTGTATTTTTTAAACGTTCATTTATATTGTTGTAAGCAGGCCTTATAGTTTGAATGAAAAAGGTGTTATTTTGAAATGATGTCTGCACAACCACTACGCAATTTTAAAACGTACCATCTACATTTAAAAAAACAACAGTCAGGGGCAATTTCAGAGGGAAACGTATATTGTTGGAGTCTCTTGCATTTGTAGATGTCAGTATTATATACTGCTGCAATCTCTCCAGGGCCTTGTAAAACACTGCTGTCAATTACCACCTTGAGAAAATACTTTTTTTTTTCAGGGCATTGTAAATGTCTAGCCTTCATTTAAACTGGCTTCCTTCACTATGGTTTCAGCAATTGCAGTTAGTTTCTCCTCCCATTGTGGTCATTTCCCACTCACAGTCATTACAAACTGGTCACGGTGAACCACCGTCAGCTTGGCTTTCGGTTTTCTAGAGTAGTGTAAACACTACCATTACAATCCTCCCATGCATTTCCTTGCCAATTTTATATTTAATCTTTCCTCCTCCTCTAGATGTTAGAGCCAGTGTCACTTCCATGCTGAACTCGTGTGCCGCTGGGTAAAAGGGCAGGGAACAGACTATGGTGGGAGGCAGGTTAGCCTAAAGTAGAACTGCATTGTTATGAAAGAGAACAGTCCATTTCTTTTCCAGGAATAAAGAAAGGGATTTGGGGTGGAAGAGGAAAATGGAGGAAAGATATGACTTTGGAACATAAACATGTTGAAGGGAAGTCTCAGATAAAACATTTAGTTGTCCCATCGGCCTTTAATATTAAAAGAGAACACCAAAGGGTGCTCCTAAATCAGGGGTGTTGAACCTCTTTCTGGGTCAAATTCTATTTTGGAGATCTTGGGGGATACATTTCAGTAGTGGGTGGGCCTGAGACAAAGGGGCGGGGTCAAAAATACCAGCTTATTTTAGCTTAAAGCTCTTACTGCCAGTAAATAAGCCTTAGGGGAGGCATTTAAACCTTTTAGAATTGCGGGGTGGCTGCAAAATAGCTGGGAAACCACCAAAAGATTGATAGTTGGGGGAAAGGGGGTAGAGATAAAGAAGTGGGACATGGCCATCTGCAGAAGCCCAGAGGGCCAGACTGGGACTACAGGGAAGCTGGATTTGGTACCCAGGCATGAAGTTCTGTTCTCCTGCCCTAACTGCTAGTTCATTAAGCTGCAGATGGCCTGCTTACAAACTGAGACAATATAGCAAGCCTAGAAGTAAGAGCAGCAAAAATATGCAGAGAGAAAAAAACAGGATATTTTATTCCCAGAGAAATCTGAGGTAAATGTATTCCCTTAAAGAGTTTCTCATGCTGTGATTACAAAACATGCTGGAAATAAAGTATATCAGCTTTTTTCTGCACACCGGAATTTTTTTTACAAGTAACTTTCATATTACATTGCCCAAGAAAGTCCTTAACTGCTATCTTCCTATCATCCATACTAGAGAAAGGTTCATATTAATCCTCCATTTCCCTTAGCGTTCTATATTCTTATGATTACTGTCGATGTAGCAGTATATAGCGCACATCCAACCTTGTTAAAAAGAACAGTTGGAAACTGGTCAGGGAATTAACGCATAATGGTAAGATGACACAAGTAAAAAATGGATCTTATTTCTGGTTGCCCATTGCCATTAGAAAAACTCAGACCACAGGCAGAGGAAAATAACAGGACATACATTTATGAAGAATCTCTGTTACTCCTCCACCCACACTTAAGTTTCATAATATCAGACATGTAATTAATGGCCTATATTAAAAGAGGCTGTGTAGTTTTGCTGCCAATTCAATTACCCAATGGGCCCATTTCTCTATTATTATTATTATTATTGTTATTATTATTATTATTATTATTATTATTAGCACTCACAATGGTAAGAGGCCTGGTAGGTGGTTAAAAGAACAGAAAAGGTAGTACAGCTTATGACTGACACAAAATCTGATGATCGGCACTATGTATAGCCATGATTTGAAAAAGGCTTTCCGACAGACACAAGTGTTGGTGAATCAGTGCAGTGAAAATCCGGCATCTTCTCAAACCAGGAAGAATTGGTTCCTTCCTCTTGAGCCTGATCTTAGCAAGAAGACTAATGTGTAGCACAACTGCAGTGAGTGCACTTTCAAATGAGCTTAGTACTGAAATTGTGTACATCTAGATACTCCCTAATGCAGCTATGGTGCTAACAACTTGAAGCCTTCTGTGCTTGGGCTTAGCTCATTTACTCGAGATTGCACTGAAATGCATCGAGACCCAAAGATCAACAGATAAAACAACTTGCCATTAGGGATTTGAACTTTGCATCAAATGGAATGTATGTACCTGATTAAAAACAGTTTTTAATCATTCTTCCTCTGAGCTGTGATGTTAAGCAGCGCATCAATTAAGGAAGAAAAATTCATTGTAGGATTAGGGCTATGTTGCAAGTTAATGGATAAATTATTCATGCAAGTTAAGGAGCAAGTACTTCAAAATAAGGCAAATGCCAGCCTTCTTCAAGCCGAGTGCCCCAGCATTCCTGAACGCTGGCCATGCTAGCTAGAGCCGGTGGGAGACACAAAACGTCTGGAAGCACCAGGTTGGGAAAAGCTGGCGTATCCTATCTCTTAACACAAGATGGAGAAAAACCACTAACAAACTTTCCTTATTCTCTTTGGACAGCTCATTCCACAAGGTTTTTGTATAGCCGTTACACCCCTGTAAACATCAGAACAAGAGAACCGCTCAAGATCTTGAAGCAATCATAAGAAAAAATGAAATCATACCTACAACAAAGCAACTAAATACAATCACATTATAATGGATTTTGGCTGTATAAATTGTCTAAAAGGCCACTTTTAACTCCACATGCATAAAATGTAAATTTAATAACAAACATTTATATACCTTTGCTACACATTTGGAATTTAAAGAACTGAAGAAGAAAGATAGAATTAGGATCCACTTCATCATCAATTCATACACTTTGCATTATTTATAATGCTTGTTTATTTCCTGCACCATTCTCTTAAAAATATATTCAAAACAAAGAATAATATTGACTCTCCCAATAAACTTTTTTTCTTATTTACATTCCAATATTCCATTATACACAAAGTAAAGACTTCATGACCGTACATTATCTTTATAGAGCCTTTCAAAATACATAACAGCTTGAAGCTATGCAACATTTAAGCCAGAAAAAGTACCACCAATTGAATAATTGAAAAAAAAACCCAGATCATAACCCTGCTCTAGATTGTTTCACTGAAACCAACCACTCTTTGTCAAAAAGAAAAGAAATATATGGCCCATAACTGGAAGAAGAGAGTGTGTTTAAATTACCACTGGACCAACTGAAACCATTAAATAATGTAAAGTTACTCTTGTATTTCAAAAGCCTGTACGTTCCATATGTGAATCAATAACATTTGCTATCACACACACACCACACAATTTTTTAAACCATGTCCACTTGCGATTTCAGGGCATTATTTTCTTATAGGCTAAGCCATTAACAAGTAACAATGTTTTGTAACATGAATTTATCCATACATTATTTTCATGTGCACAACTGGGAACAGCGTGTGGGAAACAAATTCTCAAATACATTCAAACAAAGTGAAAGAATATAAAGCTACAGCAGCACTTGTTTCAAGTTAGGGTGCCTGTGGTTGCAATAAGGAGTATAAAATGAGAGTAAAATTCTCAACATCTGTTAAAACACAAAGGAGCTTATTATACAAAAACGACATTTGGGTTCTCCTTGCTGGCCAGATGAGTAGCCGTTCAGCTTGCTGGGCTCTCTAGCCGGCAAACGCCTCCTTCAATTGCCACTGACTGCCCTGCCACAGCTCCAGGCGGAAGCCTTGAAATATGAGTCTGTAGAGAAATTTGTGAGAATTTAGAAAACACAAAGGTAGACAAAGAAAGCATTAGATAGCAATAACAAAAACAGAGATCAGCGCCTATGTATCTGTGGCAGCCAATGGGTAGAGGACACGGTACACTATATGCTACACTGTAAACTGTATAAAACACCAAGGGGAAAATGTTTAGAGAAGCTCTTAAGGGTGATTCCTACCCTCAGTGATATGGACAAGGTCACCTAGAGGTGACCACATTACACCAGTTTTAAAATCTCATCACTGGCTGCCGATTAGTTTCCTGGCGAAGTACAAAGTGTTGGCTATTACCTTTAAAGCCCTACGTGGTTCGGGTCTAGGCTACCTGCGGGATCGCCTTCTCCCGTACAATCCACTCTGCACTTTCAGGTCCTCTGGGAAGAATCTACTTCAGCTAGTACAAACTAGATTAACAACTGTTGCCCAGAGGACCTTCTCTTCTGCTGCTCTCAGACTGTGGAATGGCCTGCCGGAGGAAATTCGTCAATTTGACGGTCTTTTAGAATTTAAAAAAGCAACAAAGACTGATTTATTCCAGCAAGCCTATCCAGTGAAATTTTAGAATATTTTAAAGATGTTTTAATCATGTATGGTATGTTTTTAATCAATTTTTAATGTGTATTTTATATCTTGTTTTTATACTTTGTTTTATACTTTGAATGGTTTTAGTTTTTGTGAACCGCCCAGGGAGCTTCGGCTGTTGGGTGGTATAAAAATGCAATAAATAATAATAATAATAATAATAATAATAATAATAATAATAATAAAATCTACTGTCCAGTACAGACAGGTTTGTACAGACAGGTTTAACACAGCCAAATTTGCTGTGAAGACTGCTCACCTTAGACAAACTCATGTGGCTTGCTGTGGCATTACCCCACAGTTCTGTTCCCTTACGTATGTCTGGCCTTGTATGTCTACTGAGTACAGAATGTTGGACTGAGTGGGTGTGGCTGATGACACTGTGAAAGGGGGGGAGTATAAATGTTGGCTGGTTGGTTGGGAGTGGGGAGTGTCAGTTAGGATTGTCAGTGGTGTGGAGAGTGAAAGGAGATAAGATTTTGAGAGACTTAAGATTACTGTTGTTATTATTAAAACTAGTAGATTAAGCAGGTTAACTTGAATTTGAAGTAACTAAGATCTGTTAAACAAAAATAAACGTTTTCTTTTGTTTTGTTACCTCAAACTACGTGGCTGCTTGGCTTTATCACCTGCTCTACAGTTACTATCATAAACACCTTATATATAACCTTCAGCTTATTACATACACAGTAAAACCTTTTCAGATTCTAGCCTTTACCCTCTCATATGAGGGAAAGGTTGTGTTTTACCCTGCCCTCAGATTGTTCAAGTGGTGGCGCTTGGCTTGAGGAGGGTTTGTGTGCGACAAGGCCTGGTGTGTGAGGCCTATGTCATGACACCTGCCTTGAGATGTAAGGTTTTAGTTGTATGTGCATGTATGTTTTAATTTTAACATGTAACGTTTTAGTTGTATGCGCATGTATGTTTTAGCATTTTATAACATTTTATCTATTCTTTTTTTATATGACACACTTTTATACTCTGCGTATAACTTTTGTCTATGTAATTGGCTAAAGCCTGTATTTGGTTGCCTTCAATAAATTGATTGATAGTAACAGTACAGAATAAGGCTATTATTATTTTTATTATTTCTTTACCGCCCAATAGTGGAAGCTCTCTGGGCAGTTTACAACAGTTCATAAGATAACAATCCTACACACATTTATCTGGGAGAAAATCCCACTGAAATCAATAGGGCTTACTTCTCAGTTAGCACATAAGGGATTGTGCTGTAAATTTCCCATTCATTAGCACAGACCCTCAGGTGTCAATGTAAGAGAATATTGAGAAACAACATGTCCAAGATTATTAAATGACCTATATAAATATTGTAATGTCATAAAGACTGAATTCTAAATAGAGAAATATTATCTTATTCTTAATATTAATCATTACAAAGACTTATCACATATATATTTGTCACTGGAATAGGCTAATTAATATGATTTATAACAGCTGCTTACTTTTGATATTTTGCTTTTGAGTCTGTAACAATGGCCTAATCTACACCAAGCAGGATATTGTGGTATGAAAGTGGTGTATAAAAGGCAGGAGCCACACCAACCAGGATATAGCACTATGAAAGAGGCATAAGGTATGTGCCAGTGGGCCCCAATAGTTAGTCAGTGCACTTCAATGCCGCTATAAAGCAGTAGTGTGGCTCCTGCCTTTTATAAACCACTCTTATACCACTTTCATAGTGCAATATCCTGCTTGGTGTAGATTAGGCCACTGTTTCAGCACCAGTGATACCTTTTTCTATACACCTTTCTGCCATACTATGTTACAGCTTGAGAAATGCTAAATCCTAGCTCTCTTCTCCCACTCAGGATAGAATGTTTTCTGCTGTAAATCAGCAAACATGCAGATTCAGAAATTGAGGTGTCAGCAAGATGGAATTACTACTAATATATTTTGCATCAGGGAAAGATTAATAAGATGCAAGATTCAGGACTGAAGTTTCAAAGACTCTCTTCTTATGAACTCTTGGCTCATGAATGCCCCAGGTGCATAATCAAGATGGCTTCTTGTGAGTTCTGAGAGCTACAGACATATCAAATGGCAGCACACACTCATTCAATTATAATGGAACAATTAGTACCGTTTCTGCCTAGGATTTTTAAGTGCAGAGCATCCTTAGAGATGGAAGGGACCAGCCATCTTGTATTCTAATCCCTTACATAGAAGGCAGAACTTTTCACCTACTATCACCATATAGGATAATCTTCACAAACATTCTACTTTGACGTTTAAAAGTCAAATCATCATCATCATCATTATTTTTGCAATGTTGCCATTTCTCTCCACATGGTTTTTGGGATGTTCAAAGCATTCACATACCACAGAGTGAGCTGAGTAGCAAGATAACATTTAAATGTCACCTTTAGCAAGGTAACATTTAAACTTCTGAAGTCCCTAGAATACACAGTGGAAAGAGATGATTTTGTTCGAGCTAAGCAAGATATTGTCACTACCTCTCCAAACACATTATGCAATTTTCACTATGCTACTTGAAGGAATGGGCTAGAATCACTTTTGTGACACATGTAATACTCAAAAGTTTTGCAAACTGTTACGTACATCATGAGTAAATACATCATAGAAATCAAAGATGCACATCAGGGACTCCAAAATGAAGATCGGTGTATTTTAATTCTTAGACAATAATAATAATAATAATAATAATAATAATAATAATAATGTTGTAAATAATAACTAGCTCAAGCACTGACACCATAAACACAGTGCAACAAAATGCTCATATAGAAAGTAAAGGGGGCACTAAATGAAAAAAATATTATGCAGTAGTACACAGACATTTCAGCAATTCTGTTGCCATATGGCAGAAATACAAACCTCACATTCTGCACATTTTCTTAGATTTGTTTACTACACGAAGGCATTGTGTGCAAGCAGAATATTTATAGCATAAGAACAAAACATTCCTATACAAACTAATGCCAGTACATTGCTGAGAGCTGATATACAGTATTGACATATTTCACAAAAACAATCACGGATAAATAGCAGCAAATAATAAGAACAGAAAACTCAAAAACTAAGGAAAAGGCATGTATATGAATTTTAAATTTTGTATTTAAAAGAAAAGAAACCACCATAGTGAACAGAATGACAGTAGAATTACTGAACACAAGTAGGGATATGTTTGGATGGTATAAAAAGCTCGGAATTATAATAATCTACCATTTTGTAATCTAAGGTAAGAAAATCCCCAAGGTCAATATCTATTCATTAAGCCTTTGCAAAAAAAAATCCTTTTTCCATTGCCCTTCAAAAAGAGTGAAATATGTTAACAGAAGTGTCAAGAATCACAATCCACCAATGATTACTGAAGCTCCACACATAGAAAAAGGCATTATACATAGACATACTGTTTGTTTTTTGTTTTTGTATTTTTATATATAATTTTTATTAAACACTAACTAAAAAAAACCCATCAACATAAACATCACACACATAAACATATCATAATACATAACAAATTACATGAGTATTTAACTGTTAACGTATGTAATTTTATCCATAAACATAAACAAAAAGAAAACAAAGTGCTCCCCCTTCCCTTCGGGATCATTCCCGTTTCCAAAACCTTAAAACCTCTTCTGGAGGCGGTTTCCCGCTTCCCTTAGAAAACACATATACAAGGAACTGTCTCCAAATCCCCTCAAATTCATGCATTTTTACCATGCCTCTTCTTACTTTAATATTACAAGTCAGTTTATCATTAATAGCAATGTCCCAGACTTCTTTATACCATTCTTCAATACAATATTCTGCTTGAATCTTCCAGTTCCTTGCTACAGTTAATCTTGCCGCTGTCAGCAAATTAGTTATCAATTCTTTAATTTCTTTGGTACACTTTACATCATCATAAAGTGATAGTAATGCCACTCTTGGTGTCTATTCAAGCTTTATACCTACAATTCCTTTAATCTCAGTAAACACTATCTTCCAGAATTTTTGAACATATTTGCTTTCCCACCACATATGCAAATACGCTCCTTTGCCCCCACAACCTCTCCAACAATTTGCTGAATACTGTTTATTTATCATATTTAATCTCACAGGAGTTAGATACCACCTCCATATAATTTTATAATAATTCTCTTTTATTCTCACTGACATATTCCTTAACACTCTTTGTTTCCATAATCCTTCCCAACTCTGCTGCCCTATTTGTACCTTCAAATCTGTCTCCCACACCATCTTTCCTGAGTTTTCCATCACCCCATTCCCAAGCTATATTCTATATATCTCACTCATTAACCCTTTTATCACTGTTTTCTCTCTTATCTTCTTTTTTGATAATTAATTCCTCATATTTCATCAAGACTTTACAATCTCCATTTACTCTTATCCAATTCTTCGTCCATTGTTCCAATTGCCAATAATTTAACCAAGTTAATTTCTTTTCTTTTAACACTTCTTCTATTTTCTCACATGTATCCATCCCTCTTAACCAATCTCTTAACTTCATTTTATTTTCCTCTATTAAAATTTTACTCAAACTATTTTTTAAATTCCCAGGGAAATTCCTTAACATAATCACTGGTGTTAAAGGAGAAATACTCGAGAGTAGCTCCTTTCTATATTTTTTCCAAATTTCCCAATGGAACTTTAAATAGAGATTACTTATTCTTTCAACCCAATTTTTACTTCCTTCTCTAAAAAATACATTTTCTAAATTCCAGTCTATTTCCATTCTAGTATTATCTTCCAACCATTCTAAATCTCCTACTCCTAGCATTGCTTCTGCAATGTGCCTTAACCTGTTGGCTACATAATATAGTTTAATATTTGGGAGTCCCAATCCTCCTTTTTTTGGCTTAAATACCATTTATTTTTATTTATCCTCGCTTTCCTATCCCCATTACAAAAATTGTTTATAATATTCTGCCAACTTTTTAATTCTATTTGTTATTTTTATTGGTAGTATTCTAAAAATAAAATTAATCTTTGGTAAAATTTTCATTTTTATTAAAGCTATTCTGCCAAACCATGATAGATTCAACTTTTTATATTTTGTCAATTTATCTATAACCTCCATTTTTAGTCTATTCAAATTTTCCTTCTCTAAATTGTCTGCATTTTTTGTAATTCTAATTCCCAAATATTTAATCTGTTCCTTAACTTTCATTTCCTTTTCTTTTTCTTCCCAATCCTTCTCTTCCTTTTTAGTATAATTAAATAACATCAACTCTGATTTTGACCAATTTATTCTTAATCCAGTAACTTCTTCAAATTCTTTCAGATGCTGTTTAATTCTTCCTATTTTTTCAACTGGGTTTTTAATCGTTACCAATGTATCGTCTGCAAACATATTCAATTTTATTTTTTTAATACTTCCTATCCCTTCAAGCTCCCCATCATCTCTTATTACATTTGCTAATAATTCCATAACCAGTACAAATACAGGTGAGAGTGGGCATCCTTGTCTTGTTCCTCTGGCCAGTCGTATTTTGTCTGTTAGTCCATCATTTACCACCACTAATGCTGTATTTTGAGAGTATAATTGTTCTATTATTCCTCTAAATTTGTCTCCAAATCCCAATCTTTTTATTATCAACTTTAATGCTTGCCAACTCACACAATCAAAGGCCTTAAATCTATCCAACGCTAATATTCCCGTCTTAATCTTAGTCTTTTTTACCTCTTGAATTATGTTTAAAACTCTTCCAACTAAATTATGCATTTGTCTGCCTACTACAAAACCACAATGATCTTTTCCTATATATTTAGCTATAAATTTATTCAATCGTTATGCTAAAATAGTTGGAAAAAAAATTGCATCTTGATTTATTAATGAGATCGGTCTATACGAATCAGGGGCATTTAAATCCTTATCTGGTTTTGGAATTAATATAATTAATGATTGTTCCCATGATTTTGGAATCTTCTCCCCCTCTTTTATACCATTATACAAATTTAGTAATTTTGGTATTAATAACTTTTTAAAAGTTTTATAATACTCCGTTCCCAATCCATCTACCCCGGGAGATTTACCCCCCTTCAAATTCTCTATAACAGTAAGCCTTTTACTTTAAGATTGTTACTTTTTTATTATCTCCATAGTGAAAATGTCACTTTCCAGTTGCTCCAGCTCCTTCCTTCCCTCCTTCTGCTTGTTTAGATATGGCATCATCGTAGAATCCCAGACTTTTTAACAGCTCCTGACCCTGCTCCAGTGAGGTTACTCTCTGCTGTTTCCCCGCATACGTAAATCTCAAAAAAACCAGGTAACCCCATGAGTAAAACACTCCTTTTCCCTTTAACTTATCAGTAATTGGCTTTATACTTCGTCTCCAGCTGATGGTTTGCTGGCAAAGATCATTATAGATTTGGACAGACGTGTCTCGATATTTCAACATAGCAAGCGACCTCAGCTTCTTCATAAGCTGCTCCTTTTTAAAGTAATTGCCAAATTTCATCAAAATATCCCTTGGAGTGGCTATAGATCTTTGTCCACCCACTCTGTGCACCCTGTCCACATCTTCGTTGGTAATCATTAGATCTGGTGTTATCTCTTTAAACCATCTCAAGAGTATCTTCCTCAGATCTTCTCCTTGGGCCTCCTGGAAATTTTTAATATGAATCAAAGACCGTCGATTCTGGTCTTCAAGCTGAATCAGCCTTTTTTCATGTGCATCAAACTCCATGTTATGCTTCTCTTCAAGCTGATCCAATTGCTTTGACAATCGACTTACTTCCAGTTGAGTTAATTTAATATCTGTATCATTTTGAACTACCTTTGTGGGAAGGTCATCCAATCTTTTATTTACATCTTCGCCCACTTTATCTACCCTTTCAAACAAAGCCTTGTTGTTAATAAGAATAAATTCTTTAATCTCCGCCACGTCGTCACTTGGCTTCTTTCCAGCTTTTGACGCCATGTTATCGCCAGGGTCCGTTTCTTCTTCAGAGTCAGTTAAAGATATTTTTGTCAATCGGGCAGAAGAATGATTGGAGGGATGGACTCACAATCTGCACCATGTAGGTTTATTTAATTTTTGCCCTCTGGTACTTTTAGGACTGGACATAAATTCGGCTGTTATTCATTCCCAGACGGAAGTCAGCTAGCAATATAAATCTTATTCTTATCGCTCTTCCTTAGTCTGGGTTTAAAGGTAGCTTTACAGCTCTTCTAAATAACAAATCACTTTTTATCTCTCTGCTCTCCGACAAACAGCTTTACTGTACGCTAATTAGGCCGCGCTAATAAACAGTGTAGAAATAGTCCTACACAGCCTTAAACGCCAGAGTTTTTTTAATCGCCGATGGCAGAGACTTTCATAAATAACTTCCTTCTAAAATCTTGCCCATTAATTAGAGATAATAAAGTTTAAAGGCTTCCTTTTCAAGAGCCGGCAAAAGACCTACCGGTTCATCGGACAGCCAGGCTCCGCCCCATAGACATACTGTTTGGTGGATTGTGGCCCCACATCTTCCTGTTTCTATACTATCCTGTATTGTAATTAAAATTATCTTTGTTGTACACAATTAAATGTTTTATTTTAGGCTCCCATTTACTTCTACCAAAATAGTTCCCAAATGTCTTAGTCTGTTAAGAAATGCCATATGCAATATCTTTTTTTAAAAAACAAAACACCTCATCCACTATCTCTCTTATAAATATGACTGCCATTGACCTGTCTTAAATACTAATGGAAAAGATTGTAGCAAACTCATTTCAAGTTTGTGGTTATAGCAATAGCCTCATTTGCAATCACATAGGGGTAAAATCCAATCAAGCTTTTTCATTGTTGGAACTGTGATTTCCATGCCCCTGCAGCCCCGTTCACCCTCAAAATCTGTTCTGGAGAGTTGTAGAACAGATTTCTGGGAGCCGGGGGAGGAAAGAGTGAGAAAGTCCTATTGAACAAGTGGACAGCTGCCTGCAAGATGTAGGCTTCTGCCCAGAATGTTTAGAATTGGCTGCTTCTATTGCCTAGGTGTTATTATTTCCCCAAAATGAGAAAACAAAATATCTATATACTGATAAGCTGGAGAACTAGAAGTATAGTGTGCAGCATCAAAGGTCTGTAAGCCTGAGGAATGCCCATCCTTCTTCTGTTCAAAATCCTATCCATGGGTTCCATCACACTGGGGGTTAACATGCTCCCTACCATCACTTTTCCGCCTGTGTTTTTGTTCCTCACTTACTTCCTCTTTTCAAAAGAGTTAGTACAGAACGAGTGAGTGTGAGGCCCATTGAGTCCGCTGCTCTTATGGCACTGCTTCTCCTGCACATAGCAGGAGAGAGCGGCAATTCCGAGTTTAAAAAACCATCGGACTTAGTAAGGTTGTTTTGTTGTTGTTGCACAAGGAAGGCCAGAAGAGGCGGAAGGGGTGCAGGAGGCAGACGACGTCATGTGAGGGCCCTGATCAAACTCCGTGAGGGCCCAGTAATGAGTGTGCAATAAAACGCTCGTCAGATGGAGCTCTATGTGTGTGATCAGCATGGACAAAAGCTTCAGCATCCAATACACAGTTGGCATCAAGGGAAGGCAAAGAAAGGGAAGAGGGAAATGAGCACCTCAATGCTCCCTCCTTTCCTTCCCAATAGATAATCAGCTATCAGAGGCTTTACTCTGAAAGCTGACAATTACAAGCTACTTGATTCTATTCTAAAAATCTACAAAACGGAGGTGACAAAACAGTCCTGAATTCCTGTATAGGCAAGGTGGATGCTGGAATTTTGCCCACATCTGGCTTTGGCATTCATACCACAGTGATCTTTCTGAGGAAACTGAATTGGTAAGTGGTCTCTTTAGGGGTCACGCAACTGCAAATATAGTGACATAAATGTTTTTCCTGCTATATGTATTCAACTTTTACTTTCCTTTTGGACCCCAATTTAAATCTAACATTATTAGGAAAGAGAAAGAAAGATACATTTGGCAGCATAAAATTGAAGCCAGGCATAGGGAAAGATTCAAGCTTCATGGCATGAATTCAAAGTATCAGGTATTTTACTTTAAATTGGCAGTCAAATTTGGAGCGCCTTCAAATAGTGCCAATAACTAGCATTCAAAAATTAAGACTTTGTACAAGAGTGACATAAAACATAAATCCCCTTAGACTAGATTATATTCTAAGCAGAATTTCAAATAACATTTCAGATCCCAAACATCTCTGAAATACATACATTTGCAAAAAGGGTTCTCTGGACACTAGGCAATTAGCGTCCAGAGAACCTTTTTTGCATGACTCTAGATGCCAATACGTTAAGAGACTATCTATGACACCACAGCATGATAGAATTGCTGTCTCTCTTCAGGTGGAGGAAAGGAAACAGGCATTGAGAACAGATCTTTCAGAAAACCAAATACTACAACGCAAACAAAAATACTATAATTGATCAAATATCCTTAAAATTGCCTTTAGAAATCCAACTCATCTTCAAACAAACAAGAGGGATACAGCTTAAACCCACACAAAGGCTACAACGCTAAGCACACATACTTGAAATAAGCACCATTGCAATCAGTGGGATTCACTGCTGAATAAACATGGTTAGATCAGGCTGAAAGTGTTCAAGCTTAGATGAAGCTGAACTAGGTCCATCACCATACACACAATGGACAATGAGTGATTACATTTCTACTACTGGCAAACATGTAGGGCATTGGAGAAGCAAGGAGAGCCCATCCCACAATAATAAGTACTTGCATTCCTACCACCCATACATCAACCCACATTGAAATTGCACCACAAATGCTTTCCCTCAGGCGCTCACTTAAATCTCTTTATAATCTCCAAGAAGATCTGAATCACATTTCTTCTTCATGCCTTTTTTTCAACGCCGTTTTCAAAAAAACACAGTGCTAATTTTAGGAAGCATCACGCTGAAGGACAGAAATGGAAATGGCACGAATGAGAGTTGTACTGAACTGTAGCCCAAAATAACATTTCCACAGGCAAATAGGTTGTTTCCTCCCAACCAACCATTTCCCATCTTCCTCCTCAGAAGTATATTTTAAGACAGACTAAATACAGTTGATGGAAAAGAGAGTTTCAAACTCAGCGAGCTACTCGTTTTTAATTGAAACCCTGATCATGAGCCATTTACAGCTAGTCAGTTCTTGTTGTCTAAATCTATTAAGCTTTCCGAGAAAGCATCCAATGCCAATGGACAAACTGTTAGCAATAGCGTTTCTGTTAGGTGATTAGTCAAATGTAAAGAGAGCATGTCCACAGGGAAAAAAATGCCTCATGTGGAAAAATGCTATTCTGGAAGGCAAGCATCCAAATAAAACTAGAATTCTGTCAACAACATAGTATAGTGCAACTCGTTGCTTGTTTTATAGACTTTTTTCTTTCAGATGTACTACTCGTCCAATGCCAGCATGTACGATAGACTAATGACGTAACATGTAGAAGAGAAAACATTTTAGCAAATACCAAATATTATTTTAAGTGTAAATAACCCATTCACTTCTCAAACCAAGATGTGGCTGAATAATAGTAAGAGACCAATCTAGAGCTCTAGTAAATTAGCTCCTAGGAAATGTGTTAAGATATAGAAAGTGGAACAAATACCATGTGCCACATATATGGAGGATAGAAAGATATTCTGGGCTGCTAGAAGGGAAGCAGGTTCAGAAATATAATTACTATGGTGGACAGAGGGGGGAAAGAGAAAGATATATATATATATATTAGGCTCAGGTTCATCACAGTCAGGGACCTGTTCTATAACGGAGGGCTGCAGCTGGACAAACTGTCCTGCTCTGCTCTTAGAATATCAGAAAATTTGTTAGTTAGTTAGTTTATTATTATTATTATTATTATTTATATAGCACCATCAATGTACATGGTGCTGTACTTATTTATTACATTTAAGCCAATAGCTGAAGCTCTCTGGGCGGTTCACAAAAATTAAAACCATGAAAAGCATAAAACAACCAACAATTTAAAAACATGAACACAAAATACAATATAAAAAGCACAATCAGGATTAAAACCACACAGCAAAAATTGATATAAGTTAAAATATAGAATTAAATCAGCAAAGTTTAAATTTAACTTAAATGAAGGGTTAAAATGCTGAGAAAATAAAAAGGTCTTCAGCTGGCGACGAAAGGAGTAGTTGCATTTGATATTCTGGCAGTTCCCTTTTCTGAAGGATAATGGTCTTATGGTGACATTCATGCCTTTGAAACCTGAGGAAACGCTACTGCTATTCACACTATCTGGTGCTACCCTTGAAGCTGCAGCTTGCGAGTTAAAGAAGAAAATGGTGAGTTTTTTTAAAAAAAATATAAAGGAAAAGGAAAAAAACGCTTAGCATGAGTATAGCATTCTTAATGACACTATTATTTCAAAAACTTTAAACTGCAATTTTATGGCTGCTTTTTTTTAGGAAAAAAGGCAGAGTATAAAGTGAATTTCATTTATTTCTGTTTCAAAATGGTAATTATTCTTCCCAACTTTTCTTATGCTTATATCTATCAGCTGATTAGCAATTAAATAACCAAAGTCCACCAATGGACGTGCCCAAAAAATTATGTATCCACAGCCATGACTTACTTTCAAAATAAACATAAACACTGAGTGCGGGTGAATGAGTACAACATTTTTTTTAAAAAAAAAAACACCTTTATTTTTTATCTCATTTATTCAGTACAACGTGCATGGGCTAAACACAGCCTGAAAAAAGTTAAATGAAAACGTTCAAACACAGCCTAATTGAGTTAGGACACAAAGAGTAAGCTGAAATTATGTTCCACTGGTAGGTCAGCTAAATCTTATAATGATCTGGAGGAGCTTGGGAGGGCTGGGATGTATGATCAGCATACCCCCCAAATGGGTACCATATTTGGGTACCCATTTGGGTTTTATTTATTTAATTTTATTTAAATACCGCCCCATAGCCGAAGCTCTCTGCGTAACCTTTAACAACTTTCATACGGTGGGTAATTCCTCCTCTCTCCCAGTCCCCTTTCCTTTTGTGTCATGTCTTTTAGATTGTAAGCCTGTGGGCAGGGACTGTCAAGAAATACTTTTGTAAGCCGCCGTGAGAGCCTTTTTTGGCTGAATGGCGGCATAAAAATCCTTAAATAAATAAAAATAAATAAAAAAGTAAGCTTGTCCATTAATAAGTGATCCCAAAGCCTCTGAAACCAAGCCTTGACTGAAAAGTCCGCTGAGCTTTTCCACTGGACTTCAATTGTTGCTCCTGCTCCTGCTAAAGAATATAAAATGAAATCTTTATGCAGTGTAGACTTTGGGGGAATGCCCAGAATTGCAAGTCTTGGTGATGTTTTATTTCGTCATATTGTTTGGTCATAATTTCTTTGAAAACTTCATCCCAAAATGCCTCTAACAGAGGACATGACCAACATATGTGGATAAGTGTGGTGTAGTGGCTAAGGTGTTAGACTGGGAATCGGGCGATCTGGGTTCTAGTCCCAACTCGGCCATGGAAACTTTGAGCCAGTCACAGACTCTCAGCCCAACCTTCCTCACAGGGTTGTTGTTATGAGGATAACATGGAGAGGAGGAGGATTGTGTACGCCGCCTTGGGTTCCTTGGAGGAAAAAGGCGGGATATAAATGTAATAAATTAATAAGTGTACCAGTTCCATGTTTTGAAGTTCTTTTGTGCTTTGTTAGAGGTTAGTTAATACCATTGAGAAAGTGCTTTGAAAGTCAATTCCCTTGCCCTTGGCGCTTATTGCCTTCACTGAACCAGAAATAAAATGCTTGTCCCCAAGCGCATTTGCCTGTTGGGATCCCAAAATCTAGTTTCCAACATGAAACTTTCAATGCTTCAGATGACTCACAAAGTAATTCATTCAATCAGCAATTTGTATAGCTTGGATACTATGCTCTATAACTCTAGAGATCTGGAACTTGAAAGTCGTTCAAAATTAGTCACTGGGCACAGCCTTTGTTCATTATTTAAGCTGTTACACTTCAGAAAAGGAGAGTACGATTGACCTACTCTTACTTGATTTGTTTAGGGCAGTAATTCTACAAATGAACATTGTGTTCTTTTTCTTTTCCCAAGGAACACGGTGTTTATTTGCTATGTTTTAATTGTCTATTTTCAAGGTTAAAAATAATATATTTTATATTTTGAATCCCAACTTGCCATCTTTAAGCTGGTGTTAACTTCAAAAAATACAGAATTTCGTCTTTTACAAGAGCAGAGCAGTTTATGTCTTGATCATTACCAGTGAATGGCCATAGCATTTGTGGTTCGTTTCAGGAAAACATGTGCAGTCATAGGCTCAAAGGAAAAAGAAGGGGGGAGAAATTAGCTCTCCCTAAAGCAAGGTCACAAACATCTTTTAAAAGTGAACCAAGAAGAGCAGCTGTGTCTGTCAGCCCCATCAAGATGGCCAGCTGGAGAATTCGCTAGCAGCATAAAAAAATGCACACCAGATGTCCAATGAAAGATCTGCAAAGAGGAAAGGACCTCTGGGCACGAACACTGAAGTATTAGTCTTGTTAGCATCAAGATCTCATCAGCCACCAGGAAGACAGATACAACACAAGTATTACATAAACTTTAGGACTATATTACTTCTGATCTAACATTTAATTTGCCTAGTCATATAATGGCAGTAACACCTTCTCCCAATATGCTGACTCCAGGGAATATGGGAAATCAGCAATTGAACTGGTCCTTCCTTCACTTCCAATTTGACTTAATTCAAACAAAAGCTTGGAAAAAAAGAAATAATAATCTCTGTATCTTTAATTCTGTATCTTCCCCATCCCACCATTACAAATATGATCCTCTAAGGAACCCAGCCAAATCGCCATGCTTGACTCTACATCTAAGCCACTCGGTGGACAAATTTCTTCTACTTGGCTTTCAGAGAGCCAGGTTAATTTTCCTTCCACAATTCCCATGTTCCTTCAAACTCAACAATACTCCTTGACCTCATTTTCACCTCATTTGTATGTGTATTTTTGATCTTTTATCTTCCCTCTGATCCAAAATGTAGTTTGTGGTCGAAGTTCTGGGGACTATTTTCAACTTGAGAAATAGGAAATGTTGTTTGCAAAATATTTTTAGAGCAATTTCTGAAGGAAGCTATTCATTCTCCATTGTTTACTGTAGCTATTTCAATTAAGCTACACCAGAGGACAGCCTATATCAGATATCATGGCCACACCACAGCTGTCAGTTGTGAGCACCCCTTCCTTTATGCTAGGATCATCATAACCACTTGTGACCATCAAACCATAGCTTGGCCATGATGTCTGAACTAGGCCAAGGTTCTGTCTGGACATGGGAAGCTGCATTCCAAATTCAACAATGAAATTCATTGTCCTACAGTCTGCTATAAAGGGTAACATCAGCCCTTTAAATAGGATAGGGAAGAAATATTAATTAAAAAATGATTCCTGAAATTTTTTCAAGATTCTTTGTGGCTTACCTTAGCTTTGCCATCCTGAGCTGACATATACCCCACACACATGCTCTCTGTTGTATGACTCCACAGGAACTCCACTACAGATTGAAACATAACAATTCTTTATTTACGAGTGTAAAATAGAACACAAAAACATAGGATAAGTTCCTAAGAAAAATCACGTATTTATTCATTCCACTTTTTGATTTGTCAGACTTATTAGAAATATTTCCTTCCACACAAAATACAAGCGCACTACCTAATAATATGGTTTCATTGTGAACATGTGACAATGACATTTCTCCAAGGTGTTAGTTAAGTGTTAAGGTGAAGACTCAGTGCAGTTTTGGACTGGTTGGGACTCAGGATATCTGGGTTTTAATCCTCACTCAACCATGAAACTCAATGGGTGACTTTGGGCCAGTCACAGACACTCAGCCTAGCACACCTCACAGGTTGTTGCGAGGATAAAATGGAGAGAAGGACCCTCACGTAAACCATGTTGAGTTTCTTGCAAGAGGAAAAAATGGGATATAAATGTAATAATAAATAAATAAGCAGGGCAGTGGCGTTACACCCCACAAGTCAATTCCAAATGTATGTCTGCAGTGTGTAAGTCTGTGGTTTTTAGAATGTTGGCCTGAGTGGGCGGAGTTAGAATGTCTGGGGAGGGGGAGGAGTCATATATAAGGGAATGGCTGAGGGGATTGAGAATTCTTTTCTGGGAATCTTTTCAGGGAGACTTGTTAGGGACTCTTAGAGTCTGTAGTGCTCTCTGTATTTATGGTACTTAAGTTCTGGGAAATTTGAGGGTCAGTGTAGTGAGTGGTGTCTTTAGGGTGTGGTGTGCACGTAGTGGAAGTATATTAATCAATACTGATAATAAAGAAAGTTCAAGAGTGATTGTGTGAGAAAAAGGAAAGTGCGAATGTGAATGAGTGACCGGATTGTATGAAAGGTTTCAAAAAAGTTTTTAAATGTTATTTGAAACAAAGCTTATGAACTTTTAAAAATAAATTTTGATTGTTTTGTTTTTAAACTACCACAAAAGTCCCACGTGTCTGTTTGGCATTTATCATCTTAAGTTTACACATTTAGCACCCACTCTGACAATCATTCACCTAAGCAGATATAACTCACAGCGCATTATTATATATATTAAAATCCTTCTCCATTTTAAACCCCTTTCTCCACATAGTTTGGAGGAAGGTGAGTTTTATCCCTTGCCTCAGGTGGATCAAGCGGTGGTGCTTAGCTTGAGCAGGGAGTAGCCTTGGCCGGGTCTGGTGTTCAGAGCGTGTGTCGCCCCATAATAAGTGGTGGCAGACGTGAGGTCTGGTGTTCAGAGCCTGTGTCGTGGCAAGGGCTGCTCTGAATTTTTACCCACATACATTTCAGAGTATAAAATGCTCTTTCACAAGGAGTGAAAGGGTCCTTCCTACCTTCCATTTATTCATGGACTTTGCAAATGTGTTTGCAATAATTACTGCACTCATCAACTGCTGTTTAGGCACCTTTTCCCAACTGGATACATTTTTCCTTTCTCTTTTGTGAAGTGATCCCAGCCATTCATGGCACTATGTAGCCAATTGGATTTTCTATATGACTACACTAAGAGCAAACAAAACTAATTGATTTGCCCTCACTCTGAATAGCTGAGAGAAGGTAAACACATCCTTGTTTCAGAGGCAACCAGATTTTGCCATTCTGCAGTGATTTTACTGCAGCAAATCAGGATGTTGGTCTGGTGTGCTTAGCAACAAAACATCCCACCCACAATTTTTTTTTGCATCCCTTTGATACATATGAAAAACCAGTCAAACATGGGGCCACTTTTCAAAGGGTGCGAACAGGTTCACACACACAAAAAAACAATCTCTCATTTTAGCTCATCTTAGGTTGTTGCCAACATTGATTGCATTCTGACGCCAAGTAAAAACATGGCTTTTTAACAAAGCCTTTGATAGTTAAACTCACTGGCACATTGTTTTAACTGTTTTAACTGCATCTATTGCTTTTAAATTATATATTGTTTTAACTTGGATTATGGTTTAATTTGTTTTTAACTGTGTATATTTATTGTTTTGTACTGTATGTTTTTATCTGTACGCCGCCCTGAGATCTTAGTGATATAGGGCGGGATATAAATATTTTAAATAAATAAATAAATTGTCTTGTTTAGAGCACTGACTACACACTACTGTAGATTCTTACAATACAATAAATTGAAAAGCATCCATCTATAGTGATGAACAATTCAAGGTTTAATTCATAAGTCTTGCAAAACATATAAAACAATATTCCAATGCTATAACTTTACAATAAAATGACCTTCCTCAACACAATCTGCCTTCGTTTATAATTTAGGCTAGGAGTAAACTGGAAAGAAGTGCTTACAAAATTAATTTCATGACAACCCTCTAGGAACTAGGTACTCTGCATTTTGTGTGTGTAAGCAATAACCCCTCAAATCCCCTTAGCTACCGTTTTTTAAAGGCTATAGGGACTGACTTCCTAAAATTGAGGGGAGTCAAGGAATAGGCCTTTGTGTGACCTCCTTTCTGCTGATATTCAGCCTTCAATAGGTGGTCATTTGGACCCTCACCACCAACCATCCCACTCCCAACCACATTTTAACTTACTTTAGAATCTCCAGAATGTTGCTGACAAATTAAAAATTTGGTAAGAGTCTGTGTTTGGAAACAAGCACTTTAGGGGCTATAATTAATGTATATTTTAAATCCTTGTTTCCTTTCCTTCATTTTTTAAGCTCTCCGAAATTTTCTTTTTTAAAAATATACCTACTTAAGCACCTGATGTTAACACGCTCTTTTGGAATACACTATTCATTCAGAGCTTTCCTCAAACTCTTACCTAGCAGAGACTGCTTATCTTGTGAAGAGTTGGGTTCTGTAGAACACCTACAAGATCGAAGAACTATCACTCCTCCAAGAACACCATCCTCATTGGCTAGAAAAGGTGAACCTGCATAGAAATAGGAGAGGGATGGGATGAGAAAATATGGGAAATGAATGAGCAAATGGACTTTTAAAACTCTGCTGTCTCCCTTTTGAAATGGATGCTCATTGCCAAAAAAAGCTGCATCAGGTATAATTTCCATGAATGTTCTACTTACTCCCAGTGGATCAACTCTGTTATAACTTGATAGTCTGTCTCCAGCCAATACAAAGCAATAAAGAGGGTTCACAACAACAGCCATTCCAACAGGCTGAATGGAGGGAGATGAGACGGACTGCAGCACCATTCCACCAGCCCTGCTGAAACGCCTCCCATGTGAAGGCTCTTTCTCCCTCGACTGCAGCCACCAGCAACCATTCCAGCAGGCTGATGTGAGGGAAAGGAGAGGGGGGAAACAGAGTCTTTCCACCAGCTGTGCCAAAAGAATTAATTGTCTCCCTCTTCCCTCCCCATGCATTTTTCCTTGTGTGTCTTGTCTTTTTAGATTGTATGCCTGCAGGTATGGGCTGTCTTCAATTGATTAAAAACTTTGGGGCCTTTTAGGCTGAGGAGTGGAGTGGACATGTAAAATTTCTGGAAATTTTGAAGTCATGGGAAAAAATCGGGTTTTTTCCGGGGGGTTTCGGGGGGGAAATGAAATCTTCGGAAAAATTAAAATAATGCAATATTAGCAGTTTTTACAGATTGAAAGTCACTTTGTGACTTTAGGAACATAAAATGTAATTAAGTCCAAGTTGGTTTGGTATAAAATTATTACATTTGGTATATTAAAAGTACAGTGTATTCAAACAATTATTACAAATTGAATTTACTTCTTTGTGTGCTACAAGCTCCTGAACTGTTGGGAACACCTGAACTGTAAGGAACCTCTTTAGTTTTGCCAGTTTATGAGGCGTAGGCAAAAAATAATTAAAAACAAAAACAGAGGAAACCGTCAACATTAATAGCAAAGAAGTTTATTAATGTCTCTGCTAGTCCTCCACAGTGCTGAACAGACATAAAGCACCCATTCCCATAAAAAGAACTGAGAAAAAGGGAGGACCAAGATTCAATGAATATGCATGAAATTCAATCAGACTCATTTTCTGAGTTATAGCTATCCCTATCAGTTTCAGCCTCTGTTTCAGTGGCAGTGCCCCCTAGAGGCAGATATGCATCTTGCTCTTGAATTTGAGAGCTGTAATCTCAATTTGCAACCTAGGATTTGCTTGTCCTTGGTGCACAGAAATTGTGACAATCTGATACTGTACATAGTTTTTAGAAATCATTTGGAGAAGTAAACATTTGAACACCTTGTCTTAAACATTTTATTCATCATGCTAAAATAAAACATCCCATAACCCATTTTTTCTTCATTTTTTCAATTTTTCAGAAAAAAACCTAAAAAAGGCCTAGTAAAAACATGGGAGAAAACCATTCCCCGCCCCACCCCCCGGAATTTTTCCAGTTTTTTTCCGGCCTTTCACATCTCAACTGAGGAGCAGCATAAAAAATAATTCAAACAAATAAACAAATAACAAATCAGGATTACAATGGAAAGCAAAGTGTTCATTACCTTCGGGTTATAAGTAGAAGCACACACACGTAAGAAAGCAACCAAGACAGTCTTGCTTTTCATATCTCTAACACATATGTTTACAATGCCATTGCAAGACAATATCTTTTCATATATTCTATGAAGTATCGTGCTGGTTTATTAAAAGGACTTCCAATAACAGGACATTCTGAATTAAGGGGAACTTTTTTGTAACTGCGGATACGTAGCAGATAAAAAGCCCCTCAGCAGGCCAATTTGCCCTGTCTAAAGGCAACTTGTGCTATTAGTTTCAAGGGATGGTGTGATTTAGGATTTAACGAGAATAAAAAGACATTATGATGCTCGTGAAGTGCTCAGGCCATTTTATTGTGGCTAAGCAGTGCTGTCTAGCAAAGCAGATACTGGTAATAAATACAAAACTGTAATGAAGAGGAACTGGATAATAACTGGGGATTTAATTTTAAAAAAACCAGTTAAGGACTCATAAGAACGGCCCAGTCTCCCTTCTCACCTGAAATGATAGTTTGGGATGGAGAAATTGATGATGGTAGGCCAGTGCAGGTGGTCCTGAGCTTGACCAGTCCAGAGAGGGGGCTTAAATCCTATTCCCCCTGCATTATCACCAGTCCCAAATGTGTGCTATACCACTACAAAGGGGGAAACATATCAGAGTCAGCTATATGGCAAGATCCTAACCTAAGCAGTACAATGGGGTACTCACTGTCTAGGAGAGATCCTATTTTCCTTGTGTGTGGAAGGGGTAGAAGATTGACTAGAAGGACCACTTTGCTTTGTTGAGTAGGCCCAGAGAAAGTGACCCCTTGTTTTCATCACTGCTCTAAAAATTTTTGAACATTCTGTTTCTATGGGAGGGTGTTGGGCAGTATCCAATACTTGCTGCTGTGCCTCCGCTGATTCCGTTGCATTCGCAGGACCTGCCACGAGCACAACCATAACTCCCATTTTCAGGAAACCTGGAAATGGCAGGAAAATGCATGTTGCTTACCTGTAACTGTAGTTCTTTGAGTGGTCATCTGTGCAGTCACACTATGGGCTCTGCGCTGGCGCTGAGCTTTGCCTCGGAAATACTTCTCTAGCTGAGAAACGTTAATTTTGGCGGGAACCCTCCCCCACCATCCACTGCGCATGACTGCGCGTGTTCCCGCCTTCCCCTCAGTTCCTTTGAGACCGACTAACGATCTTGGTACCGAGAGGATAATCCTTCAGTGTATGACACCGAAGTGGGGACGGTGGGAGGGTTGTGTGACTGCACAGATGACCACTCAAAGAACTACAGTTACAGGTAAGCAACATGCATTTCTTTTTCGTGGTCTCTGTGCATCACACTATGGGCGATTACCAAGCTAACACTCACCGGTGGTGGGTCGGTGTCACTGGAGTACAGCTGATAACACTGCTCTGCCGAATGAAGAGTCTCTCCGAGAGCGGGTGTCGATGCTGTAGTGTTTAACGAAAGTTAGAGGACGTGACCATGTCGCTGCTTTGCAGATATCCTCTAACGAAATTCCTTTTGCAAAGGCAGTGGAAGTGGCTAAACTCCTTGCCGAATGTGCCCGTACTCCTTGAGGAAGGTGTATTTTAGCTAGACGGTAGGCTAGCGTGATAGTATGTACTATCCACTGAGCGAGTCTTTGAGTGGAGAGTGTTTGTTCTTTTTGTTTGCCTCCATAGCAAATGAAGAGATTTTGGGATTTTCGAAATGTCTTTGTTCTGTCTTTGTAGAACGCTAATGCTCTCCTCACATCTAGACAATGTAATGTTTTTTCCAGGTCTGTCGATGGAGAAGGGAAGAATGTTGGAAGGACGATATGTTGGTTGATATGGAAATCTGACACTATCTTAGGTAAGAAGGCAATGTCTGGTCTTAAGACAACTTTATCTTTGTGAAAGATAGTGAAAGGGGGGTCGATGCGGAGTGCTGACAGTTCGCTTGCTCTCCTCCCCGACGTTATTGCTACTAAGAATGCTACCTTCCAAGAAAGAAGGTGTATAGGAGCGGTAGCAAGAGGTTCGAATGGTTTTGTTGTTAGTGCATTTAGAATCACAGATAGACTCCAGTTGGGGGCAATAGGTCTTACTGGGGGTATTAGGTTTTTGAGGCCCCGTAGGAACTTCTTTATTATTGGAGTGGAGAAGATGGACCTATGTTGAATTTCCCCTCAATGTGCCGATATAGCGGCTAGATAGACACAAATAGAAGAATACTTTAGTTCTTTTTCATATAGGTGGTGTAAGAAGGTTAATATATTGGCAATGGAGCATTGGTCGGATTGGAAGGAGTTCGCCGCTGCGAAAGTACGGAAGCGTGTCCATTTTTTGGCATAGGATGCCCTGGTGGACTGTTTTATGCATGCTGATAGGACGTGTTGAACTTCTGGTGGTAGACGTGGAGACTTAGGTGATGTGCCGTTGTCTAGGTGTAATTGTGGTCAATCCTCCATGCCGTGAGTTTGAGTCTGTGTAGATCGGGGTGGAGGATTTGTCCGTTGTTGCATGACAGGAGGGATGGGGTCAAGGGTAGTCGGTAGGTGTGGCCGTTGGTGAGACGCGTTAGTGGTGAGAACCATGCCTGCCTGGGCCACCATGGTGCAATTAAAATGCAGTTTGTTTTGTCCTGTGTGATTTTCATAATCACTTTGTTTAGTAGTGGGAAAGGTGGGAATATGTAGAAGAGGGCATTCGTCCATTTGTGCATGAATGCGTCTCCCATGGAACCGTGACCTACCCCTCCTCTGGAGCAGAATTCTTTGCATATGGTGTTCTCTGCTGTGGCGAATAGGTCCACTTTTGGTTGACCCCAGGTTTCGAAGATTTGATGTAGTACCGCGTTCGACAATTGCCATTCGTGATGGAGAGTTAGTGTGCGGCTGAGAGAGTCTGCGAGGGTGTTGTCGTCCCCAGCTATGTGAAGAGCGGACAGATATATCCCTTTGGGGATAGACCATTTGAGGATTTGAAGAGTGAGGTCGACTAATTTTGGGGATCTTGTGCCCCCTTGCTTGTTTATGTGCCATAACACCGTGGTATTGTCGGTGAGCACATGATGATTTTTGATGTATGGCTCGAATGCTTTGAGGGCTTTTCTGACTGCCTCTAGTTCTAAGAAGTTGATGTAGTTGGTAGACTCTTTGGTTGTCCACTGGCCTTGGATTTGTAGTGTTCCGCAGTGGGCTCCCCAACCTGTTGTGGATGCATCGGTGGTAAGTATTCTGGATGGGGCTGGTTGTTGGAAGGGGACTCCACTTAAGAGGTGATGTGGCTTTGTCCACCATTGAAGGCTGTCGATAACCGTGGGTGGGATGTTTAGGAAGTGTCTTTTTGTGTCGCGGTCTTTGTTGTAGTGGTGAAGGAACCAAAGCTGTAGAGGGCGCATATGGAATCTGGCCTATTGCACGACTGTGGTAGTTGATGCTATGTATCCTAGGAGGCGTTAGATTTTGTGAGCCGATGTGCGTGGTTTCATGATGAGGGCCTTTGTTTTGTGGATGAGACGGTGCGCTCGATCTCGAGGTAAGTATGCTCTTCCCCAGCTGATTCTAATCTTGCCCCTATGAATTTTATGGATTGAGTTGGTTGTAAGATTGATTTCTCGGGGTTTACGTAGAGTCCGAGAGTGTGTAGGGTTTGAAGCGTCAGGGAGATGTTGTCGCACAAGGTTTCCTTTGAGTCCAATGTCAGTAACCAATCGTCTAGGTATGGGTATACCTCGACGTTGGATAGGCGGAGGTGGGCACAGACTACGCGTGGAGCTGTGCTGAGTCCAAAGGGGAGTACGCAGAATTGATAAATCTGTTCTCCGATGGCAAATCGGAGGTAGTGTCGGTGTGTCTCGGCGATGGAAATATGAAAATAAGCGTCTTTTAGGTCTACAACCGCAAACTATGCATTCTTTCTTAGAAGTTGTAGGATATTGTGTAGCGTCGTCATTTTGAACTTTTTGGGGCGAATGAAGTTGTTGAGATTTCTGAGGTCTAAGATCGGTCGGAGACCCCCATCCTTTTTCGGTACGGTGAAGTATTTGGAGAAAAAACCTCTGCGACTGAATTCGGGTGGAACACGTTCTATAGCTCCTTTTGAGAGGAGGATGGTAGTTTCGTGGGTGAGTGTGGTGGAGGGCGTCGTGATCTTCATGGTACCGAGAGGAGGGAGGGTCTCGAACTCGATTTTGTATCCTCGGAGGATAATTTGGAGTACCCAGGTGTCTGTGGTGATAGTTTCCCAGGCGTGGTAAAAATTGGATAGACGATCGCTGAATGCAATGTATTGGTTGTTTAGGAAGCTCGAGTCAAAGACGCCGCTTGTGTAAATTGTCCGGTTTCTGCTGAGGTCGGAAGTGGTTGGTTGGAGCATATGGTTTTCGTTGGAAGGATTGCGTAGGTTGGAATCTTGATGTTTTGTCCGTTGATTTTTGGGGGTACATCTGGTATTGACGGAACCATTTACGCCCTCTTTGGGGTTGGAGTTGGTTCTGCTGGCCTAATCCCATCTTTTTTGCATTATTTCTGGCTTTTTGGACTGTGTCCATTTTTTCGTCTGTGGAAGCATTAAATAGTCCGTCGCCATCGAATGGCAGTTCTTCTATTCTTGAACGTGCCTCTGGTGCCATTCCTGCTGACCTAAGCCAGGCATGGCGTCTAAGGGCTACGGAGCCCATCATCAGCTTGGCATAGCAGTCTGTCTGGTGTCGAGTAGTATTGATTTGAAGTTTTGATAGGCTTGAAGCTTCTGATTGGAAAACACGAGCTAATTCCCTCTGGTCTTCGGGCAAATAATAATCGCACAGTGAGCCGACTTTGTCCCAAAGAAATAACTGCTATCGGGACATAAGGGCTTGATAGTTAGTGACCCGTAAGTCTAGAGCTGATGCAGAGAATGCTCTTCGGCCAAGGAAGTCTAATCTTCTACCCTCTTTGTCCACAGTGGAAGAGTGGAATTTCTGAGATCTTGAATGGGACAACTCGACTATTATCGAATTTGGGCGTGGGTGAGTAAATAGAAATTCTACGTCTTTCTTTTGAACCCTGTACATCGATTCTAAGCGACGAGATGTCGGTGTCATTAACGAACGAGAGGTCCATGTTTGTTTAACAGCCTGAAGTAGAGTAGGTGCAAATGGAATTTCTACTGGAGCCGATGCCTCAGTGAATATTGGTTCGAAGATGGGGTCTGTAACCTGCTCTTGTTGTTGTTGTGCATCGACGCCGAGGGCATGAGCCATGCGGAGTATTTGCTCTGCAAAGGAGCCCATCTCTTCGGAAGGTGATCCTCTTTCTTTGGGGCCAAGGTTGTCATCAGGTGAGGGCAAGGACGGTTGTTCTGCTGATGTCGATGAGGAGTCAGACTCGTAGTCTTCAACGAGTATTGGAGATCTTGGTGAAGTTGCGCGTGGTTCATCGCGTGTTGTTTGAGCTGGTATTAGGCGTGTGTCTGTATTAGACGATGTCGTTGCCGGGTTTTGTGCTTGAGGTTGTGGAGGATGTTGTGTGTTACGTTCCTCACGGTGAGATGGTCTCCTATTGTAATAATATTCGTAGTGCCTTGGAGGGTATGAATATTCAGAGTAGCGATCGTGATCATGGTATGGTGATCTGGATCTGCTATGGTAATAGTGTCGATGTCTATTAGCGTATCGGTCGCTATAGGCTGATGGTGATCGATGTCGAGATCGAGATCTAGAGAAACGTCTATCTCGCTCGTAGCATTCGGCTCGAGAGTGGGTTTCGCTGTGTTCCCTCGATCTTGCTCTAGATGCGGGTCTAGATGTGGGTCGATGAGGAGGAGAAGATTGACCGTGCCTTGTGTTATCAGTGCTCGGCAGGTCTCTTTGAGTGAGAGGTATATTCGATAGCTGTGTAGGAGTCGGTGGTTCTCGAATTTCCCCTTCTGAAATTGTGGAGAGTAGTTCAACAGCCGGGAATTCTGCCGGGTTAGAACTCTCTGTTATAACCGCTGGGCGTGGTGGAGGTATGCCCGGTTTTGGGTCTCTTTTTCTTAGGTTTGTCGTGCGTGGTAGGAGGAGACTTAGCGTTTTTAGCTTTTTTTGCTAGCTTTTTCGCTGTTGATACGGTAAGAGAACACTTCGATGTCGATGATTCGTTGCGTGACGCCGATGTCGAGGGTTCAGTCGATATCGAATCTTGCAAGGGCGTGGTCGAGGTAGCCACTGTCTTGGGTTTATCAACCTTTTGGAGTGTTTGTTTCCAGAGCTCAGCTTTAAGTCTGTCTGCTCTGTGTCTTCTGGTTTGTTTCGAAAAACCTTGGCAGAAATGGCACGTTTCAACTACGTGTGATTCGCCAAGGCACAGTAAGCAGAGTGAGTGTCTGTCCGCTGCAGGTAATTTGTTGCCACAGCGGACGCACTTTCGAAAGGGTGCCTTAAGGGCCATGCAAGATAAAGTAAAGAGAGAAGGGAAAATTTTAACAACATTTTTTTGGGAGAAAGATACAGAAGAAAGAAGAGATAAGAGTTAGAGAAGAAAGAACGGATATAGAATATATATATAGGTAACTCAGCTACTCAAACTTTTAGGATGAGGAGGAGAAGCATTCCTGCGAGGCAGCAGCTAAGGCGGTCGCAAAGGAACTGAGGGGAAGGCGGGAACACGCGCAGTCATGCACAGTGGATGGTGGGGGAGGGTTACCGCCAAAATTAACGTTTCTCAGCTAGAGAAGTATTTCCGAGGCAAAGCTCAGCGCCAGCGCAGAGCCCATAATGTGATGCACAGAGACCACGAAAAAGAAGGCTAGTTTCTGGAATTAGACAGGTCTGCGAAGCTCCCTTCTGTGACGTTCCAAAAACAAGTGTTTCTGCCAGTTTTCCAATGGCTTTAGGAACCACTAGGTTCCCATTGCGCTAGCGATAGGTTCCATTAGTCTGCGGGCAGTACTGGATTCTGCCCTTTGTGCTTACGGAGCCCTTCTCAGAACATCTTTGGGATTTGTCTGTTTTTTAAAACAACAACAACAATGAAGTAAAAATTTTCTGCCCATTTTATCCATAGCTGATTTCATTCCACTGCCCTTCAGGTCAACATAGAGCCATTAAGTTTCCTATTAGAACTATGATGATAAAAGTACACTTCATGTTTCGTTAGCAGTGCCAGGCACAAGCCAATGCCCATGGCCATTGTTCTCCCTGGGAGGCCCACACATGCCTCCCCCCTCCCTCAAAGGTAGATCCAGGAATCCCACTCCTCTCTATGGCTGTATAGCACAACTTATTGCACTCTGAAGGTACTGGCTTGGCCATGTCCCTGTGTACTCCGCACCATATGGAATAGGAGGGAAAGGGATCCAATTAAGTCCTTCAGGATCCCCTCCCATATACTCAGAGGAATGGAACAAACACACTTAAATCGAGGCTTTACAGACACTTTTCAAAGTGTTTGGAAATATTCTTTTCTTGTACTTCCAAAAAAGAATGAGCACACTACCACTAGGGTGACATTTCATTTGAAGCTAAATAGCGGGGCTTAAAATATTGGGCCTTCTAGAGTTACACTGCCCACTGCTGAAGAAAGCTGGCCAAAGTCATTGCTGTTTGTATACTGTTTGTGTCATGCTGAGAAGTCCCTTAAAAACATTGGCAAGGGAACAGAAAACAACTGCCTGACAAATGTTGCCTTTAAAATTCAAAACATACTTTTTAAAAGGTGCTATACCAGAAGCTGCAATTATTTTTAAATTAGCCAAATAAAACTTAAGCATTCCTTTTTCTGTGTGACTTAAAATTAATCTCATACGTTTTAAAATGTGGAAAGTATTTTATGGTTTAAATATGACCTAAACAACTTAAGCCACAGGATTAAATGCAAATGTAACAAGTCAGTTAAGGCCAAAGAGTCTTTGATCACACATTTGCTAAATGTTTATTACCCTACGTATCAAGCAACAAGAGTGGAGGACAACTATTTCATTTATTTTACTTGAGAATGTGTGAGTGAGCATGCACACACATACACAAACAATGTTTGTAACGTCACACCAAAAGATGTGTTTTCTCATCTTAAGAGTTCTGAGCACTATGTACAAAGATGGATGGTTTAAAGCACTGAATACTGCTCTGATGCAAACTATCAGAAACCAACAAGCCTTGAGCAATACCAATGCCTGCAATTGAATTCAGAATCTCTGCACATCCATCCCTATAAACATTGTCAAAGATTATGGTATCCATTTCACAGACTATTACATTGCACCAGAAACATTCGTATGATTCCACAAATCAATTAGAAATTAGTTTAATTTGTCTAATTTGGGCAACCTGAATATTAAAGTCATATGAAAGGGAGTGAAAAGGCATTAGACAATGGTCCCAATCCAACTAAAATCCTATTAAAATTAAGTTAGACTAATTTGTTCCATTGATTTCCAAGGGACTTGAGGATCACCTAACTTTGCTTGCATCAAATCCAATGAACTGGATTGAATGTGAGCTTGTTTTAGAACTGACATTGGAGTGCTGCATCAGAAAAATAAAACAGATGGTCAAACTAGACATTACATTTGTCAGGTAATTAGCTCTAGAGCATGCAGGCTTTTTAAAAAAGGAACGGGGGGCAGGGGAACACAATCTGAATTGGCACCCTAGCATAAAGGGGGGGGCCCTTTAACCTTTTGCACTGTTGGCCTGACGCAAATAACAGGCACTGCATCTTCTGTGTGCATGGGAAGAAAGGTCCACTGGAGCTAAAGTTGGCTTGTTTTGAACAAATGATAGCTCTGACTAACCAGAGTTCCAGCATTAAATCTCTTCCTTGTGGCTGAAGAATGAGAGAAGTTTTATCTTCTAGAATAACCACAATGTGACAACGCACTCAACCATTTTAAGTCACAATGTCACCCTATATCCACAAAGTGAAGAAATCAAACTTTAAGTAGTATGCAAACAAAGAGAAAAATAGACATTTATTTCAGGATTTTTGCAACACAGGCTGTTCAAGTGTAACTAAAGATATGACGGTAATAAAATAGTCCTCTTACATAGACAATTCATCCTAATCCACAAAGCCACAAGCTAACTACTACACTGAAGAGCATCTGTAATTAGTTTACCTTACAGTGGCATTTAAATTTTGAAAAAATTAATCAATGACAGTTAAAAACAAAATGGTTGACAGCTAAGCTACCTTTTCCAAATAAAACCTCAGCTAGTAAATAGATTTAGGAACATGGCTCAAAAATAGGAAGTATGGACGTCTGGCCTGACTAACAGGGTGTGCTCCAGTTCCTTGAAAACTGGGTGATGTGTGCTACACTTTAGCTGACGAGATTTCAGGAGCTTCCTAACCCTCCCAAAGAGTATCTAAGACAGATGGAGAAGGAGCTTCCAATATTTTCAAGGAAGCTGCCAGGCACTATTTTCCTAGCCAGGTTTATGGGCCACTATGGCTCCCCACCTCTACTCAAAAGCTAGAGAGGGGGCTTGACAGATTCCAAAAGCTTCATGAGGGGTTGCAGTGGCTTGCTGATCAGCATACTTCCCTGTTCTCCATATCTCCATACATCCATCACATTTTGTTTGCTTTTTTAAAGAGCTAGATTTATTTAAACAAAGGGCTGATCTCTCCACAGTCCTTCTCATCAACATGTTTTAAACCGTAAAAAGTGGAGGACAGGTACTTTAGATACATAAAAACAAACAATTCTGTCTAAAATTGGTACAATGTACAAGACAATGTAACAGAAATATCATATTTCTAGCTCTTTGCCATCCATCATGTTGTAAGACCTTTGTTTATGCTGTAGGTTGCATTGGTTTTGAATAATTTGTTCCTAGTTCATTTCAGAATCCACATTGCTTTTTTTATTATTATTCTTGCATTTATATCCCACCTTTTTTCCTGCAAGGAACCCATACATAATACTCCTCCTCTCCACTTTATCTTCACAACAACAACCCTGTGAAGTTGGCTGGGCTGAGAGTCTGTGACTGGCCTGAAGTCACCCAGTGGGTTTCCATGGCCGAGTGGGGGACTAGAACCCGGATCTCCCGATTCCCAGTTCGACACTCTAGCCACTACACCACACTGGCTTGACTGCCTCAACTATTGAATGACTTATGTAGCTGAACAATGTGCATTACTACATCGGCTTTTATTAGGTTTGGATTCGATATGAAAATTCCTGGGTCCCAATTCCAACTCATTCCTTCCTCCTGCACTAGAGGCAACTTCACATATGATCTTTTCCTACCCAGTTATTTTTCCTATGTAAGAGAAAGCATACAAGAGCATGTGTGGTGTAGTGGTTAGGGTTTTAGACTGGAATACGGAAGGCCAAAGTTCTAGTCCTCACTCAGCCATAAAGCTCACTGGGTGACTTTGGGCCAGTCACTGACTCAGCCTAATCTACCTCACAGGTTGTTAGGATAAAATGGAGAGAAGCATCATGTACACTGGCTTGGGCTCCTTGGAGAAAAGGCGGGATATAAATGTAACAAATAAATACAGACAAACATGATGTGCAAGGAACATATGTAGTCTGATGCATGTATATGAGGCAGCTAAACACAGACATTTATTGGTGACAGTGTACATTCATCTTACACACTTTTTCCTACACAGAAGAGATATCAGTGTAGGAAAGTCATCATTCATAAATGGCCTAATGCTTCCTGAATTCTGTATTCAGATATTCTGTTAGCATAAATTCTGAAGAGGAATGTTGTAGCTATTACATCAATTGTACCATGAGAAAATTGAACAGCAGTCTGAGAGTTCTTGTCACTCCATTTTTCAAATTCACTCAGTTTTTTACTAGCAGCATTTCAAGACTTTGAAGTTGACATATAAATATTGCTAGAACATTTGTAAGTTGTACAGTACATCTAGTCAGTTTTATAAATGAAGGTTCACTCAAAGATATTGATAAAATATTTTATCAATTGGTAGTCAACTAGCAGTAAATTGCAACCTTGATTTGTGTCAACAGAAGAAAAATCAATGTTACTTGTCTTTTCTAGTGCACTGAAGAGATACAGATACAAACTTTAAAAAGAAATTCTAAACTATTATTGATAAAATTTAGTTATTTTCTGAACAAGAGGGATGCAGTAGTTCTAAGCTCCGATCCTACAGTAGTTTTTGGACTCTTGGACACCCTTCACCCCAGTTCCAATAGGTTTTGTTCAGCATTCAGGATCTTCAGAAAGATCCTGGCAACCCTGGTGGGTCATCTGGGCATGAAAGGGTACATGTATATCTCTATCTTGACAAACTGCTGATACAAACCCATTGTTATATGCAGATGCTGGTGCAATATTATCTTTAACCCTATTACAGGACTTCTCAGGTTATTGTGATTAAAAATGCATTGACCATAAACTATAAATTTAGGTTGGAAAATCAGTTTATCAGTAATTCCTTCTCCCTCAACCAGATGTTTAATTCTATAATTTCTCTATGTTTTATTCTGTAAATTAGAATCAAAATCCTGAACTTATTTATCCATTCTTATATCAAAGAGTGTTATCATAGGCACTAAGGTGCAATCCTATACTGTATCTACTTGCATGGGAGTAAGGTCTACTGAAGTCAAAGGGGTTTAGTTCCAAGTAGACCTGCACAGGAATGCACTATCTAATTTAGTTGAAATTGCATCTACTTGTATCCAAGTAGATCAACTGCTTACAAAATAAAATAATACTGTTAGGAGGATGGGCTACTTTGATTATACTTCTTAGATGGTAAAACCCTATGAACAGGTGGGTTTACTCTCTGGTTAGGAGTAATACATTCCATTCGACTAGAATTTTGTGCAAGAATTTCATACTGATATAGGGATGTTACAAGAATTAACATTTGAAAAAGTAATTTTAAAGACATTTATTTTTCTCCTTGGATCTTAGCAAAAGAAGGATCCAGTATTACTTCAGAAAATCTAAAATGCCTTTTCTTACCCAATTTTAAACAACAGTTCTGAAACACATACAGAGAAAATAACCTGCCACATCCCAGTAAAATCCCATTCAAATTCCACCACCACTCCAATTGCTCTACAAAATCACTTCCAAACACATAAGGTAAGGTAGGACAAAAACAGGGAAGGGATTAAGGAATAAATCAATCTCTCAATTCTGCCCATGGATCTGCTTCACTCTCTCCCCTCAGGTCTTTGTGCTCCAGGCACAGTATAACACCCTAGGCTCTCCTTGCAGTGTAGAATCATATGTGTATTCTCAGCACAACCTCAAGGGCAACACTAAGTGCACACTTGTGTCACACTTTCCACGACACAGGGATGTATGCAGAAGGGATGCCTTTATACCTTGTGAGCAGGAGAGGTAGGTCTTAGCTTAACTGGCAGAGACAGCAGCAAATGAAATCCCTCCAAGCACAGCCAGCTCCCAAATCTTTCATGTTGTAGCAGAAGCAGCGAGTGTGCTGCTTCTTTTGGGGGAAAGTTTTAAAATGCTTATCCTCCATCCCTAATGTAAAAGGCAACCCATAATTGCAACAAGGTAAAGCTTCTAAGAAAATTTTAATGTTGTATTTAAAAGAAGAAAAGTGGTTGCCTGTTACCTATTATCACACAACCAGAATTATCCACACAGTAAGCCTTTTATGCAACCGAAATACAATGTACTGTTTGGATGGAAAATGCCTGGGGGGGGGGCAGATAATTCTTTGGTGCCAATTATTTAGATAATTAATCAGAATCTATGCTGAACCCTCCCCCAAAAAACAGCTTTTAAATCCAGTAAAACTGAAAATCATCCGAAAAAGCAATAGATATTTGGTTTGTTCACTTCCATGGCAATAGGCAATGGTGCAGAGCAAGCAAGGTCAACTGTGGGGTTTGAGACAAAATTCCAAGTACATGGGAGGGTTGGAAGAGCTTGGTCTTTCTTTTCCATGTGAATAATATGAATGCATGCGTTAGTATTTCTAGGTCAGAACTGAAAACAAAGTGTACTTTTTACTAAGCTTTTATAGGATTCTAAAATTCCATAATCAAAAGACTTCAAACTACCTAATGAGTTTCATGGAGAAAAATGATGAAGGAATTTCCATTCTAAAAAAAAAAGAAAGAAAGAAATCACTTGTATGCCCACAATCACGCTGGGAAGGGTGCCTGGTTCTGCATACATGTTTCAAGACGCCCTAAGTTCTATATTTACAGTTTCAAAACATTTTGTTCTCTCAGAATTACATTAAAGGAATGTAAGTATTTTCTTTTTTAAAAAACAAAACCCACACCGGATTCACTTGCCTGGTAACTATTCTTCAAGCACTCTCTCTGTTATTCAAACACACACACTTCTTCTCTTTTTCACATGAGCCAGGAAGTGCAACAACTGAGAGAGTTAGTTGACCGTTTTCCTGCTCAGCTCCCTTAGGAGTGCAGTAGAGGCCAATGGGAAGAGTTTTGAAAGAAAGACCTTATGGGCAGGGGAGGAAGGCCGGCTGTGCAACTATACAGAGGACATTCTGTGATCAACTGTTACAGGTCAACAATCTAGTTTATTGCTTTACGGCCTTTTGCCCAGTCCTATGTATGGAAGGCCGACAAGCCACATTACCTGAAGACTCTTAACACAGTAGCATCCAATATGCACCTCAGGAAATGCAATGCTTCACAAACACCAACCTTGTAGACCAGGTAGCACTCTTACAAAGATGAGCAGACTTTTCTTCATCACTGCTGAGGCTGAGTATGCATACTCAGGTGGAAGTGAGTTGTAAAGATAAGGGTCAAAGTAGCTTTGCTGCTTCATAAGAACATAAGAAGTGCCCTGATGCTGGATCAGACCAAGAGTCCCTCTAGTCCAGCACTCTGTTCACACAGTGGCCAACTAGCCATCGGCCAAGGATGAACAAGCAGGACATGGTGCAACAGCACCCTCCCACCCATGTTTCCCAGCAACTAGTGCACATAACTATAATTGCTTAATTCACACACACACTCAAAAGCTTGAGTGGCTGGCATCTACAAATGACTAATCATAGAGTGTTCTTGTGTTGCTGTGAAACAACATAAACAGAAGACCTTCTCTATTCCTGATCATAGTACTTAAGGGGAAAACTGAGTGTGAAAGTATCTGCCACAACTCCTGCCTCATGGACTAATAGAGAAGCACTCCAGCCAGGTACCTACAGTGTGAGCATTCTTTCTTCCTGCAGAGACTCTACATGGTGATCTGTACACACTCCTAAATTAAGGGGCTGCAAAGAGATGATCAAACAGAATCCTCTTTGATAAACTATTTATTTATTTATTTATTTATTACATTTCTATACCGCCCAATAGCTGGAGCTCTCTGGGCGGTTCACAAAAATTAAAAACATTCAAGTATAAAACAACAGTATAAAACAATCAAGCATTAAAAAGAAATATCTTCAGTTTTCAAGGTTTAAAAGTATTTTACGTGCTATTCTAAAGAACCACACATATTCCCATAGTTAGCTGCCCAGATCTGCCTGCCTGCTAAACAGGATAAATATTTACTGTCATGCTTGCATTCCACAAACTTGGCTAAATTTGAAAGGAATAGATGAATTATAAAATCCCCTATTCTCTACGAAAGATATTTCTGTTTACAGAACACCATTTTCAGTCTACATGAGACTGTTGTGTGTATCGTATCTCTTTATTAAACCCATTGTGTTTACAAAACACACTATCATTCAGGTATTCTACTCCTAACTCAACCATCATTTGTGTCATCCACAATGTTTGCTAAAAAAAAAAAAAAAAAAGGAAGGAAAATACATCTGCCACTATGTGGTCCATCACCTGCTATTTTAAAAATTCTAAATCAAACATGCCCCCAAAAGTAGTACCCTATTTCTTCGATTCTAAGGCACACTTTTTTCCCCATATAAACATCTCTAAAAAATGGGGTGCGTCTTAGAATCACGGGTGGTCTTAGGTGTGTTTTTTCCTGTTGATGGTACTGAAAGTAGGGTGCGTCTTACAATCGATGGCGTCTTACAATCGAAGAAATACGGTAGTATTCTCAGACCTCTACAGAAATTTGAATTGTGTAGTGTGTGTGTGTGTGTGTATGTGTAGATTGGAGCCCAGAGTATATCTATCCTATACTCTGCCAGCACAAGTCGGGCAAGATGGAAGGAGGATAGAGACAAAAACGACTCAAGTTCCTCTTTTTCTTCACCTTTTCTGGTAGTTGTCGGTGCGATGGATGGTGGAAGGGCTTTACAATCCTGCAATCCTGGCCTCTCCTCCTCCTTCCACCCCCTTTTTCCTCTCCCCAAGCTCTTCCAACATTGGTGTTATGACTTAAGTCCAGCTGCCACAGTGCTTTCTGCAGCTGCTGCAATGGGGTGGGGGAATGATCCAAACTCAAATTCCTTCTCACAAGGCTGTATGACCTCCTGAAAAGAGATCTGCCACATCCTATGGACGCTGGGATGCTCTCCAGGGAACCATACGATTGTTCTTTAAGTAACATTTTCAGTTCTGGCCACCCTTTGAATATCACTTTCAATTCTTTCTTGCCAAGCTATCATTTCTGGACATGCCTGGTACAATTATATTAGAAATTTTAATGTGACCACAAAGCATGCTACTTTTTAAATAAAAGAGATTAAGAGAACAAGTCATACTGTCATGAACAGGCTATTAACCTAGTTTTATTCACAGTTATTTCATAGGAGAGGGAAAACTTGCATCATACATTACAGCTCAAGCAAACTTTTGTATTACTTAAAATCAACAGCAGGAACGTTTAGAAGAAAAGAGCTATTCAGCATTTGCCCACTATTTTTGCATAACCTCTTAGGTGTACTTTTTGAAAAAGAAAAAAAGTAAAAAAAAGACTTAACTGTGCTGATTCTGAGAAATGACAGCTTTTACCAAGCCACATGCTGGTGTTTCAGACTTCTTTGGATTTGATGGCATGCCTCTAATAGCACTAATATTGAACTATACTGTCTGTAAAAAGTTTCTTTTCAGCATTTAAACTAAAACACCGTAGGTTTATCCCCTGCAAGGTATCAGCATAGAAAGGCATGCATTGTATATATAAAGCTCTAAATATCCCTTTTTTAAAAAATCACCTATAAAAATACAGTAGTATTTTGGGAAGTATTTATTAGGGAGGTGAGGAAACTATTCAGAATCTTGTTAAAATTCCATCAAGGACTTAATCAAGTTAAAGAGCTATTTTTCCATCCTGAAATACCATTTTTCATTGGGGTGATTAATGTGATAGAAGATAAAAGAGAAATTAATGGTAACAAGCATTCAGTAATTGCACCCACAAAAAACAAACATATTAATGCCATTTTTAATGCAAATTGAATATATTTACAGGAAAAATGACAGCCAAGCAAAAAGCAAATTTTGAAAGCAAATTTAAATGCAATTCTAATTCAAACACTCTTATGAAAAGATGTGTAAAAAGTACACTTATCTCACCATTTTATCTCATTTTATCTCTCCTTTCCTGTCTAAAAACCTATTAGCAAACTTCCTAAAACAAAAAATGCTTTCCAGGGCTATATTTTTACTTATACGGTATTAAATATAATACATAATGATAAGAAGATCATTGAATGAATTTTATGTACATTTTAAATCCTTAATTCCCCATTTTCCCCTTCCCTTCAATGCTGTTCTTACAATTTCAACTTTTTGTAAAAATGTCCTCTCTGTTAAGAACTTGTTGCCAACCTTTTATACAAAAAATTATGTATATACAACTAATTCTGCAAACAAAATACTGTTTGTACACATTTTCCACATTCATTTGCATGTAGAAGTCTGGGCCTGAAGCCAGGTCATTAAAAGGCCATTGGCCTCTTCAATTTCTTCTAGAAGAAATCAGAAACATTCATAACCCAAAGTTTCTATTTTACGAGAAACGTATGGGTTGAGGCAAGTATTGTAGGTTCAGTGCGGCGGGGGGAGAATATCATTTCATTTTCATTTATTATATAGTTCATAAAAATTAAAAACCATTAAAAATTATACAAAGTACAAAAAAAGCATTTAAAATAAAAACCACATAAAAACACATAGCACACAAACAACACATATATCTAAAACAATCAGCAAAGACGATCCACAACCTAATTAAAAATTCAATATATGCTGACAAATGCCTGAGAGAAGAGCACAGTTTTAACCTGGCGCCGAAAACATAACAAAGTTGACGCCAGGCGGGTATCATCAAGGAGATAATTCCCTAATTGGAGGGCCACTACTGAGAAGACCCTCTCTCTTGTTGCCACCCTAAGACACTCTTGGAGGAGGCACCCAGAGGAGAGCCTTGGGTGCTAGACATGTAGTGTATGGATCGGTTCATACCAGGACAGGTGCTCCATCAAGTATTGTCTGCCTGAGCAGTGTAAGATATTAACAGTCAAAAATAGTACTTTGAATTGAGCTCGAAACATACAGATAGCGAGCGTAAGCGACCCTGAATTGGTCCTATACGTTCGGACCTTCTTGTCCCTGTTATCAATCTGGCCACCACATTTTGCACAAACTACAGCTTCCGAACTGTCTTCAGAAGGTAGCAGTAATCTAACTTGGAGGTTATTAGAGCATAGACTGTCCAGAAAAGGGTGTACTTGGGCCACCAACCAAGGTTGGTAGAAGGCACTCCATGCCACTGAGGTTACTTGAGGCTCAAGTGACAAAGGTGGCTCCAGGAGGACCCTCCGCTCATTCAGGGTGAGTGCAACCCCATCTAGAACAGGTTGAGCACCCTCCATCTGGTCAGGAGACCCACCCACTAATAGCATCTTCATCTTCTCTGGATTGAATTTCAGTTCAGTAGCCCTTATCGTCCATTGTCAGAGCCAGGCTTTAGCACATCCACAGCCTCACCTGAAGAAGATGAAAAGGAAAAACAGAGCTGCGTACCATCAGCATACTGATGACAACACACTCTAAAACTCCAGATGAGAACATTCAGCAGTTTCATGTAGATGTTAATAGCATGGGGGACAAAAAAGACCCCTACAGAACTCCATACTGGAGAATCCACTGGGCCCAGCAATATTCCCCAAGTACCACCTTCTGGAGCGGACTGTGCAACACAGTGCCTCCCACTCCAAACTCAGACAATCATCCCAGAAGGATACCAAGGTCGATGGTATTGAAAGCCGCTGAGCGATCAAGGAGAATCAACAAGGTCAAACTACGCCTGTCTCTCTCGCAACATAGGACAACCAAGGAAGTTTCCATTCCAATACCCAGCTTGAACCCCAATTGAAATGGATCTAGATAATCAGTCTCATCCAAGAGTGTCTGAAGCTGGTTAGAAACCACCTGCTCAAGGCCCATGCCCAGGAAAGGAGTGTTTGCCAGCTGCAAATATCAGTACCAGAAAATATCAATGTCTGATTATGCCCCTCATTCCAACAATCCACCTGGGAAGTGGAAATCCATCAATGTCATGGAGGTGGGGATGGAAACTATAGACCTAGCAACCTTCCAAATCATTTCACAGGCTTCAGGATATGCTCAGGCCACAAGATCCACAAAGCTACCAGAACCAGTTTTGCTGCAACAGACTTAACAATGAAGGGTACCAAATTAATTATGGCATAAGCTGTCCACAGATCAAATACATTCTAGCCCACAAAAACGTATATCATAATACATTTGGTAGGCTTTAAGGTGCCACAAGATTCTTTCTTGGTATTGCTGCAACACACTAACATCTCTACCACTCTGGAGAGACTTAACACAGCTACTCGCTGGAACATTTACTAAAATTGTATGTGCTTGCTTCAGGAGTCCTAAGTGAAACTTCTTGAACTACAGATGTGCATTTGAAAGAAAAAGAGGTGGAGCATCACCTTTCCCCATATAATTGCCATGTAATTGCACTGGCTTCATAGTGTTAAAGTGAGCATGTGCATTTTCTAAGTATGTCTACTTCACCAGAAGCGAGGGTAGGGCGTTTGTTAAGTTACAATACTGACAGAGACCCGGTTCGTAAATAACGATAATCCTAGGTTGTTTAATCTAGGAATTGCTGTAGCCAAGCAGAAGCAAGTGAGCGTGCTGCCTCCTGCATGTTAGTCACTTCTGCTTTCAATCAGTAATTTAAGTACGGCCTATTCCTGGGTTGTCATCGTGATGACCGAACCCAAGAACTCTGTGTTGTTTAGGGGTTAAACAACCCAGAGTTACCCCAACAACAAACCATGGGAGATTCCTGGATTGTTGATTGAAATCAGAAGAGATGAGCACACGGGAGACAGTTCGCTTGCTCACTCCCACTTGGCCACAGCAATTTCTGGGTTAAAAAATCCAGAAATTGCCATTAAGTGCAAATCGGATCAGTGTAAGGTTGGGAGGGTGGGGAGACAGAGAATGCAAGCTAGGACGAGATTGATACCAGCTCCCAAACAATATCAGGGAAACAGAGTTTTGCTGACAACTTTTGTACTTACTAATAAACTTGTTTTGCATAGTTTCTAGCAGAGCTTGATGAGCATCTTCGTTTTGCAAAGCACACGAACATTCTCTGGCCAGTAAGGTCCGAACAAGGTGCTCTCCACAACCTACATAACACACACATAAGCAAGCATGGTTAACATATATGAGTACCGTGAAAAATCAGTATCTTAATGCAACATTCGGGGAGGGGGAGGCGGGGCGAGAATTGTTACAGTACTATTTTCAATCCATAAATCCCAGAATGACTTCAGTGAGTTATTTTATTATTATTTATTTATTACTGCATTTATATCCCACCTTTTTTCCTCCAAGGAACCCAAGGCGGTATATATAATCCTCCTCCTCTCCCTTTCTATCCTCACAACAACAACCCTGTGAGGTAGGTTGGGCTGAGAGTCTGTGACTGGCCCAAAGCCATCCAGTAGGTTTCCATGGTTGAGTGGGGACCAGAACCCGGACCTCCTGACTCCTAGGCCAACCCTTTAGCCATTATACTACACTGGCATAAGACATAAGAACAAGATAGCAGAAGAATGCAGAAGAAAAGAAGAACATTTAAAAAGAGTGAATATAAAAATTTTCTTCTGTACTACTTGGTCTTCCGGGATTATTTTGTACGATATAATGAAGGCTGTTATTTCAAGTACAAACCATGGATCTTACTTTCAAAAAAGTGTCTGTGTATTAAGGGCTCAAGTGCTAACATACAAAGTGCCTGACAATCTTATTCTCATCCATGCCCACCCAAACCTTGTTACACCACTGTTTTTACAGATTAATAACCAAGGCCAACAACTTACTTAGACAATCAGGGTGAAATCTGATGGCAGAGGAAGTAACACCATAGGAGGAATGGATTGTCACTTCCCCAGCAACCATGTATATGCCCCCTTGCCCAAAAAAGAGCTGCTCTGGAGGATTGGTGGACCCTTCAGAACAGATTTGGGGGACATGTGGTGAACAGAAGGGAGTGGAAGTCTGCTCATGCAATGCTGCATTTTGCTTTCAAGGTGCACATAGCTGTGTATCAGTTAAAGATGTTTCACAGGCTGGTTGGGTGGAGGATCAGTTCCAACTAGATTTAAGGCAACGTTCAAACCTCTTCCAAATGTCTGATACTTCAGGTGCCAGGAAAATCAACCAACAAATAAATATTATTTGACTGCTTCGTGTGATTTTATATAGTCCCCTCCCCAAGGTCTCTGTCACAAAATGGGTAACAAAAAGTGTATTTTCGGTATGCACTTACTTTCTGCTCTGACTAAGGATTTCACGAACCTAGGAGACAGGGAGCCCCAAGGCAGCATGAGCAACGGAGAGGCTGCCAATTTCCCTTCTACTACACATATTAAAAGGTTTCTACTAAGTATCAAAGTTGCATATCTTATTCTTGAAATGTTACCATTTATTCCAGGAGAGGCCAACTTGTGACCCTCCAGCTGTTTTGGCCTACAACTTCCATGATTCCTTACCATTGGTTATGCTGGCTAGAGCTGATGGGAGATGTAAGCCAAAACATCTAGAAGGCCACAACTTGCTCATCCCTGATGTATGTTTTTTAAAAAGTATTTTAGTTAGTCTATTATCTTTGCACTATATGCCTAACCTTATGTTCTGTTTCCCCAATGAACCTTCTACTTTATTAAGTATTCCTGAATTTCCAAGGGTTCACATACTTTTCCCACAATGCTTTGACCAGCCTATGTGACTTATACCAATAGCTAGTTCTGCAATGAGAGTCTTTTAGGAACTGAAACACCAATGTTAACTACTAGAGATATCAAACCAGGTTGAGATAATGGGCTGGATCCAGATTTATGATGAAAGTGGATTTCCCCACGCCTTCCTTCCCATGGCAACCACTCCAACACCCTGAAAAGGCTATATAGAGTCAGGCGACCTGCTGATTAGGATAAACTATATGGTGAAGTGGAAGGGGAAACCCCAAAAATTGGATAGACAGGCATTCCACAAGTAAAGCCCTTCCTCTTCTGCTGAGACCCTCACTGACTCAAACACACTAAGCAAGCATTTTTAAGTTATCATTTTAATGTACATTGTTAACACAACATAACAAGGTCTTAAATCCAGATGCTCTTTCATCAACGTCGTTCTAAATGTCATTAAAAAAAACCCAGCTGTAACTGAAGGAGCTCCAGCAAAGGAGGTCGTTACCTTGTCATGGTGCTGGAGCTTGAGCACCTCAAGGATGCCATGAGCTAAACCGTGAAGGGACACCCAAGACGGGAAGGTCATGGTAGAGAGGTCAGACTAAATACGATCCCTGGGGAAGGTAATGGCAACCCACCCCAATATTCTTGCCGTGAAAACTAAATGGATCAGTACAACCAGAGATATGTCAGTACACCATCAGAAGATGGGACCCCCAGGTCGGAAGATGGTCAAAATGCTACTTGGGAGGAACAGAGGATAAGTTCAACTAGCCCCAGATGTGATGACGCAGCTAGCTCAAAGCCGAAAGGATGGCTAGCGGCCGACGGTGCTGGTGGTGAACGACGAATCCGATGTTCTAAAGATCAACACACCATAGGAACCTGGAATGTAAGATCTATGAGCCAGGGCAAATTGGATGTGGTTATTGGTGAGATGTCAAGATTAAATATAGATATATTGGGTGTCAGTGAACTGAAATGGACTGGAATGGGCCACTTCACATCAGATCACCACCAGATCTACTACTGTGGAATAGAGGATCACAGAAGAAATGGAGTAGCCTTCATAATTAATAATTAAGTGGCTAAAGCAGTGCTTGGATACAATCCAAAAAATGATAGAATGATCTCAATTCGAATTCCGGGTAAGCCATTTAACATCACAGTGATCCAAATATATGCCCCAACCACAGATTTATTTATTTATTTATTTATTTTATTACATTTATATACCGCCTCCCAGCCGAAGCTCTCTGGGCAGTTTACAACAATTAAAAATAGTAGACATTAAAAGTATACAAAAAATTTAAAAAACATAAAAACAGTATAAAAACAACAACAGTATTCATTTAAAACAACAATTCTGGGGTCCATTAAAACAAACTTAACGTTATTAAATGCTGTTAAAATGCCTGGGAGAAGAGAAAGGTCTTGACCTGCCGCCGAAAAGATAACAACGTTGGCGCCAGGCGAGCCTTATCGGGAAGATCATTCCACAGTCGGGGGGCAACCACTGAGAAGGCCCTCTCCCTTGTTGCTATCCTCCGAGCTTCCCTCGGAGTAGGCACTTGGAGGAGGACCTTAGATGTTGAGTGCAGTGTACGGGTAGGTTCATGTCGGGAGAGGCGTTCCATCAGGTATTGTGGTCCCAAGCCATGTAGGGCTTTATAGGTTAAAACCAGCACCTTGAATTGGGCTCGGAAACATATAGGCAGCCAATGCAAGCGGGCCAGAATCGGTGTTATATGCTCAAATCTTCCTGTTCCAGCTATCAATCTGGCCGCCGCATTTTGCACAAGCTGCAGTTTCCAGACTGTCTTCAAAGGCTGCCCCATGTAGAGGGCGTTGCAGTAATCTAATTTGGAAGTTACCAAAGTATGGACAACTGAAGCTAGGTTATCCTGGGCCTCAAGTGACAAAGATGGTTCTAGGAGAACCCCCAAGCTATGAACCTGTTCCTTCAGGGGGAGTGCAACCCCATCCAAAACCGGTTGAACACCCCCCATCCGATCAGAGGAACCACCCACCAGCAGCATCTCAGTCTTGTCTGGATTGAGTTTCAGTTTATTAGCCTTCATCCAGTCCATTGTCGCAGCCAAGCACCGGTTCAGCACATCCACAGCCACACCTGATAAAGTTGAAAAGGAGCAGTAGAGCTGCGTGTCATCAGCGTACTGATGACAGCGCACTCCAAAACTCCGGATGACTGCACCCAACGGTTTTATGTACATGTTAAACAGCATGGGGGACAAGACCGACCCCTGTGGAACCCCATACCGAAGAGTCCACGGGGCCGAGCAATGTCCCCCAAGCACCACCTTCTGGAGCCGTCCTGCTAAGTAGGAGCGGAACCACTGCAATGCAGTGCCCCCCACTCCCAACTCAGCCAGACATTCCAGAAGGATACCATGGTCGATGGTATCGAAAGCCGCTGAGAGATCAAGGAGAATCAACAGAGTTACACTCCCCCTGTCTTTCTCCCGACATAGGTCATCATACAGGGTGACCAAGGCTGTTTCCGTGCCAAAACCAGGCCTGAAACCCGACTGAAATGGATCCAGATAATCAGTCTCATCCAAAAGTGTCTGGAGCTGTCCCGCCACCACCCGCTCAAGGACCTTGCCCAGGAATGGAACATTTGCTACCGGCCTGTAATTACTAAGATTTTCCGGGTCCAAGGAAGTTTTCTTCAGGAGTGATCTCACTACTGCCTCTTTCAGACGGTCTAGGACCACTCCCTCTCGTAGAGAGGCATTAATCACCTCCTTGGCCCAGCCGGCTGTTCCATCCCTACTAGCTTTTATTAGCCAAGAGGGGCAAGGATCCAGAGCAGAGGTGGTTGCGTGGACCTGTCCAAGCACCTTGTCAACATCCTCGAGCTGGACCAACTGAAACTCATCCAAGATTACAGGACAAGACTGTACTCTGGACACCTCACTAGATTCACCTGCTATAACACTGGAGTCTAAGTCCTGGCGGATGCAAAAGATTTTATTCTGGAAGTGCCTGGCAAATTCATTACAGCGGGCCTCAGATGATTCTACCATGTCCTTGGGGCCAGCATGTAATAGCCCCCGGACAACTCTAAAAAGCTCCGCTGGGCGGCAAATTGAAGATTTAATAGTGGCAGCGAAGTATTGTTTTTTTGCTGCCCTCAGTGCCCCTGAATATGCCTTACTATAGGCACTTACCAATATTTGATTGCATCCACTAGGAGTTCGTCTCCACCTGCCCTCAAGCCTTCTCCTATTTTGTTTCATCGCTCTCAGCTCTGGGGTATACCACGGAGCCGTACGAGCTCTACTCAGGAGAGGGCGCTCGGGAGCAATCCTGTCAACTGCCCGGGTCATTTCTGCATTCCACAGATCAACCAGGGTTTCGACAGGAGAGCCAGCCCTATCAGCCGGAAAACTCCCCAGAGCCCTTTGGAAACCATCTGGATCCATTAGTCTCCGGGGGCGGACCATCTTAATAGGTCCCCCACCCTTGCAGAGGGGAAAAGCTGCTGTAAGTCTAAACCTCAGCAAGCAGTGATCCGACCATGACAAAGGGAGGGATGTAAGGTCCCCCACTTCCAGATCACCATCTCCATGTCCAGTTGTGAAAACCAGGTCAAGAGTGTGCCCCGCTACATGTGTTGGGCCGATGACATGTTGGGACAGTCCCATGGTTGTCACGGAGACCATGAAATCCTGAGCCGCCCCGGATAAGGCACCCTCGGCATGAATGTTGACATCACCCAGAACCAACAGTCTGGGGGATCTCAGCATTGCAGCCGAGACCACCTCCGTCAGCTCACCTAGGGAATCTGTTGAGCAGCAGGGTGGGCGGTACACCAACAGAATCCCTAATCTGTCCTGCTGACCCAACACAAGGTGCAAACACTCCAGACCAGTAGTCACATGGACAGGGAGCCTGCAGAGGGAGATAGAATTCCTATAGACCACAGCAACCCCCCCTCCCCGGCCCTCAGGTCTACCCTGATGCTGAACCAGGTACCCCGGTGGGCATAACTGGGAGAGACTGACTCCTCCCTGCTCACCCACCCAGGTCTCGGTTATACATGCCAGATCGGCTGCCTCATCCACAATTAAGTCGTGGATGAGGGAGGTCTTATTATGCACCGATCTGGCATTTAAAAGCAGCATCTGGAGGCCCGATGCTGAAGAAGTAGAAGTAGATCAGTTCTATGAGGATCTGCAGCACCTACTGGATAATACACCAAAAAGAGATGTTATTTTCGTTACAGGAGACTGGAACGCCAAGGTGGGTAGTCAAATAACATCTGGAATTACAGGTAAGCATGGTCTAGGAGAACAAAATGAAGCGGGACATAGGCTGATAGAATTTTGCCAGGACAACTCACTGTGCATAACAAACTCTCTCTTCCAACAACCGAAAAGACGGCTTTATACATGAACTTCACCAGATGGCCGACACCGAAATCAGATTGACTACATCCTTTGCAGCCAAAGGTGGCGGACATCTATACAGATGGTAAAAACAAGACCTGGAGCTGACTGTAGTTCAGATCACGAACTTCTTATTGCACAATTTAGAATCAAACTAAAGAGAATAGGGAAGACCCACAGATCAGTTAGATATGAGCTCACTAATATTCCTAATGAATATGCAGTGGAAGTGAAGAATAGATTTAAGGGACTAGATTTAGTAGATAGGGTCCCGGAAGAACTATGAACAGAAGTTCGCAACATTGTCCAAGAGGTGGCAACAAAAAATGTCCCAAAGAAAAAGAAAACCAAGAAGGCAAGATGGCTGTCTGCTGAGACACTGGAAGTAGCCCAAGAAAGAAGGAAAGCAAAAGGCAACAGTGATAGGGGGAGATATGCCCAATTAAATGCAAAATTCCAGAGGTTAGCCAGGAGATAAGGAATTATTTTTAAACAAGCAATGCGCGGAAGTGGAAGAAGACAATAGAATAGGAAGGACAAGAGACCTCTTCCAGAAAATTAGAAACATCGGAGGTAAATTCCAGGCAAAAATGGGTATGATCAAAAACAAAGATGGCAAGGACCTAACAGAAACAGAAGAGATCAAGAAAAGGTGGCAAGAATATACGGAAGATCTGTATAGGAAGGATAATAATATCGGGGATAGCTCAGACGGTGTGGTCAGTGAGTTAGAGCCAGACATCCTGAATGGGCCTTCAGAAGCATTGCTAATAACAAGGTAGCAGGAGACGACGGTATCCCAGCTGAACTGTTTAAAATACTGCAAGATGATGCTGTCAAGGTGATGCATGCCATATGCCAGAAAATTTGGAAAACACAAGAATGGCCATCAGACTGGAAGGAATCAACTTATATCCCCATACCAAAAAAGGAAAACACTAAAGAATGTTCAAACTATCGGACAGTGGCACTTATTTCACATGCCAGTAAGGTAATGCTCAAGATCCTGCAAGGTAGACTCCAGCAATTCATGGAGCGAGAATTGCCAGATGTACAAGCTGGGTTTAGAAAAGGCAGAGGAACTAGAGACCAAATTGCCAATATCCGCTGGATAATGGAGAAAGCCAGGGAGTTCCAGAAAAACATCTATTTCTGTTTTATTGACTATTCTAAAGCCTTTGACTGTGTGGATCATAACAAACTGTGGCAAGTTCTTGGTGGTATGGGGATACCAAGTCATCTTGTCTGCCTCCTGAGGAATCTGTATAACGAACAAGTAGCAATGGTAAGAACAGACCACGGAACGACGGACTGGTTTAAGATTGGGAAAGGAGTACGGCAGGGTTGTATACTCTCACCTTACCTATTCAACTTGTATGCAGACCACATCGTGCGACGTGCTGGGCTTGACGAATCCAAGGCTGGAGTTAAAATCGCAGGAAGAAACATTAACAATCTCAGATATGCAGATGACACCACATTGATGGCTGAAAGCGAGGAGGAGCTGAGGAGCCTTATAACAAAGGTGAAAGAAGAAAATGCAAAAGCTGGGTTGCAGTTAAACCTCAAAAAAACCAAGATTATGGCAACCAGCTTGATTGATAACTGGCAAATAGAGGGAGAAAACGTGGAGGCAGTGACAGACTTTGTATTTCTGGCCACAAAGATTACTGCAGCCAGGAAATCAGAAGACGTTTACTTCTTGGGAGGAGAGCAATGACAAATCTTGATAAAATAGTTAAGCGCAGAGACACTACACTGACAACAAAGGTCCGCATAGTTAAAGCAATGGTATTCCCCATAGTAACCTATGGCTGTGAGAGCTGGACCATAAGGAAGGCTGAGCAAAGGAAGATAGATGCTTTTGAACTGTGGTGTTGGAGGAAAATTCTGAGAGTGCCTTGGACTGCAAGAAGATCAAACCAGTCCATACTCCAGGAAATAAAGCCAGACTGCTCACTTGAGGGAATGGTATTAAAGGCAAAACTGAAGTACTTAGGCCACATAATGAGAAGACAGGATACCCTGGAGAAGAGGCTGATGCTAGGGAAAGTGGAAGGCAAAAGGAAGAGGGGCCGACCAAGGGCAAGATGGATGGATGATATTCTGGAGGTGACAGACTTGACCTTGGGGGAGTTAGGGGTGGCGACAGCCGACAGAAAGCTCTAGCGTGGGCTGGTCCATGAAGTCATGAAGAGTTGGAAGCGACTGAATGAATAAACAACAACAAACTGAAGGAGGCCGATATTTTCAATATGACTGCTGACCACCACATTGTTCCTCGACTAACATCCAAGTCCAGTGTTCCAGAGATAGCTCCTCAAGCATTGAGTGAAGGTAAACCTATTTCTCAAACTCTACGCTACAAAGCCTGGATCCCAGAAGTTTAGCAAACTATAAACTTCATGGATTCAGCAATGAGAGCTTGCCAGCTGTGATAAACCCAGTGCTTTTCACCTCCAAATTTCTTGGCAGCCTTCGGGGGAGTGCAAAACGCAGCTGGGCAGCCAGTACACACCCTCTGACTTTACCAGCAGCTGGCTGATGGGTGGGAAATAGTTATGTTGGTAATTTTCTCTTTTAAATATAAGCTGATGAATAAAAATGGCATGCCAGAGATAAAGGTGACCTGCCCTTTTAAATATTCTAGCTGTGTTTTGGCTCATTTAGTGTCTGAACTCTACCACATCAGACTACAGGGCTCACACGCGTAGAAGTTCCTCCATACAAAAATGGTTTTCTCCACGCACATAACGCTTGTGAAATTTGGCAGTTATTATAAGAAGGAGTTAGTAATGAAGAAGCTGAGAGCTATGGCTATGATTAAATATAAAGGCAAAGCAGTGCTAGTTTTCAACGATCTTTGTCAGCAAACACTCCAATGGAGGCGCAGCATCAAGCCAATAACTGAAATATTAATAAAAAATGTAGTGAGATATGCTTGGGGTTACCCGGTTTTTTTAAAGTTCTCCCATGCTGGGAATGATTATAGAGTAACCTCTCTGGAGCAAGGAAGGGAGCTGCTGAAGAGATTGGGGTTAATGAAGAATGGAAGTGTTGGAGCTGGGGAAGAGAATGGAGCAATGGCAGGAGCATCTGGGATGGGGTAAAGAGAAATGTTATGAGATAATTGATATGATAATTAATTAAATACAGAGATCGGGTCGTCATGGCGGGGCACCGCCTCCCCCCTCTCCCCTAATTGGGTGGCCGGAGTAATAGACTCGCGGGGATATGGGGAGGGGGAAAGTAGGGGGTGGGAGAGGGGGAGGGGGGTTATTAGGGAGGGAGGGAGGGAGATGATGGGGGGGTTAGGGTTTATTGTTATATTTGTTGTTGTATTTGTTTATGAGGTAGGAGGGGGGGAGTATTATGTGTGGAATTTGTGTTTTTATGTAAGTAATTTTGAATTACTGAGCACGAGGGATCGGAAGAGATTTCAAAAGGGTGGTTATGGATAAAAAGATAAAAGTATCAACACTCAATGTTAAAGGTTTGGGGGCAGTCGTGAAAAGGAAGAGAATAGAACAATTATTTAATAAAGAGGGATCAGATATTATAATGGTCCAAGAAACACATCAAGGCTCCGAGAATTCGAATATGATAAAATTAAGGTGGCTAGCCTATTATGAAAAGTCATTAGGGACATCTAAAAAAAATGGAGTGGCCACCTTGATTTCAAAAAAAAGTGGGTTCGTATTAGAAGAAGTAAAAAAGGACGATAAAGGCAGATATCTTATGTTAAAAGGTAAAATTGAGGGAAAGGTTTATACTTTGATTAATGTTTATGCCCCAAATGAGAGGCATAGAGAGTTTTTTATAAAGTTGTTTAAAGAAATAGAAGAATTTAAGGAAGGATATGCTATATTAGCTGGGGATTTTAATATGGTTATGGATAATAAACGAGACAGGTCAAATCCCACTAAGGTTGAAAAGAGGAATAATATGACTATACTGAATAAATTGGTAAAAGAAAATGGTTATCTAGATTCGTGGCGTTTACTTAATGGGAATAGGCCTGGGTTCTCATATTTCTCCCCAGTTCATTATACATACTCCAGGATAGATTATATATTTGTTTCAAAAGATTTTGCAACGAAGATTTGTAAGATGGAAATAGGGGTAATAAAAGTAACTGATCATGCCTTGTTAAGTTTAGAATTTACAGTTAAGAAAGATTATAAAGAGGCATATAGATGGAAGTTGAATACAAAGATATTGAAATATAATAAAGTAGTAGAGAAAATTCAGAAGGAACTGTCGGAGTCATGGGAAATAAATGAAAAAGGAGGAACAGCTGGGTCAGTCATTTGGGACACCATGAAGGCCGTAGTAAGAGGAATCTGTATTAGAGAAACCTGTACTTTAAAAAGACAACAACGGGTAGAGCAGGATAAGTTAGAGATAGAAATTAAAAATTTGGAGGAAAGATATTGGAGAGTTAAAGATAAATATAAATTAGTGGAAATACAAGCTAAGAAGAAACAATTAGAAAATTTAAATATAGAGGAGGTTCAAAAGAATTTATTGTATATGAAGAGGGAATATTTTGAAAATAGCAATAAGAACTCGAGGTTGCTCGCCAAGCTCACACAAAAAGAAAAAGGAAGGAATGGGATAGAAACGTTGAAAGATAGCCGAGGGAATTATTGTCATGCAATGAAAGCCAAAATAAAAAATTTTCAGGAATTTTATCAGGAATTGTATAAGGGTAAAGAAATTCAACAAGAAAAGGTGGAGGAGTATATTGGAAGGTTTATAAAGAAGGGAATAAAATTAGAATATAAGGAGTTAATGGAGTCAGTAATAACTCAAAGAGAAATTGAAGAGGTTATTGATAAGTTAAAAGTTGGTAAATCACCGGGAGCAGATGGATTGGGTCCAGAATACTATAAGGTCTTCAAAGATTACTTGGTTCCAAAATTAATGGAACTTTATAATAGGATATTATTAGGAGAGAAGATACCTGAATCATGGGAACATTCAGTGATAATTCTGATCCCAAAACCAGACAAAGATTTGACTAATCCCGATTCTTATAGACCTATTTCTTTAATAAATCAGGATGCCAAAATTTTTACATCTATTATGGCTAAACGGCTAAATAAATTTTTGGCAGAATATATAGGAGCAGATCAATGTGGGTTTGTGGTAGGAAGGCATATGCATAATTTAGTGGGTAGAGTTTTAAATGTAATAAATGTAATAAAAAAAGCAAATATTAAGGCAGGTATTATGGCATTGGATATTTTTAAAGCTTTTGATTGTGTGAGCTGGCAGGCACTAAAGAGTATTATAGATAAACTGGGATTTGGAAATAAATTTAAAAATGTAATAGAACAGTTATATTCCCAAAATACGGCGGTAGTGGTGGTAAATGACGGACTTACTGAAAAGATACGACTAGCCAGAGGAACAAGACAAGGATGTCCGCTCTCGCCGGTCCTGTTTGTAATGGTTATGGAAGTTTTGGCGAAGGCACTAAGGGAGGATGAAGAGTTAGAAGGAATTGGAGAGGTAAGGGAAATAAAGTTAAACATGTTCGCGGATGATACTTTATTGACCATTAAGAATCCATTAAGAAAATTAGAAAGAGTTAAATATCAGTTGAGGGAATTTGAGAAAATTACAGGGTTAAAAATAAATTGGTCTAAATCAGAGATGATGCTATTTAACTATACTAAGAAGGAAGAAAAGGATTTGGCACTTAAGGGAATGGAAGTGAAAGTCAAGGACGATATTAAATACTTAGGAATTAAAATTACCAAAAATTTAGAAAATTTAGAAAGGGAAAATTTAACGAAGTTAAAGAAGGAGGTATTAGAGAAATTGGAGAAATATAAAAGATTAAATTTATCTTGGTTTGGGAGAATAGCTTTGATAAAAATGAAGATATTAGCTAAAATTAATTTTGTATTTAGGATGTTACCTATAAAAATATCAGAAACCGAGATAAAAAGTTGGCAAAATATTATTAATAAATATTGTAATGGAGAAAAGAGAGCAAGAGTGAATAAAAATAATTGGTACCTAAGCCAAAAAAAGGGCGGAATGGGTCTCCCAAACATAAAATTATATTACGTAGCAAATAGATTAAGACATGTTGTAGAAGCAATTATGGGAGTAGGAGATTTATATTGGATGGAAGAAAAAAACATAAGTAAGGTAGAGATGAATTTGGAGAATGTTTTTTTTAAAGATGGAGGAAGAAAGTGGGTTGGAAGTATAGATAATCCACTCCTGAGGACTCAATGGGAAATTTGGAGTAAATTTAAAGGGAAGCTGCTTCCGAGCAACTCTCCCTTAGCACCGATAATAATGTTAAAGAATTTCCCAGAGGATCTAAAGGGTAGATTGTGTAAAATATTAAAAGAAAAAAATAAAATAAAATTAAAGGATTGGTTAAGTGATATTAAAACAAGAGAGGAGATGGAAAATTTGTTAAAGGAGAAGAAGCTATTGTGGTTAGAATATGGTCAATTAGAACAATGGAATAAAAAGTGGATTAAGGACAATAGAAAGTGTAGAAAGATGACGAGGTTTGAAGAATTAGTAGTAAGTAAGGAGAAAGGAAAAGGAGATAGTATAGTCTCAAAAGGATTAATGAGTGAAATATATAAAATATTGTTAGAGAAGGAGTTTAGAGAGAATACAGAGAAAATGGTTTGGGAATCAGATTTGAAGATACAGATAGGGCGACAGAGCTGGGAGGGACTATGGAAACAAAGAGTGTTGAGAAGTTTATCAGTAAGAATAAAGGAGAACTATTTTAAAATTTTATGGAGGTGGTACCTAACCCCGGTTAGATTGAATAAGATAAGTGATCAACATTCAGCAAATTGTTGGAGAGGTTGTGGGGAAAAAGGAACGTATTTACATATGTGGTGGCAATGCAAATATGTACAAAGATTATGGAAGATGGTGTTTTCAGAAATTGAAGAAATAGTGGGAATGAAAATAGAACAAACACCAAAAATAGCATTGCTGTCACTATTTGAAGAGATAAAGTGTGGAAAAGGAACTATAGAGCTGATATCGAGTTTGTTGGTAGCAGCACGGTTGATGGTAGCTAGGAACTGGAAGATCCAAGGGGAATATTCTATTGAAGAATGGTATAAAGAAGTATGGGATATAGCCATCAATGATAAATTGACATGTAACATTAAGTGGAGAAAAGGCATAACTAAAATAAATGAGTTCGAAGGAATTTGGAAACAGTTCCTAGTGTTTGTGTTTACTAAGGGAAGTGGGAAACCACCAGCAGAAGAAACGATTAGATTTTGGACTCAAGAATGATCCCGAGGTGGGGGGTGCACTTTTATGTTAAGAGCGAAGATGTTATAGTTTGATAAGGTATATGTAATAGCTTTTGATATTGTACTCAACATTTATTCAAGATGTATGTAACAGAAGTTTGATGTTATTTTTTTTTTCTTATTGTGTTGTTTTAGTTATATTTGGTAATGTTTATCTATGTTTATATAGTGTTGAAAATGAATAAAAATTATATATAAAAAAAAAAAAACTAGAGTTCTAGCCTAACATACTTGTTTTCTATGTGGAGGGATTTTTTTTTAATATGGAGAATCATTCACTCATGTGAGCCCCCAGCTGTGATTAGAGAATTAGACAGCCTATTTTCAATACATTAGTCAAGTAGTATGTTGGGGAAGTGCTTTTATTTGGAAAGGGACAAAAAAAAATTACATGCATTTCAGTTAATTCTTATCACAACATACAATTCTAAAAGCAGAAAAGACACCCAGGCTATTTAATCCACATAAATCCAACTAAAATCCAGTTTTAAAAGCGATATATAGCGACGAATAAAAAAGTTATCTGCCAGCAAAATTATGTTTGCAATCTACAGAAAAAATAAAAACAAAGCAACCCATCACCACCACATCTTTTGTAGATATTGTAAATTTCAACATAACACTAAACAGATTTACTCATAAGGAAATCCTACTGCGTTCAATTGGGTTTAGTCCAAGATAAATGTGCCCAGGATTGTAGCCTTTGTTAAGAAGGTGAGATGAACAGCCAGCTTATAAGAGACAGTGGCAGACCTGAGTTTTTAAACAGAAGCAAGGGGCGTACTTTAAAGCATAAAAGGGGCACTCTGAACAGAATACTGGGGGAGAAACGCCCTCTACTAGTTATCTGTTTCTTCCTTTACCACCTCCCACTCTGTCCCCACTGCTGTTTTAAGCCCAGCCAGATTTATCTCTCAGACTAGAGTATGGCTTGAGAAAAATAGCCTCAAGGAATAGGTAGACTGTAGGGAGAAAACCTGAGAGCAGGCGGAAGGGTACAATATTCACCCCCTTTTGCACTTTAAATCACATCCACTTTACACATGACTGGGGCAGACACACTTTAAAGCCACAGGTCAGGTGCCACCACACCCTCCTCTTTCAGAATACTGTCAAGAACTTGTGAGAATGGAGAATGAAGAAACACCAACCAGGATGATCAGGGGTCTGGAAACAAAGCCCTATGAAGAGAGACTGAAAGAACTGGGCATGTTTAGCCTGGAGAAGAGAAGATTGAGGGGAGACATGATAGCACTCTTCAAATACTTAAAAGGTTGTCACACAGAGATCTCTTCTCAATCATCCCGGAGTGCAGGACACGGAATAACGAGCTGAAGTTACAGGAAGTCAGATTCCGGCTGGACATCAGGAAAAACTTCCTGACTGTTAGAGCAGTACGACAATGGAACCAGTTACCTAGGGAGGTCGTGGGCTCTCCCACACTAGAGGCATTCAAGAGGCAGCTGACAACCATCTGTCAGGTATGCTTTAGGGTGGATTCCTGCACTGAGCAGGGGGTTGGACTCGATGGCCTTATAGGCCCCTTCCAACTCTACTATTCTATGATTCTATGAACTGCATCGACTATCCATATAACATGTTCTAGGTGGCTGATAGGTGACTGATTCCAAGAAAATACTTTTTTGACCCACAGAGTTATTAAAGTCACATCATGTGTGCAAATTCCAGAGTTACGCAATTCAGAGTTCCGACACATCACACACATACTGTAAGAGGTCAGTGTCCTCCAATCATTCACAGTGAGAGGCTTCAAAAATGCTCATCCAATCTGCACTATTTATATTTATTTATTTATTACATTTATATACCGCCTCATAGCCAAAGCTCTCTGGCCGGTTTACAAAACATCATATGTAACATGTAAAACATCATATGAAAGTCCATGGCATATGCCTTTGATAAGGATTAATTTATCAAATATTGTTCACAGGCATTGATTTTCTAATTTTAAGGCCTCAATAACTCCCTAGGAATAGTTTTGTTTAAACTGATTTCTTTTTTTTAAAAAAAAAATCCTTTAAAAAAATAATAATCCAAAAATCCATTTCAATTTTATTCATTGTCTTTTAAAAACAACCTGGTTTAAAACTGATATCTGAAAACCAACATATTAAAATCTATACTAAGAATCCCTTAAAGACTTAGAAAGTGGATTTAAAATCAATAATTTACAAGTCTCAATTTAAATTATTGATTTTAAACCCACTTTTAAATCAATTTTTAAATCAATTATCTACCTGGGTCAGCTGCCTTACTCCCTTTTGTCACCAAGGCAACTAAGCCAATGACACCATCTGACAACATAGGCTCTTTATGACATCATAAATGGTCAATGAACAGCAAAGAGGTGAGGCAGACAGAGAGGTTAGAAGTCTGGGAAGAGGCTGGCAAAAGACTACAAGAGGACCGGGATAAGGATGAGAACACGGGACCATCAGCAAGTAAGTTTGACAACACTTTCAGCCTGTTCTGTCAGACCCTTTACTAGTTGATCTTTTAAAAACTCTTAACTGAAAGGCAAAGCTGGTTTGCTATGAGAAAAGCAGACACAGGATACAACTGAACTATGACAGATATGTACTATCTTAAGTACTCGCTTTCAAAAGCTAGAGATATTTATTAGGATTATATATACCCCTATGGTATAAAATCATCATCAATGCCAACTTCTGTTGCTTAATTATACCTTCTTAGTTTCTAAAAATAAAAAGTTGGCATTGATGATGATGAAGACTAGAAAATCATCATTGATGATGATGAAGACTAGAAAATCCACTGTGGCATACAGTTTTGTGGGCCAAAATCCACTAAATATTCATCAAAGACATTAGACTTTGTGGACTATGGCACACAAAAGCTTACACTACAATGAATCTGTTAGTCTTTAGGTGCTCTTTTAGTGCTCTTGTGCAAACGGTAACACAGCCACTCACACATGGTGATATTCTATCCCGGGAGGGCAACCTTTGAGGCCCAGTATTGGGCAAAAGGTGGGATACAAATAAATATAATAAATTAATTAATTAATTAATTAAATAAATAAATAAATAAATAAAGGATTGAGCACCACCTTCCTGTACATAAAAACCACCTAGCCACAGTGGTGTCTCCATCTTGTCAAGATTCAGCTTCAGTTTATTAGCCATCATTCAGCCCATTACTGAGTCCAGGAAATGGTTCAGGATCTGCCCAATCTCACTTGACTCAGGTAATAAAGAGACAGAAGTGGGTATTATCAGCATATTGTTGACACTTTACTCCAAAACCTCCGATGACTTCAGCCAGCTTCATACATATTTAAACAACATGGAAGGTAAGATAGAACCTTGCACAATCCCACAGTTCAAATCCTATGCGATCAAGCAGAAATCTCCCACTGCTACATTCTGGAACTGAACCAGCAAGTATGACTGGAACCACCATATCACCATGCCCCTAATCCCAACCCACAGAGCCAGGGCAGCAGGATACCATATCATCGATGCGATCAAAGGCCCTATCAAGGAGAATCAATAAGGTTGCACTCCCCCATATCCTCCTCCCAACAGAGGAAGCCTGATTAGATCTATATTATCCATTTTATCCAGAAGCACTTGTAGTTGAACTGCTACCACTGTAAGAGTGGATCCTCCAAGTTATCCATTTGAAGGAGAATGAGGGGTCATGATATGGAATTCAATCCAGACAGGAAGTCTGGTTAGATAGATAGGTGTTAGTATCTACACAAGACAGAAACCGGAAAAGTGGAAAACCATACTTGATGAAGCCACCACAGAACTATCAGGATGCAGCTTGAGGGGTGTATTCTTCTTCTATGGAGGACCCTTATTATCAAAAGGAAAGAAGGGCCACTGATACTCTCTCAAGAGTATAAAGAAGGCATTCCTCATCAATTGAGGGTTGCAACCCATTTTGCTGAAGGAGGACAGGTTGCGTACCTTTAACGGTAGTTCTGTAACTCTCTCTGCATAAAGCCTCCACCAGAAATTTCTAGAGCTGAGATGTTTAAGCAGGAAGCCACTACTCCCACACAGGCCCAAAGGGTGGCACTCCCACATTTCCCTCGGTTCCTCTGAGAGCACTGCAACGATACTACCCAAACTAATGCTGAAATACAAGAACACCTGTAGCGGGGTAGGAGCATTGGCTGTGTGACTGCACAGATGGCCACTCAAAAAACTACAGTTACAAGTAAGTAACCTGTCCTTCTTCGTAGTCTCTGGGCATCACACATATGGGTGATTAACCAGCTGACTTATCAAAAGAGGAGGAAACAGTCAAGTGACTACAGATGAAAGCACTACCCACCCAAAGGAAGTGTCTCTCCTAGAGATGTAAAATTTCTGGAAATTTTGAAGCCATTGGGGGGGGGAGGGAATGGGTTTTTCCCCATTTTTTTCCAGAAAAAAATGGAAATTTGGGGGGGAAATTGAAATAATGCAATATTATAACTTTTTACAGATTGAAAGTCACTTTGTTACTTTAGGAACATAAAATGTAATTAAGTCCAAGTTGGTTTGGTATATAATTATTACATTTTGTATATTAAAAGTACAGTGTATTCAAACAATTATAACAAATTGAATTTACTTTTTACAAATGGGGCTACAAGCTCCTGAACTGTTAGGAACACCTGAACTGTAAGGAACCTCTTTGGTATTGCCAGTTTATGAGGCGTAGGCAAAAAATAATTTAAAACAACAGCAACAGAGGAAACCATCAACATTAGTAACAAAGAAAATTATTTATATCTCTGCAAGTCCTCCATAGTGTCAAGCAGACATAAAGCACCCATTCCCATAAAAAGAACTGAGAAAAAGGGGGAGACGAAGATTCAATAAATATGCATGAAATTTAACCAGACTCATTTTCTGAGCTATAGCTATCCCTATCAGTTTCAGTCTCTGCTTCAGTGGCAGTGCCCCCTAGAGGTAGAAATGCATCTTGCTCTTGAATTTGAGAGCTGTAGTCTCAATTTGCAACCTAGGACTTGCTTGTCCTTGGTGCACAGAAATTGTGATAATTGTAAAAACTGTACGTAGCTTTTAGAAATCATTTGGAGAAGTAAACATTTGAACACCTTGTCTTAAACATTTTATTCATCATGCTAAAATAAAACATCCCATAATCCCTTTTTTCATTTTTTTTTTCAATTTTTTTGGGGAAAAAAAAAGGCTTTGGGGGAAAAACAGAAAACCCATTTTCCCCGGATTTTTCCGGGTTTTTTCAGCCCTTCACATCTCTAGTCTTTCCTAGGACAAACATAAATAAATAATAATATAAATAAATAATTATAAATAAATTATTTATAATTATAAATATATATAATTATAATTAAATTATAATTAAATTATAATTATAATTTATAATTAAAAATAATTATAAATAAATAAATAATAATAATAACAACATCAAGGCAATAGTGCTTTATGAACATTGTGGGCTGCGATTAGGTAGTATCCTTGCATAAATCTTGAAGAGAAACACCTCTTAAAAAAAAACCCAACAGCCTTGGTGGAATATGCACCTACTGACTGTGATAGAGTCGAGCCAGTGCATAACAGTTTTACCATTTCTGAAACCGAAATGAAAAGCTGTTGGGTCAAGAAACAACTATTATTTTTGCCACAATAATAGACAAAATGTTACACAGCCTTGCAGAATGGAAAAGTCAGATGAAGGTAGAAAGCTAGAGCCCCTTGTACATCTAAAGTGTGAAGGGAGGACTCTGGCATCTGTCAATCCCGAAGTTCGCTCCCCCTCTGACAGAGGCTGTGTTCCCACGGGAAGGAGCTGGCCCTCCTCCTCGATAAGCCCTTGGGGAGGTTCTTTGCTGGCTTCTGGGGAGCCTTGGTAAGTTTCCTCTCCCGCTTCCTGTCTCTGCTAGGCTTCTAATTCCTTCTCCAAATCTGAATCAGAGTCTGAAACCCAAACAGAGGGCCTGGGCTCAATCCTGACAACATCTGCCTGCAGAGGCAAGGCGGGTGGCAACCAGAGAGAGTCTTTTCAGTGGCATTGCCCCTTTAAGAAATACTCTCACCTGAGAGACCTACCTTGTGCTTTCTTTCATTGTTACATTTCAGGCTCCAGGTAAACATCAATTTATTTACCTAAGCCTGCCCATAAATGATGAACATTTTAAGCTACACTTGTCTTTTTATCTGTTGTCTTTATTTGTTAAAAATCAAAAACAGGGATAAAAGCACCCTATTCAGGTGAGGAAGGAAAGGAGAAATAAATTCTCAGGATGCTGAGCTTTTTATTTGTAGGTTGTTGCCTTACAATATTTTATTGTTGCCTTACTTTATTTGTTGCCTTACCAGCTACTTTATCTACCATTTGATTATTTTATAGTTTAGCTTTGTATGATCTTGCCAGTTTTTAATTGCAATTTGATTATTTTAGTCTGTGGAATGCTATTTGGCTGAAAAGTACAATTTACGCCATTTCCCCAACTGTGCTACAAAATGGGTCATTGACATCATCATTTGTCCTTGTGGACTGTTATATGTAGGAAAAACAGCATGTAGCATCCAAACACAGGTCACAGAACACTATTCAAAACTAAGACACCGAGTTCTGGATGCACCCTTAGACCAACCCTATATTGATTAGTCCCACCATTATAATGATCTCAGATTCTCGGTTATTGACAGAGTCCACGCCCATAGATATAATTGGTGTGACTATGACAAACGTCTTCTAAGGAGGGAGGCTGAATGGATCTTTAAATTAGACAAGGTACAGGCCCAAGGGTTTGAACACGAGTCTTGAACTCTCGTCATTTCTGGGAAGATAATCACCTTGTTGAATCCCTTGGAATTAGATGTGGCTTTAAGAGACATACATAAAAGAGACCTTAAGAATAAAATGATCACAGCTGCTCGAAAAACTCGCCACCTCCAAAGCTTGCCGAAAACTTGCCTGGGATTTGAGGTTACAAGAACTGCTAATCTTTTACAATTTGTAAGCTTCTCTGTTTAACCTTGTAAATGAAAGTTCATACTTTTCTTTCATCAATCCATCATGGATGACAATCAAAGATGTTTTGGGGCAGGGGAACAATTTAAGAACTGCCTCACCTTTTCTCCCACGGCACAAGCTTATTAGTGGTGGTGAGTTACAGGCATTTAGCTGGAATTCATATTACCCTTATCTTATCTTCAAATTCCATATGCATAACCTCAGTTTGGGGATTGATTTTCATTTGTGTTATATTTTTGCAGTAATTATAGTGAGGTTCTGAGGAAGCAGAGGTGAAACAGGTGTAAAATCCGGAGTCCTGTAAAGTCTTATCTCGCTTATTAATTCATTGACAAATACATGAACCTGTTTTCGTAACTTTACTCTGTTATGTATATATGTATACTGATGTTGTAGTTATATGATGTTATGTGTCTCAACCTTGTTATAACTTCCTTCGTACTCACATATTATATCAGTCCTCTTACCCCACTGTTTTGGCTGTTATTCAGATTTTGTGCAGTTCTGTGCTGTTTAGCATTGTTCTTGCTGGGCTTTGAAAAGTACAATGTACATTTCAGGAAATTAATTAATTAATTAATTAACTGCTCTCTCGCACCCCAGGTTAAGCAGTAACTGCGATGGGTGGGTGGGTGGGTGTGCATGTGAATCCAACACCTCCTCCTTCAGTCATTGCTCTAATCAAATTATTGGTTATGTTCCATTAAAAATAGGAAGAAAACACTGGGAGTTCCAATCATGGGCGTCCTACATAATATGGTCCTCATATATCCATTTTATCATAATGAATTGTTTCCAAAATTATGCTACACTTTTACAAGCACAAAGTGTGCACTACAGTAGTCCTCAAAATGTAACCAACATCTGTTGTTTCGCCATTATTAAGCCAGAAAATCATCCAGAGGGCCCTCAATTCTTACGTTCTGGCAATATTTTTGGTATTCTACAATAAAACATTAAAAGCATGCAAACTTAAAGTGTTAGCATTGTAACGTCCTTTATCAGTTTACATGACCTTTTATTACTCTATGTATCATTTTTCATTTGAGCTTGTCACAAAGCCTAGCACATACACCAAGGTCTGCCCTAAGCAGGTTTCAGAAGTTTAAAGTAACCACAACAAGGATCTTAAAAACAAAACAAAACAAAAACCCCAAGCCCTTCAACATAGGAAAAAGTGAAATATCACTTATTATTCCAGCCCTGCATCTCAGTCACCTATCAAGGGAACCAAGATGGCATAGCAAAGAACTTCTATAAAACAAGGGGTTCGGAGCAGCGTGTCACAGAAATCGTTGTCTGCTTCATTTGATGGGCTTTCCTTTCAAGTCAGGAAATTAGAAGCAGGTGTAGTCAGAGGGCATCCACATTCATACACCACACCGAAAAACACGCGTTTTCAATTTTCGAACATGAAAGCAACTCCTATTGAACAGCAGAGAAATGAAAATCCAGCCCCTCTTTCTGCAAGCCATATGCAGGAGGCTTAGAGGGAGAAAGTCAGGAGTACATGAAAGCTCATGAGCTATTGTTAGATACTCTGCCACAATAGCAACTTTGCTCAGGAATCTAAACGAAAACAGAAATTTACACACCCAACATTAGAAATGTCATTTACTGAACAACAGTATAAAAGCAGCTCTGATCTCTTCTCCCAAAGCGGCACTCATCAGTATTTCAAAACTCCGTTTGAAGTAACTATTTTGGAAAGCATTTCTCATCCCAGCATTTTAAGTTGCAGTAATATGCAGTGATGTTTGAAGTAAAAATATTTTTTGTTTAAATCAAACACTTATATATTATAGCATCTCCCATTACTCAGTGCTGTATTTCAAGGAATACACTTTGGTAAAAACAGAGTAAAACCCAACTTAGTGAAATAAACACACTGTTATGTGCTCACATTTTGAGAATTTTTTTTTAAAAAAATACAGAATAGCAACGTGCAATTCTGAAGAGCTTTCCCTATTGTTTCTCGAAAAGATTTAAATTATACAATTTAATAAAGAGTTCCCATGCTAATTAAAAACTCTACTAGGAGCACAGCTTGATTGAAATTACTGAATTGTTCTTTTATTCAACTGTCAGAAGCTACTAAGTACTATCAGAATCATTATTTATACACTATATTAAGGGGGGGGAGACAGATTGGCCACTGTACTAAGGAGTTTATACTCTAAAGTTTTGACAGTAAAGAGGGAACAAAGGGATGGGAGAGGTATGAAGGCTATCAAGGGATGGATGTGAGAAAATGCAGTGATGCAGACTTGGACTTTGTTATAGTTGGAGAGAAGGGGTAACCAGAACTGTAGACAGCAGTCCTAACACAGTCATAGAATAGATTCATATAAAGACATTATGATACTGGCATTATGGTATTTTCCTAGCAAACCCAAATATAAAATCTGCCCTTTGCACTGTCACTGCACACCAAGTTGAAGTTTTAAGGCAGTTGCCCACCACAACCTCAAGATCTCTTTCCTGAGTAGTCATAGTCAGTTCAGAAGACGTTAACAGAAGTATTAAATTAGGACTTTTGACACCAACATACATTACTTCGCACTTACTTACAAGCCCTATCCAGGCATTTAGTAACTGTGGGGACCCTGGTGACAACACAAATTTTGGCCCTGTCCCTGCCTGACACATGACCAGTGTTAATCTGAAGGGGGCTGCTTCTGTGCACTTGTGTTTCATTCACATGAATGAGAACCTGGATTGGCCAATGTACCTGTTCCAATGGAGGAAATCCTAATCACCTACAAGAGGGCCCCCTTCATACGAACACTGATCATGCATTCCCACTGAAGTCTTCATGTGTTTCATACCCTGGGGTACCTGCCTGAATAGGGCTACATTGAAACTCCTTTGCCATTTTGTTGACTTTCGTCTAGCTTAGACAGAACATTCTGGAGCGCTTTGGAGCACATCATTCACAAACTTGGCTACTTCACTGCTCATCTCTGGATCATTTATGAATCAATTAAATAGGAGTGGTCCTAGCAACGGTTTCTAACGCAGGTGGTATAAGCTCTGCAGGCCAAAACTACGCAAGGGTGAGTTGTAAAAAGGTGTAGTGTAGCTGCACTTCATTAACTCAAACCAAATTGAATTTAACACAGAAACAGAGTAAGCGGAGTATGATAAGACTTTGGTGGCATTGATTCCTATCTGACTGGTACTTACATAAGGCATTGCTGGGGGACTGATGACCTGCTCCAAGGCATTTATGCTATGGGATTCCACAGAGTTCTATCTACATGAAACTGAGACACATTATCAGAAGATTTAGGGTGAAATATTAGCAATATCCCAATGACACATAACTGTACTTGAGGTGGGACTGTAGGAGTCCTGAACAAATGTCTGCAAATCAGTAATGGGATGGATAGGGGCCAATAAACTGAAACTCAATCTAGATCAGATCAAGGTACTGATGGTTGGTAATGCAGTTGATCAGAGATGTGGGATCCGATCTGTTCTACATGGGGCTACACTCCCCCTAATGGACCACATTTGCAACCTAGTAGTGCTATTTGGATCCAGGCTTATAGTACTTTTATCAACTTCAGCCATTCCTGGAAAGCTGAGATTTGCCCACAATTATATATGCCTGGATATATAATGCTCCAATGCACTCCATGTGCAGTTGCTGTTGAAAACTGTTTGGAAATGACAATGGTGCAAAATATGGCAGCCAGGCTGCTAAGTGATCTGAACGACAAGGAACATATACCAGCAGCATTAAAAGAACTACACTGGTTACCAATCTGTTTCTGAGGAGAGGAGCTAGCCCTAAATAGCTTGGGTCCAGGATCCTTGAATGACCACCTGTTTCTACATGAGCCTGCCTGACCTTTAATATCCTATTCAAAGACTGTACTTTAAAGTATTATTTTTCCAGCTCATTTCCCAAATGCCAAACTTGGTTAATAGGAAGAAATAAAATATCTTGTTTGAAATGGGGGAAAGTAAAGTTTACAGGTTTGAACAAAAACCTGCAGAATTCATAGCTTAGCGAATACCTTCATTTCTAAGGAGTCACCTCTCACACTGGCTCAACCCCCAGCAGATTTCAACTAAGTGCAAAACTGGATCCAACCCAATATCCACACATTCTTTATAAAAATCAGAAGAGAGCAGGGCTTACAAATCAACGTGGGTGGGGGTACTCTAGAGGCAAGGCACCTTAATTAAGAAGGCCTTGTCCCACTTACTCACCAGATCACAACAGAAAGGCAGGGCCATGTAGGAGTAAGCAATCCTTTAGATCTCCTGGATCCAAAGCATTCAGGGCTTGGGAAGGTGATAACCTACACTTTGAACTGGACTCAGGCAGAACTTGGGAGCCATAGCCAATCGGAGTAGCAGGTTCCCAAAAACACTCTGGCAGCAGCATTCTGCGGCAATGATAGGTCAAGTTATTCTCGGGATAAAATGGCATGGTGGCTCTGCGCATATTAGCCTTCCAGGAGCAGGTCAGTTCTGCTATGCAACAGGGTGAGGCAACCTGTTTCAGGTGGCACCACTGGGAGTAGGGAGATAGATGAAGGCAGGAATAGGCGTCTGAATGGTGCCGCAAGACTTTTAAACTGTGCTGGCCTTAACAGGGTTTGGGGTGCCATTTCGGCTCCGCTTCAAGCAACAACCTGCCTTGAGTAGGCACGGCTCAGGAGCTTCAAATAATTTTGGTAGGTCTTTTCTAAAGATTCAACAATAGCTTCTAAATAAACTGGTGTTTATCAGCTTGTGGCAGGGATTGCTGGGCAAATTTCTACAATCAGTATAGCCAGTTGCAGTAGCATAGTTTTAACATATAAACAAGGAAATCACCCACTTTCTATTCATATCTTGCTATTTGAAAAGAAAAAGGAAAGGCACACATCTGCCAAATATATAACTTGCAGCCAGATGAAAAACAATAATAAAATTAAATTTAAAGGCTGTACTATGAAAGTTTATGCAAGACCACAAAAGTATTTAAAATTGTGTTTTATTGAATCCAGACAGTATAACTGATTTTATAGAGGCATTTTAACCTTTTTATATATGTAAATAAATGTATAGAATTAAGCATCAATAGCCTACTTTTCAAACACACCTTCACATACCATTTTTTTAAAATGTCCCTTTATTTATTTTTTAAAAAAATCTTCACATCATGAACAAATTACTCATAAATAATCACAAAAAAGTATTATCCAGATGCCAGAGTAAAAAATGGCAGTGTTTTTGTTTGAGAAATGTTCTCCTTCCTTAGAGCTTTTCTCAACCACAACAAACATTTAATAGGTAACTTTAGGAAAAATCCAGCGCTCATCTAATATTAAGGCCCCTTGTGCATCTTAGAAAGTGAAGTACTCCACCCCTGCAAATATATTGCTGAAGAAAACAATTGAAATAATCTGGACATGAAAATATCAAAGCATTTTTATTTCAGCCCTTAGTCTTATCTAGTCCAGCATCATGCTTCTCACAGAGGCCAACCAAATGCATGAAGAGTTTTAAACCAGCAATAAAATAATTGTTAACTTGCTCTATGTAGCCTATTACTAGCAAGGAGTGAAATTGTCACTGATTAGAAGTTGAGGAAGAAGCACAGCCTTTTCTCAACCATCAAAAAGGAAGATGGATCCACTGTTAATAAATGAAATATGAAAGCACAAAGAAATGCCACCACAGCAAAGTAATAAACCAGCAGTCCTTCCTCTGCTGCAAACCAAAACATCTGGGTCATGCAGAAGCAGCTTTTCCTTCTGTCAGCTATTTGGGTGTCATTGCATGTTTCCTGTACTTCCCCCACCCTGAAAAAAGAGGCATAAATACCTCGGTTTCACAACAGAAGTATTTAGTTTAGAAATAATAACAAGCTGAAATCCTATCAAGATAATGAGAACCAATGGGTCTGAGGCCCTATCAAGGTGATGGACAGAGGTCTGTATATCTGTTTGGACCCAAAAAAAAAAGCAAGCATGGGGGAAAATTTCTAAGTCTGAGTTAAATGTACATTTTGAGTCTTTATTAAATAATGTATGAAGTGTTCCTTAAATTAGCTTTACCTTGTTCATCTCACACTGAAAGAATGCTTATGAATATGTTTTGCACAGCAATGCACATTTTACAAGACACACCCTTCTTCACACGAATAATAGAGAACAAAAATTACATAAGAAGTCCCCTTAATTAGACTCAGGGAACATAATACATTATCATATGTTAGAAGTTACAGATCAGCCTTCTTCCACATGGCTGTCCGGAAAATATTTGCAAACATGACAAGTGTTCATTACACCTGTTCCTCGAGAACTGCCGTGCTATTCGTGCCTGTTCTTTTTTTGACTCCACTTCCATTTTAAGCTTTAATTAATTAATCTGGGACAAAATGTGGTTTCTCTTAACTATGCTTTAAGGGAAACAAGCCAACCTCAAACTGTGGTTTATGATCCTGGCTTGTTTCACTAAGCTCTAGTTACCACCATTTAGGACATAAATGATAAACCGGGATTGATTGGAAACAGTAACAAAACCTTCTGAACCCCTTCTCACAGCCATGTCAGAGAAGGAGAAGGTGAAGTGCATGAGATTAAAACTAAACCACTGTTCTGCATTACACCCAAACCAAATCAGTGTCAATGGAGTTGCGTGCATAACTATGCATTCTTTGAATTCAGAGCAAGCAAAATTTCCTTTGTGTCATGTAGATGCCTGTACATCAATGTCAATCTAAATATTTAGGATTAAAGTAGCAATATTACCTATCCTAATAGCAGTTAAACAAAGGACTGACTCTAACTGAAATAAAATACGTCAGACAGCTCACACACATGAACACACAACAGCAATATATCTCAAATAACTGTGTATTAAGAGGGAAAATAATTTCAAGTCAAATATTTATAAGAATAGTAAATACCTGAGGTACTCACAGCTGTAGAATAGGGGTTCTGAACTCCCATATTTTCAGCCCAGCAACCACATCCATAAAGAGCTGCCTGACAGAAGAGGAAGAACGTTTTACAAAGAAGAGAACTATTTGCTTCAGGTAATGGTGGAGGACATATAACAAGGGAATACCATCTAAAAAGCAAGAGGGGGAAAAGATGACATTTGAGTATATTTCTGTACAATTTCAGACTAAAGCCCCAATAGGAATAGTAGGTAAATCTTTTGAAAGATTGCATGAATAACTTGAAGAGTATTTCGTTTCTTCATTGCCGGATTATGATATACAATCAGGTCCTGAGGCCTATACAGCTCAGGACATAGGTATCTGTTGAAATATGTTCCCCCACACCCATCAAACCATTCACTAAGGTCACTTTCTGAGGCTCACTTCCAGGTCCCTGCCATTGGAGGTGAGGTAGATGGTGACCAAGAGGAAAGCGAGCCCCTGCCAAAGGAAGTGAGGCAGATGGCTACTAGGAGGAGGGCTTTCTCTGCTGTGGCACCCCGGCTGTGGAACGAGCTCCCCAGAGAGGTTCGCCTGGCGCCTACACTGTACTCCTTCCGTCGTCAGTTGAAGACCTTTTTATTCTCTCAGTATTTTAACACTTAATTTTAACTTAAATTTAAATTTTACTGTTCTGTATTTTAATCTTATATCATTTTTTGCTGCATGGTTTTATCCTGGTTGTGCTTTTTATACTGTATTTTGTATTAGTGTTTTTAGATTGTTGGTTGTTTTATTATGCTCTTCATTGTTTTAATTTTTGTGAACTGCCCAGAGAGCTTCAGCTATTGGGCGGTATAAAAATGTAATAAATAAATAATAAATTAATAAATAAAACCCTCTGGGTGCTAGCTCCTTCAGAATGCACTCCCCAGAGAGTATTTGTAAGCTCTGATTTGACCTACCTGACCAACTCTTCCAGGATGTTTCAAAGCTAAGCCTCCACTGGACACTGCAGCAGCAACATTTCCTTCTTGATCAACAACAACTGCTCCAACGGTATCCAATGTTCCTGAGTCGTTCTCCTATGAAACAGGCAAACAGAGGTGCTGAAAACGTATTTGTAGACTTGCCAGCATGATGATGTTTCTAGTGATGAAGGTGATATTGGAACACAGAGCCAACAAGCGGACAACGCAGGATAGGATCTTTCTTTTCTTTGTTCAACCTCTGCACATTCCATACCTGTTCTTTAAGATCCTTCCCCTTGTTCTTCTTCCATCAGAGACATGAAGATCATCTACAAGGTAGAGGGCTCTCTCAGTAATAGTAACCCAGCAATGGAGGGAAAATGATAAAAATGGGAGGGACCCTTCCCACAGTTTTTTTCCCCCAAGGAGTTATTTTCAGCTTTTCAAATGGAAAAAATAAAATGCTTGGGAACAAAATAAAAACTAAAAAGCTCCTATGAAATATTATCTCCTTTAGAATTAGTGTATTGCTTTTTAAGATAAGGGTTTCCTTAAAATGCGTTGTATGAAGAGTTTTATGGAAGACATTCTATAGCATTAAAGAATGATGATTCCTGCGTATACTGCAGACCAAGGGTAGGCAACCAACAGTGTGGTATAGTGGCTAGAGTGTTGGACTGGGATTTGAGCGATCCGGGTTCTAGTCCCCAGTCGGCCGTGGAAATTCACCGGGTGACTTTGGACCAGTCAGAGACTTTCAGTCCAGCGTACCTAACACAGTTCTTGTTGTGACGATAAAATGGAGAAGAGGAGGATTACGTATGCCACATGGAGTTCCTTGGAGGGAAAAAAGCAGCTATAAATGCAATAGACGGATAGATAAAATAAACCTTTTGTGGAGCCATGGACACATTTGGCAATTTAAGAAACTGTCCTGAGCACAACAAAATGACCATGCTGCAAATGAAAACATTGGCCTGCAGCCCACTTGCTGCCTTCATTTCCTAAGAGCTCTATATGGGGAAAAATGGGAGCAGATAGAGACCCTCATTTTTCTTTGAAGCGATTCCAGCTGCCTGCAAGCCATTTAAAAAAAAAAGAGGTAGAAGGAGATAGGGCAACTTGGCAGGTGCACTGGCGTCCACAGGCTCCATGTTGCGTACCCCTGCTATAGGCGCAGACAACAGTCACATCCGCAGGCAACACTCACATCCACAATTTCTTTCTGCACCTTTGCTTGTGAGCTGTTGCCTTCCTTTTTCTGGTGAGCTTTGATCTAGTTTAGATATATAGGAAGAAAGTATCTTACTGCTGCTTTCCTCTTGTTTATATAAAACTAAGGTTGCAAACCTTTATTTATTTTTTTATTTTTTTATTAAGTAAATTATTTATTTATTTATTTATTAAGCTGGCGACGAAAGGAGTAGTTGCATTTGATATTCTGGCGGTTCACTTTTCTGAAGGATAATGGCCTTACGATGACATTCATGCCTTTGGAACCTGAGGAAACACTACTGCTATTCACACTATCTGGTGCTACCCTTGAAGCTGCAACTTACGAGTTAAAGAAGAAAATGGTGGGTTTTTTTAAAAAAAAGATAAAGGAAAAGGAAAAAAATGCTTAGCATGAGTGTAGCATTCTTAATGACACTTTTATTTCAAAAACGTTAAACTGCAATTTTATGGCTGCTTCTTTAGGGAAAAAGGCAGAGTATAAAGTGAATTTCATTTGCAACTGAATGCAGTGTGGCTTGCTTCCAGGTAGACTAGACATGTATAGGATTGCATTTTAAAGCCATTATGTTTTTGAAGCTGCAATCCTATGCATGGTTATCTGTTATCCATTAAACAGTGTGGGCCTTACTTCTGAGTAGACAAGGTTTTATCTGTTTTAAGGTTTGGCTGTCGTTTTCTTGTTGTCTGTGTTTGACCTATGCTGTATAACATCCTGAAACATGACACAATGAAGGATGAAATTAAAAAAATTAAAATAAGCAAATAAAATATACAAAAGCTATTGCTTCTTTTAGGGATTGAAGGCAAAGTATCCATTAGCAACAAGTTCTACCACCCTCTTCCCGTTACTTGTCAACAAGGCCTTCTCAGGGAACTTCTGCTTGATCTTCCCACCAAGAGCCAGTATTCCCCACCCAAATTAGTACACAGAAAAGAGCTGTGCATACATCCCCTTCTGAAGAATCACGTTAGAAGGACAGGCAGCCAATTCCCTGTTCTTGAGAGCCTTTAAGCAATTTAGAACAAAGACACTCCCAAAAGCAACCAAAGCTCACCACTGTTCTTCCTTTGATCTGAATGACATTAGCCACAAGTGAGAATAAAAGTTGTAAAGCTAAGCCATTCTGTTTTTGCTTTGGGGTGGCTCAAATAGGTTTGAAAAAGCTAGGAGGGTTTATTATGAAAACATCTGAGAACCACTGACTTAGATTAAAGCTATTGTAGCTTATGGGGATAACTGCATTCCATTCTCTCTCATTCAAAAGAACACACTCTTATTTCCAATTAATTAATTAATCCCAATCACCTGCCCTCCCAATCACTAACAGAAGTTAGAATAACCAATTTGTTCACTTTGAAAGCATGAAAGAAGAGGGCTTCCCTTTTAGAACTCTTTAATCACACTGACTATGTGGACAAAAAAAAAAGGATGAACTTGCATGACTTTCAGAAAGTGCTCCAAGCAATAATTGTCATTAACCATCATTCAGTCTCAGTACTGAAGCTGCTGAGACCAATGGAAGGGTTTTTGGCCCTGCTGTACAGATGGCTAATCTAGTATATGCCTAAATAAAAAGACAAAATGTGAACACCAAATTTATTTTACACATAGGGAAAGATAAATGGTTCAGATGCAAAGGGATTGACATGAGTGGAGGGGATTTGGATTTCCAATCCTAACCAGTACTCTTCCCAAGATCCCCCCAAATATCAAACATTGCTTTTGGGGGCACAGAGAGTTGCAAGAAAGACACATTCCACAAACAGATTTCTGCTTGCAGTTGTTAGGATCGAACCCAATATATATTTTTCAAAAACGTAAGACTACAAAGGCAGGAAATGCAACATCACTTAATCACAACATTAGCAATCAGTAATACTTTATCTCCAGCCTACAAAATAAAACAAAAGATTGAGATTTTCAAGGGAAGTTGCCATACCTGCCTCAAGAAAATTTCACATCTATGCCCAGCTATCTCCTATGCTTGTCATTTGAAAAAAGCACACAAAATACAGTGGCTCAGATCCAAAGTTCCCATGAGCGGAACTGCGCACACAGGATATTCGCTCCAGAGGGGAAGGGAAGCAGGAGATGTTTGCTGATTACTCCTACCCCCTTGCAGCTCCTGTGGCCACTGAAAAAGTGCTCTGGAGGGTTGGAACACACTCTGGAACAGCGTGGGAGGTGGCAGGGCAGGGGTGAGGGTGCTGTCAGCAGGAAGGAGGAAATCAGTAAAAAAAAATCACTTCTCCACTGCAACCCTTTCTTCAAGTGGGAGCCTCTGCTGGATTGCAGTCCCTTCTACAAATGGAAGGATCCACTCCATTCACAGAAGAAAAATTATGGATCCAACCCTTTATCAATTAAGGAAGAAGGGAGGCGGAAGAAGGGAGTTTCTTTAGAGTAAAGGAAATCACTTCTTTATCAGAAGCCGTGAGAATCTAACCCACCTCCTGAAAGATTCAGTGTTCATTGTATTTTATTATTTGTTTACTAACTAAAAGCATTTGGAATCCAGTTACTTGTTTATTAAACGATATTAGTTAGATATTATCTAGTGGATAGAGTTGGCTATCATGCCAAGGCTCTTGTTTTGCTTTGGAACTATCACTCCTGAATGCCTTCTCCAGTGCTGTAGAGCCCCATCAGCTCCCGAGTATTCCACAGAGATGAAACAGGCTAAATGAAGGCTGGAGCGCAGGTGGCAGCAGTCTGGTTGCAAAGCTGACCAAGCATGAGTAAGAGGACGTAATCATTCCTACTGTGTGGTGTTGAGGGCAGCGAAAAGGGCTTATTTCACTGCCTCCCATTTTGTTCTTGGGTAGCCATCCAGTGGGGCTTTTGAAGGTTGTCCAGGAGTAAATGAAGCCCAAGCCTCCGTTTGTGATTCTCTTACTAGGCACTTTGAGGACAAACTTACCCATTTTTTGCAGCAGCTTTGACGCTGCATTTACTGCAGTTGTAACTGAGGTGTCCAATGCTGTGTCCAGCCAGATTATGACGGGGTCAGTTTTCATTTTTGAAGCCTGAGGACATGGATAAGGGGTTTGCACTTACACAACCAACAATGTGCTCTCTCAATCCTTGCCCTTTTTGGCAGATTAAAACTATCTGAGCTGGTTTGACCAGATGGGTCCTGAGTGTAGTGAGGAAGCGGTATTGCCACCTTGAAAAAGATGGTGTTGACCCCCTGCTTGCCTGTTCGGTTGCTGCACTGCAAAGAGTGATTGTATAGTAGCTCTGAGTTTCTCTAAGTTACTTGCCCAGTCATCATCTCTTTTCCAATGGAGGAGGGAAGAGAATTTACAGGAATGCAAGACAGAAAAACCCTCCTACTGCTTCCCATGCTCCTTTTTGCATTTCTTGAATAGATACATCATTCTCTGCTCCATTCCTCCACAGCAGAGGGATTTCCTCATCTTGCCTCATGCTGTCCTCCTCCCCATTATGCCTTTAGATAAGATTCTGAAAACCACCAGTTACTGATCTCTATTTTAGGGAGAACACATTTTTTCTAAATCTTTCATCATATCAAATGTTTTTAAAATGGATCACAAGATGGGATCTGTGATGTTTCACTGTTTTATGCTATCTCTCTGTGATGTAAATGCTGTTCAGACTTCGTATGATAAGGCTGGTAAGTGTTTAATTCTGTTGGGAGGGGGAGTGAGTGAATAGAATGTTGGAGTGAATGCTGATTGGCTGTTGGAATCAAGTGTGTGAAGGGGAATGACAGTTAGTAGTTGAGAGTTGGGACTGAGAGAGAGTCGGGGTTAGTCTGCTGTAGAAAACAGATCAGTGCAGGGTCTGTGTTTTATTGTTTGGGGAATAAGAGGGAAAAGGTGGAGTTAGATTTGACTTTATAGGGTAGAGTAGGAAAGGATACATTACATCTTTATTTTAACAACTAAGTACTGACACAAATGAAACCACAAGCTTGATAAGCTGCATGAGCTTACTTCTTGTTAAATAAAAGTAATTTTGTTTCACCCTGGATTAGTGTTTTTTTAAGTATCTGAGATAAGGTACTGGTTTATATGGTGGCAGTGGTGAAGTAAAAGGTGAATAAAAAGGAGCATGGAGTGCCAAGCTGGTTGCTGTGGGACCAAGAAGGGTCAGAGAATCACAGAACCAGTGGGAGAGTAAAATGGTGATGCCCAGAGGTGGGAACAGAAAGGAAAAATAATCCACAAAGGAAAAATAATACACAGAGTGGACAGCTGTATACCAACTGCGTTGATGGGCAAGATCCTTTAAAGAGAAAGGTAAAAAGGAGTCTCAAGGGAGCGGGTCGTGACTGGATCCTGTATGGATTTCCATTCCATCACAAAAATCAATTATTTGTGAATTCTTGCTTTAAAAGTAAGAGAGCATTCACAAGATTTCATACTAAGAGCTGCATCAGAAGCAAAACTTATAGTAAATACACAAGAAGAGGTTTTACGTTTAGATGTCAACAGCACAAAGATCTTCAAGTAGGTCTTCCTAACATGCAACTCAAGGACTGAAAGATTCTTGATTAAGGAAGATGTTCCTCTATAAGCTATAGGATACCCATAGGCAGCAGACATTATGATTCTCCATCCCGAAATAACAGGCAAATGAGCAAGAAAAGCTCTCATTAACAAAGAACTAGAGTGTAGCTGTTTAATATTATGGTTGGTTCCTTCATGTCATAAGATCGTGGCACTGCATCTTAATACTATTCAATTAAAAATATAATCCCAAACACAGTTAGCAAGAAGTACCACTTACACTTTTTTAGAATCAGACTGTAAAATAACTGAGCTCCCCAATGGTTGCCATGTCTCAGTCCATGCACAAGAACATATTGGCGGCTTTTGTAAACCGCCCAGAGAGCTTCGGCTATGGGGCGGTATATAGACGATGACGAAGATGATGATTATAATAATAATATAATGCTTAGGTATGTTTCCATAAAGGCTTCAGCTGATACAGGTTGCTAAGCAACAGTAACAACGTGTAACGTCAGCTGATACAGGTTGCTAAGCCCCTCGCCCGACTCCTCCGAGCTTTCCAAAGTAATCCAAACCCCCTTTCTGCCTCTTCACTCCCCCTCCCAACGAAGGGTGCAGTGCCACGGTCCAGAGTATGAGCAAGGCATGGCCAGGGCCCTTGGTGGCCGGGTGGGAGGCCGCTCACCTGCTGCGAGCCCAGGCCCCAGCCTAATCTCATGCGAGCTGGGCGGGTAGCCCAAGGCTGACAGGAACCTCAGGGAGAGGGGGACACCTGCTCCCCCTCCCCTCGACCTCCCTGCCCCCCAGGTCTGCCAGACGGCACTGTATTGGCAGCCTCCAAGCAGCCCGTGCCCCCGCGATGATATTTAATAAATAAACTTTAAGATATGCTACAATGGCGTATGTTACACCGGGTACAGCTAGTAATAATAACAATATATGAATGCATGAAGCTGCCTTATATCAAGTCAGATCAGTGGTTCCTCTAGCTCAATGGCGTCCACAGTGATTGGCAGCAGCTCTCCAAAGCTTCAGACAGAAGTCTTTTCCAGCTTTTACTGGAGATACCAGGGATTGAACCTGGTACCACAGGGCCATGTTTTTTTAAGGGCCCACCCCTCCCCCCAAAAAGTACTGATTTCTAAAACAGTTTGAAAATAATTCAAAGGATTATTATGACTTACGATTAACTGGAGATGACTTATCTAACTAGTACCATTTCCCCTTAGGCATTCCTCTCAAGTACTTCCCCAAGATCCTCCCTCGAAATCTCAAACAACAGGTTGGTAAGCTTATGTACTGGCACATGTAAGCATTGACTTGCCCTTTGTAGTATGTATTAATACCATGTAGAGATCTCTCCTCTCTCAGAGATATTTTTGAGGCCCCTACAATTTGGAGACATAAAACCTAAGCTTCAACCCAATGCAACTGCAACTTGAATATACAGATTTTTTGGCAGAGTGATCCTCTCCGCAAAAAGAGAAAACAGAGCAAGAAGGCCTACAGAACATCACAGGTTTTCCTTCTAATTCTTAATAGCTAAAATCATACTCAAATAAATTTGGCAGCAGGGAAAAACTAGCGTGCTTGAAACGACACATACAGAGAAGATCAGCTGTGACTTTTCAAGTAAGGGACCATTCTGGGCCAGGTCAATGCTAGGTAAATGCCCAGACATGTTTACCTACCTGATATTTCAAATTTCATCCCTTTCCAGATCCACAGAAAATGCTTTAAAGTGACAAACTTTCACCAAAATCTTAAACTGCAGAAAATGTCTCAACAGATATTTATCTTTTCACGTTTGCATTTGTCATGCACATTCTGAAAAAGGGAAAACGAATAGTAAAATACATAACTGAATCATAATGGCAGGATAAGCTTATTTGTTCTGCAAACAAGGTTGCGTGTTGGATCCCGACTTCCATATTTAGGGGAGGCCCATCAAAATCAATGGGACTTAAGTTAGTCATGACTAATTCAACCCATTGATTTAAATGAAACTACTCTAACCATGACTAAGTCTAGATCCAACTATATTGATAGTTCCTTTTCACTTCCCCCCACCCCAAGGGCAAGAAAAATTGTTACACATAGTAAACATTTTGGCTAGGACCCAAAAGATTGACTGCATGCAACCTGTGTCCACAAGGATTTTTCACACAGAGTAAGCTGCTCCCAAAGGTCTAGAAAGTCTTTAGAGCAGGGTTCAATTAGCTAGAAGAGGTTCTTGCTGGAGAGGAAAAATCACAGGCCCAAACATACATATAGATACATACACACAAGCACACAGATGCCTCTTTCAATGCTGGCCATTACAATATAAAGACAAAGAATACTGCAATACCTCATCAGATATCAATTCAATAAGAGCTAAAATTTTCAGGTTTCAATCTTTGATCTCGGATGAAACATAGTGATTTAAGGTGACCAACAGCTTTCTGAACAGGTACTAACCTTTTCACTTGATTGTCTTCTTTTCTTCAACTGAAAAAGATCTGTTTCCACCTTTTCTGCCAATTCCAGCTTCCTCTTGTTCCTCTTAAAAGCTGCTAAACTAAGCCCTGTAAAATATGTAATAGCATTTAAATTACTGAAGAATTAAATCCATACAAAATGAACAGCTTCATTAACTTTTGTAAACTACCCAGACAGTTTCGGCTATGGAGTGGCATATAAATCTAATAAATAGTGACCAAGAGGCAGAAGGTAGGTCAACCAAGAAGAAGAGAAGAGTAGTCATTGTGGGAGACTCCCTGCTGCGTGGGATTGAAACCCAAGTATGCCGTGAAGACCCATGGACTCGCCAGGTGTGCTGTCTCCCTGGAGCACAGATTAGAGATGTGACTGAAGGGTTACCGAAGCTCATAAAGCCCATGGACACATACCCCTTGCTTCTCATCCATGTGGGAACAAATGATGTCACCAAGCAGAGACTTTTCATTTCAGACTTTGAAGTTCTGGGAAGGAAACTGAAGAACTTTGGGGCCCAGGTAGTTTTCTCATCCATCCTCCCGGTTCTTGGAAGAGGATTAGAAAGGGAAAGAAAAATACTCCGGATGAACGACTGGCTACGAAGGTGGTGCCGTCGTGAGAGTTTTGGATTCTGGGAACACGGGCTACGCTACTTGGAACATGGACTGCTGGCAAGGGATGGGTTGCACCTCACAAGGGCTGGAAAGAATGAGTTTGGCCACAGCATGAAGAACTTCATCAGGAGGGCTTTAAGGGTGGGAGACGTAAATTTTGAGGCAACAATGGATGAAGGCCAAGGCACCACAGTACAGAGAACAGCTCCAACAGTATCCCAAAATAGTGTCTGCAACAAGGTAGGAACAAAGCCAGACTATAAAACACATGGTCTTCGATGTCTATATACTAATGCCCAGAGCATGGGAAACAAACAGAATGAACTTGAACTCTTATTACATGAAGGCAAATACGACTTGATAGGTATAACTGAAACTTGGTGGGATGACTCCCATGACTGGAATATAGCAATTGAAGGATATAACTTGTTCAAAAAGAACAGAAGAAATAGAAAGGGAGGTGGAGTTGCACTATATGTTAAAAATACCTATCCCTGCACAGAAATACAGGCGGATGAGACTGGGAGCCCCGTCGAGAGCGTCTGGATTAAAATAAATGGGGCTAGGAATAAAAAGAATATGATAATCGGAGTCTACTACCGACCACCCAATCAAGGAGAAGACGAGGACGAAACTTTTGAGAAACAAATTGCCAGTGTTTCAAGGAAGTGTGATGTAGTAGTGATGGGGGACTTCAATTACCCTGATATCTGTTGGGAGACCAATACTGCCAAAAGCGGCCCTTCCAAGAAATTCCTGACATGTATGGGTGATAACTTTCTCCTACAGAAAGTGGAGGAAGGAACTAGAGGATCGGCAATCCTTGACTTGTTATTGACCAATAGGGATGACTTAGTGGATAAAGTGGCAGTTACAGGAACTCTGGGGGAAAGTGACCACGTCATACTTGAATTCTTGATTATGAAGGAGACAAACGTTTAGCGTAGCCATACACGTACTCTGGATTTTAGGAAAGCTGATTTTAATAAACTCAGAACTATAATAAGTAAGGTCCCGTGGCAAGGGAGCCTAATGAGAAAAGGAGTGCAGGATGGGTGGGAGTATTTAAAAAATGAAATTTTAAAGGCACAGTTACAAACAATTCCAACAAGGAGAAAAGATAGAAGACAACAGAGGAAACCAATGTGGCTCCACAAAAAGCTTAGAGATGACCTGAAAACAAAAAGGGATACATATAGGAGGTGGAAGGAAGACCAGGCTACAAAAGAAGAGTACAGACAAGTGGCGCAGAAGTGCCGAAATGGCATCAGGAAGGCTAAAGCTGTGAATGAGCTGAGATTAGCGAGGGATGCTAAAAGCAATAAAAAGGCTTTCTTCAGATACGTGAGTAGTAAAAGACAGAGGAAAGAAATGGTGGTTCAACTGCTTAATGAGGATGACAAATTGATAACAGACGACAAAGAAAAGGCTGAAGTGCTCAATTCCTACTTTGCCTCGGCCTTCTCCCAAAAGCGGGTCTATGACCCCCCTGGAAAAAGTGAAGAAGTTGAGGGGGCAGGATTGCAGTTTGAGATTGATAAACAAATGGTCAAAGAACACCTAATTTCCTTGAATGAGTTTAAATCTCCAGGGCCCGATGAACTGCATCCAAGAGTAATGAAGGAGCTAGCTGAAGAACTCTCAGAACCTTTGTCTATTATCTTTGCAAAATCATGGAAGACGGGTGAGGTGCCGGACGACTGGAGGAGGGCTAACGTTGTTCCTATCTTCAAAAAGGGCAAAAAGGAGGAACCTGGAAACTACAGACCAGTCAGTCTGACATCCATCCCTGGGAAAATTCTGGAGCAGATTATAAAGAAGTCAATCTGTAAACACCTTGAAATCAATGCAGTGATTACTAGAAGCCAACATGGATTTGTCAGGAACAAATCCTGTCAGACTAATTTGATCTCATTTTTTGATAGGATAACCTCCCTTGTGGACTGTGGGAATGCTGTAGACGTCATATATCTTGACTTCAGCAAAGCTTTTGACAAAGTACCACATGACATTCTGATTAACAAACTAGCTAAAAGTGGGCTAGATGGAACAACTATTAGATGGATCCACAGTTGGCTACAGAATCTGACTCAAAGAGTACTTATCAATGGAACCTTCTCAAACTGGGGAGAGGCAACGAGTGGGGTGCCGCAGGGCTCAGTCCTGGGCCCAGTGCTCTTCAACATTTTTATTAATGATTTGGATGAGGAGGTGCAGGGAACGCTGATCAAATTTGCAGATGACACAAAATTGGGTGGGATAGCTAATACCCTGGAAGACAGAAACAAACTTCAAAGTGATCTTGATAGGCTGGAGTGCTGGGCTGAAAACAACAGAATGAAATTTAATAGGGATAAATGCCAAGTTCTACATTTAGGGAATAGAAACCAAATGCACGGTTACAAGATGGGGGACACTTGGCTCAGCAATACTACAAACGAGAAAGATCTTGGAATTGTTGTAGATCACAAGCTGAATATGAGCCAACAGTGCGATACGGCTGCAAGAAAGGCAAATGCTATTTTGGGCTGCATTAATAGAAGTAAAGCTTCCAAATCACGTGAGGTACTGGTTCCTTTCTATTCAGCCCTGGTTAGGCCTCATCTAGAGTATTGTGTCCAGTTCTGGGCTCCACAATTCAAGAAGGATGCAGACAAGCTGGAGCGTGTTCAGAAGAGGGCAACCAGGATGATCAGAGGTCTAGAAACAAAGCCCTATGAAGAGAGACTGAAAGAACTGGGCATGTTTAGCCTGGAGAAGAGAAGATTGAGGGGAGACATGATAGCACTCTTCAAATACTTAAAAGGTTGTCACACAGAGGAGGGCCAGGATCTCTTCTCAATCCTCCCAGAGTGCAGGACACGGAATAATAGGCTCAAGTTAAAGGAAGCCAGATTCCGTCTGGACATCAGGAAAAACTTCCTACCTGTTAGAGCAGTGCGACGGTGGAATCAGTTACCTAGGGTGGTTGTGGGGTCTCCCACACTAGAGGCATTCAAGAGGCAGCTGGACAACCATCTGTCAGGGATGCTTTAGGGTGGATTCCTGCATTGAGCAGGGGGTTGGACTCGATGGCCTTGTAGGCCCCTTCCAACTCTGCTATTCTATGATTCTATGAAATAAATGCTACACTTTGGAACAGACAGGAACAGCTCTCACTCAAACCTAAATACTTGGTTATATTTATGAATTCATGATTATCGAAAGACTTCAGTTATCAGTAACTGATGTTGATTAAAGAGTATTCACTAGTCGTACTAACAAAAAAAGTCAGGCTTATTGTCCAACATTACTTGTCCATTAGTCAAGGTATTCTTTGACTAATAGTGGAATCCCACGCATGCTTATTCAGAAGGCTTACTGTGTTCAATTGGGCATCGTCTCAGCTAAGTGTGCATAGGATTACATCCTCGTTCATCTACTTTATTGATGTAACTGCTTGATATACAAGAATCAACTCCCAACAGTACAATGAACATACAGGAGAAAGCAGCAAAAAAATACAAGTTCTACTAACAAATGGGGCTAGTATTCAAATTACCCAAAGCCACAGGATGAAAGGGAAGTTACACCATGTAGGTGTGATTCACAAGACAAATTGTGGGTTCCAATTCTGGTTTGGAAGGCAAGTGCAAAATCCATAATCTGACATTCAGATATAATGGCAGATTATGGGGCATAAAATGGCAGATTCTTTGAGGCAAGCAGGGAATCTGAGAGGAGGTGGGAGCATGAGCACCTGATGCTCACTAATTTAACTGAGCCATAGTTAATGGGGTCAATAAAACATAAATTACATCACAAAAGATATTAAAAACACCAGGTTATAAAACAGCGTCGATTTAGAATGCATGTGTACAATGTAATAAGATGGCTAACAAGATTTGTGAAACCTTCCTTAATTTTAAAACCTAATTTCTAGAAGCTCTCTATGTATAAGATATTGTTGCAGAACTGGAGTGGGTAACTTGTGACCCTCCCAAGGCTTCGGCCTACAACTCCCATCAGCCCTAGCCTGTAAGACATAAATCTGGATGGCCACAAATTGCCCACCCCAGTCTAGATTATCTATGACACCTCTTCCAACTCTGTTCCTGTCATTTCATTGGTTATTGCATCTGATAAATGTGGTCGCTTATAAAATGTCAGCTGCATTAAAAAGAATTGATCTTATTTTCTCTAATGTTGTGACATAATAATGTTAGCCAAGGATCTCTAAAACTGCCTTTTCCCATATAGAGTTCACATACAGGAATTCCTCTCAGGATTCAAATTGTTACATGTATATCCATGTCTGCATTACTTTTATGCCATCATATTTATTTAATGTATTCCTTGCCTTTCACCCACATTGGAACTTAAAGAAGCATATATAAAGTTCCCAGGCACTCTCCCATCAAGGCACCGACCAGACCCAGCCTTGCTAGTTTCATCATATGCCTATCTCATCATATGCCTTCAACACTTTATTCAATAAATAATAGAGAATATAAGGGTTTGGAAGATGGCAGCCTTTGCTTTTATGCAACTTTTACAGCTATGATCCCAGGGCATGGTCTGTAAAAGGGTAAAACACCATTATTGTGAATCAGGCCACAGTAGATAAAATTGAACTTCTTTATAAATTGTAATTCAACTGTCACTCACTGCAGTGTCTTTCAACTTCCTTTGTTTAAGCCACATTAAGATCATTCCTACGATGAATGATGTCCATGAATTTATTCATATGTGCAATTTCTAAAACTTTAACTAACCATTATTTCATAAAGAAATCATTGGATTTTTTCCCCCAATACCTGGCTAAGACCATTCTGGCTGCCATTAATACATTCATGGAAGTTGTTTACCTTGAATACCAGCCCAGTTCAGACATCACAACCAGCTGTCAAAGATGTGCGACAAGCTCCCACTTTCCCCATCCTCATACCTTTGAATGTGTGAATTCCCACTTCCCGGGTTTGTTCATATTAAGCAAAGTATACCTCCAACCAGAATTAGACTGCTATCCAATATCCAATTACCTATGAATAAAACTCATAGGCTTACTTCTTAGTGGACATGCTGAGGATTTTAAAGTTCGAAATCCACTTCAAACTGGGGGGGTTTCCGTTCTGGCCATGAGGCAAATATGATTACCGCAAACCAGGTGTGAGAGGAGGGAATTGGAAAAGGGATAAAGAGGGGATGAAGATGCCTCCAGCACATTCCTGACAACCATACCATGGTGTCTGAACCAGGCCAAAGGGAAACAAGGTGTGTTTTTTAAGTTTGTTAAGGTTCATGTTTTTAACTTTTTAAAAAACATCTTTGGAAACCCCCAAAGTTAAAGTAAATACAACGTTTATAAGTTAATTTTGTCACGACACTATTCATATATTTATATCTAGATAGATGTGTGTTTAAAATACACTGCTGGAAAATACATCAATGGAAAAACCAAGGCTACATATAATTTATCTATGCTATTTAGAAAGTAGAACAGAAGAATACTGCTCATGTTATGCTTCATTCACACGTTTGTGTTTAGACAAATGTTGGATTATTATTCCATTCTCTTTACCAAATTGAGTCCTTTGAGTGGTATTTTCTATTAAGGTAATCTATGTTTTCCCCTCAACTTCAGTGTTCAGATTAACCGTAGTTAAGAATCATTCTAACAGCAGTTAAGCAGTACATTGAAATTAGGCAAAACAGGCTTCACTAGATATCTAACAATTTTACAGTTCATGAACTTTCACGAAGTCTATTTTGCCACCAGAGGTAAAAAAATGGTATCTATAGAGTCACCAAACGCATGTTAAAAACATGCTATGAGCCCTAGAAAATAGCTTAAGTACAACCACCACCACAACAGCAAAAAAGGATACGTTCTTAATCTTCAAAAAGCATCCAAGCTCTGGCCAATCATACAGCACCCCCTGGCAGTCATTTTATGGACTGTACTGAAAAGGCACTAGAGATGAAGTGGTATTGCAGTTTCCCTTCTGAAGTAGGTTGAGGGAAAATGCAATTGGCAGGGGGAAAGTTACAAGGGTCTATTACTACAGAGATGATCCAGAGAAAGTAAGTACATTTAGCACAGCAATCAATTCAGCAGCTTATAAACAGCTACATAACCCATGAAAGACACAGACAAAAAATAGGTATTGGAAGGTGACATTTTGCTGATATGTTAGCAAAAATGTGTTTATATATTAAACACCTTTAGAATGTTTAAATTTTAGGTATCTGTATAGATGCTTTACTAACTTCAATAACAGCAGAGGCATACCAAATAAAAATACTTCTAATTTCATAATAGGTTTGTCAGAATGGAGCCATTTCAAGTCATGCAAACCACCATGCAAGCGTTCACACTCAGAAGACATAAGTTGTACTATCTGCTTGCTGCTAAAAATATTGAGTCAGTTACACCAGTCAAAAGTCAAACAAAGGTAATCATCTAGAAAAGTTTATATTAAATGGGATAGGATGACGACAATAAATTTCAACTCTAGTAACTTCTTGTATGAGCTCTGTTTCACCTCAGACATGGGCTCAGTTCAGACAACACATTAGTCAACAGTGGTTTTAGAACTCCACAGTGGAGTTGTTACACCACCGTTGAGAAAAGAGTTGTCTGGCGGGAAAACTCCATGCAGCGGTAAAAGTTTTTTGTGGGGGAAAACACTCCACACAGAATATCCACACTATGCAGAGGAATGAATGTTCCTGCACAACTGTTGTATGGTGTGGTGGGCTCCGTGGAGTTTTCCAATGTGTTGAGTTGACTTTTCCTACTAGGTACAGAGTTCCCTGGCAAGAGCGGTGAAAGGATCAAGTGCCGCTCTAGGAGAGCCGCCGGGATTGGGTTTTTTGAGACAGGGCAGAGGAACTGTCAATCAAATGTTGCAACGGATTTTTCGCAACTCCATGGTAGCCCACAGTCACACAACGGTGGAGTTAGAACATGTTGTGTGGGAAGTACCCACCTAAAAACCCAACCGTTGAGTGGAGTTTTCACACTGTGTTGGCTAACATGCTGTCCAAACTAAGCCATCATCTGGATTACGTTTGGTTGTCAAAGAGAACTTCAAGCAAACATGCACCACTACAATATTTTATTTAAAATATTTAGAATGATAATACTTTCAGGCTTTACACTCCCAACAGAGCTTGCAATAACCAACTACTAAAACCTCTAAAATTCAAAAATATATATAATCATATGCAAATAGCAAAAGAACCAGAGTGCGTCAAAAGCAACAACATTAAGATGACACAAAATTATTCCTCAAATAACCAGAAGAATAAAAATGTTTTGACACGGTGCCTAAAACTGACAATGGCAACTAGGGAAAATATTCCATAAATGGGGCACCACAGAGAAGGGCCTTTCCCTGGTCACGACCCAAGTAAGGCAGTGGTACCCAAAAAAAGGGACTCAGAAGATGGTCTTAGGTATTTTAAGATACTAAGCAAACTGTGCATTTAATGTACACAGAACTGTATTGATATTATCTGGTCGCATTAAAATATTTCAGTAGGCTGGCTCAGATATGGGAAGTGTCAGATAATATTTAGGACGCAATCCCCAAAAAGAACAACAGGTTGATTATGTCCCATTGATATGAAAGGTACACCTAAATATGTAAGCGTTCGATTAAATCCCCATTAATTTCAATGTTGCCTGGATTGTGTGCCTTAAATTTAAAAAAACAAAAACAAAACAATTCCTAACAACAATTTACTCACTTGTCGCCATGACACCTGGAGGACAGGCTGGTATCCCATGATCCACTGCCCATTTGAAAGCTCCTTCACCAACTAAAAAACTAGAAATAGGGGAGGCAGAACGTATGGGAAATGCAGAGTTTATACAAAAGGCTGTAATTTGGAACATATTTAGAAACTGCAGTTCAATTGCAAACTATTTATTTTGTGAAGGACATAATCCTTCAGGCAGCGGAACACTTGAACAGTTTCTCTAAAATTTGTTCTCTAATGTTTGTGCTGTAATTAAGTCAAACTAAAGTGGCATGAAATCACAGAAATATTATTTACAGATTCAATAATCCAATACATGGAAAAGATACACAAGCTAATCCTAAACATCTTTACTCAGAAGTATAACCTTTTAAATTCACTGGGGCTCACTGTGAAGTAAGTGTGTTTAAAATTGTAGCCTGAGCCACACTTTTCAACAAGTTCAGAGACATTGGCTTTTAGTCTGCATTTCTGTAATATTTAATTTGATGTAGAAACAAGGATTAATAACTGTAAAAGAAAGATCTCTATCAACTATTTTTCAGGACAGAACAAAATAATTTCTTAGAACACTTTTAAATATTTCATTTCCACACACACATTTTTTAAAAAAAAAATATCAAAGCTTTGTTTAATATTATAATGGTTTCAACCATTCACTGAAGCTGATCAAGTTGAGGAAAAGTAAATGTCTGCATAGAGCCAGTGCAGGTATAATCATAGCTTAGGGATCAGACTAGTACAACAGGATTACATGCCCCCCCCCCTCGGTTTTAAATTCCCCTGCAGTCTTAACCATTGCCAAAACTATATGGGGTTCCCTCAATCCGGATTTCAAACTAAGCCATTTATAAACTGTAGTGAAGAGAGAACCATGGCTAGTTTTAACCCTGATTAATTACTATGCAAATACAATGACCCTGGTTTACACACCATGATAAGCCATGGTTCCTCTGGAATCCTAGCTTATTGTGCATGAGAATGCTCCCACTGCATGCGAGACTGTGACATCAGAACCTCTAGCTTAACTTTCTCCTGACAAGCCAGGAAAATTACCCATGTTTTGTTGTGAGTTATTTAGCTGCTCCCACTTGCATCAGTAACGATTAGGCAGCATTTACGAGTTTGTAAACAATAAGCCCAGATTCTGGAGGAACCGTAGCTTAATGTGATATGCAAACCCTCCCAGGGCAGCGGGGAAATTTTCATGTTAGAAAGAAAAAAAACATGCAATCTCACCCTTAACCATAGTTTGACACTTGCACCAACCTATGTAACACACACAACTGAGAATATTGGGGAAAATAATTTCAGAATTATAACCTAGAAGGTCTATTGTGCAACAAGCATAACATAGACCTAAGTAATTAATTAATGAAAGATTTCCCACACGTTTCAGATCAGATATTTGCTATATGTTATTTAATTTCCCATTTCACACTTTAAAAAAATAAAAGAATAACCATCTTATGTACATCAAACATATACTATCTCTTGAAATGGAAGTTACGCTTCTTCTTTGCATGGCTAACGGCCACTGACAGACGTCCAATAGCTCCTTAAAGACATTTCTGCCAATTACAATTAAAACCTGTAGAAATGAGTTCCATTGGTTGTTTGCACAGTGTTTTTATTTCTTTGTCTTAAAACCTACTATTTCTAATTACATTGGAGGACCCCAAGAGTTTTTATTCTGAGAAAAAGTAATAATGTATATCTATATATCAATCATGATCCTTACTGAATTATTTTCCCACTCAGTAATAATAATAATAATAATAATAATGTATTTATTTCTTAGCCGCCTCTCCCTTTGGATCGAGGCGGGGAACAACATTAGAACAGGAATCAATACGTCTTAAAAATTCTTGATTTTACATTGATTTGGATAGGCCTGCCGGAAAAGGCTAGTCTTTAAAGCTGCCTTAAAATCACACAGAGTTAATTTTACGAATCTCCTCCGGCAGGCCATTCCACAATCTGGGGGCGACAGAAGAAAAGGTCCTCTGGGAAACTGATGTCAGCCTAGTTTTAGCTGACTGAAGTAAGTTCACCCCAGAGGACCTGAGTGTGCGGGACGGACTATATGGTGAATTATAAAAAGCCCCAACCATTTTAAGCCGTTTAAAATCCATTTTAAGGTTTTTAGTACTGTAGCTTCTAGACTCTGTAATGCTGTGTCTGCTGAGGTGAGGAAGTATTCTTCTTTGGCAAATTTCTATTAGGACTATGCCATTTTTATATTTCAACACACATTTGGATGATTTCTCTGGCAAGTTTATTGGTTGTTTTTGTATGTGTGCTGTATTATTATTATTATTATTAAATAATAAGCTGCCTTGAGCACTTTGGAGAAATGCTGGGCAGCCAGAACTATACAAAAAAACCCAGGTTTGGTTGCACACTTATACATTGAGCTAGAAATTGTTCCTTCACTAATCATTCTTATTTATTTATTATTTATTTATTTATCATACTTATACCCCGCTCCTCAGCCAAAAAAGGCTCTCGGAGCGGCTTACACTTCGCAAAAAAGACAGTCCCTGCCCTCAGGCTTACAGTCTAATAAAGACATGACACACAAGGAAAAGGAGTCAAGGAGGGAGGGAGGGAGGAGAGAGAAAGAAAGAGAGAAAGAGAGAAAGAGAGAAAGAGAGAGAGTCCAGCAGGAGCAGGCCCCGATGTTACTTCTGCCTGCTATATAAATAAATAATAATAATATAAATAAATAATAATAACTTCTGCCTGCTCCTGTCCCCTCGGTCCTTCTTCTTCCCCACAGGGCCAAGATGGCAGTTTGCCCTGTGGGGGGGGGGGGAAGAGTCCAGCAGGAGCAGGCCCCGATGTTACTTCTGCCTGCTCCTGTCCCCTCGGTCCTTCTTCTTCCCCACAGGGCCAAGATGGCAGTTTGCCCTGTGGGGGGGGGGGGAAGAGTCCAGCAGGAGCAGGCCCCGATGTTACTTCTGCCTGCTCCTTTCCCCTCGGTCCTTCTTCTTCCCCACATTCTTAGGAATCTTTCACTATTTTGCTATTACAGCACAGTAGTATTGTTCTCTTTAACATTTTCAGAGAGCTTTCTGTTACAACCTCAATATCCTTTTCTGATGTAGCTGCACTCATGTGCAACTAGGGTTTATTTATCCCACTGTGTTATTAGCCATGGTTTAAGGTGTCTTCTGAACGTATCAAAAGATGGGTTCAGCACACACACATACCTACATCTGTCCATCATAGAAATTATCAGTTTATTTGTATTCTTTGTTTCCTATATATAACATTATTTATGAATTAAAAAGTACTCAAAGCAAAATAAAACCCATATGTATACATACATCACCGCCATTCAATCTTTTGTTTGCAATAGCTGACTTCTATGCTTGCGACAGGCTAATCAGCTGCTTAAATACACACTCCTGCTTGCTCTTTTTGTGCTGCTCTGCTCAACACGACAGTTGGCAAGCATGAAACAAGTTCCATTTTTCATCTCTTAACCTCAAGGAAAGATTATTATTAACCCTGTGGTGGTCGTTAAAGAGAGAAGTTACTACCTATGTTGGAGCTGCTAAATCCTGGGAGCAGGATAGTTAGTACAAGATGAAATATTATCTTGGAATGTCATAGTTTCTGAGTCTCCACAAAAGTCTTGGGTGAAGGACTTCACCAAAGGTTGCTTAAAAGCCCAAGAAAAACTATGATTACACAGCTCCTTGAAACAAACCAAATAATTCTAACAGGTTGGCAAAGTCTTCTGCTTACAGTCATGAACAACATGCATACTTCTAGATATATATGTCCTATAAACTAGTCCATTTGAACTAGATGCTCAGAGAATAAATTAGTACATAATTATTACAATTGTAGAGGATGAAAATAATTATAGCTTATCCTCAATATAGTACAAATATTAAATCAACTTTAAAGTATTTTTCCAGATGAAAAATGAGAGCATATGCTAAGTTTTTTAAAAAATCTGGAAGAAAAAGGAGTGCACAAATCTAAGATTTCTCAACAAGTCATGTTTAGCTTTGAGATTTAATTTATTGGACTTTTATATTTCAAAACCAAAACATCAGAAATAAAAGCTTAGTAACAGTGTAAATATCTATGTAAACAACCACAAAGAAAGAAATTAAAACTGCCTTTTATCCTTAATATTCCATTCTATTTACAGCTGTAATAAGTGCACAAGATGTTCCAAGATCAATGAACAAGCCAGTCCGCATCTTAAAAGCACGCTACCACTGATGTGCACTAAATAGCATCGGCCTTCTTTTAATAAGAATAAATGCAGGTTGCTTACCTGTAACTGTAGTTCTTCGAGTAGTCATCTATGCATTCACACATATGGGCTTTGCGCCTGCGCAGAGACCTTCTATAGCTGAGTGGAACGTTTTTGGCAGGAACCCCTCCCCCACGCTACCGCGCACGTCCATGGGGTTCCCGCCCTTACCTCAGTTTACAGGAGTCCGACATTGTGCCCCCATAAACATGAGTGTAATTTCAATAAAGTACATTCCACGTATAACTGTGTCATTTGTAAGTCTCACACCACCAAGTGGGGATGGCGGGTGGGTTGTGTGAATGCATAGATGACCACTCGAAGAACTACAGTTACAGGTAAGCAACCTGCATTTCTTCTTCGTGGTCTCTATGCATCACACATATGGGCGAGTAGCAAGCTGACATATCTTTGGAGGTGGGTTGGTGCATCATCTGAAGATCTCCGAGAGCACTGTCCTTCCAAACGAGCAGTCCTGCCTCGCACGGGTGTCCAAACTGTAGTGCCTAACAAACGTGGATGGAGTGGACCACGTTGCAGCTCTACGGACTTCTGTCAAGGGAACACCTCTGCTGAAGGCAACAGATGTTGCGACAGCTCTGGTAGAATGAGCTGTCACAGGTTTCACAAGCTCTAGTTTAGAGATAGAGTAAGCAAGTTCAATTGTCTCTACAATCCAGCGCAGGGAGTCCTTTATAAGGCTCCCCATAACAAATAAACAATTGCTTTGTTTTCCTAAAACTCTCTGTCCTAGCCTTGTAAAAGGCAAGAGCTCTCCTTACATCAAGTGTATGTAAAGAAAACTCAACAGGTGTTGTTGGATTCGGAAAGAAAGCTGGTAGAGTGACATATTGGGACAGATGAAAGGTTGACACTACCTTAGGCAAGAAGGCAGGGTCTGTGCGTAACACAACCTTATCTTTGTGAAAGATAGTGTAAGGAGCATCTATCCTGAGAGCTCTAAGCTCACTTGCATGTCTAGCAGAAGTGATGGCTACTAAAAAGACAGTCTTGAATGTTAGAAGCCTAAGGTCAGATAAGGCCATGGGCTCGAAGGGCTTCTTTGTCAATGCCTGTAACACCACTGATAGGCTCCATGGTGGAACGATACTCTTTACTGTCGGTATCATATTTTTAAGCCCCTTTAAAAATTTCCTCGATGTTGGATGTACAAAAGGTGTAAAACCATCCATGCCTCGATGAAAGGACGTAATAGACACTAAGTGAACTCTGATGGAAGTGAGTTTGAGTCCCTGCTGATAAAGTGCCAATAGGTATTTGAGAATCAATGACAAAGGGCAAGATTCAGGTGCTTGATCGTTTTCCAAGGCAAAAGTTTGAAATCTCTGCCACTTTGCCGCGTAAGATCTTCTCGCTGAAGGCTTTAGTGATGCCAACAATATATGGTCTACAGTTAAATCCTTGGTACGAGAGGAGGAATGGATGATATTCTCCATGCCGTCATCTTGAGGGTCGACAGGTTTGCGTGTCGAACCCTGCCCTGGTGTCGAGACAACAGTGTCGGTATCGGCGGGAGTCTGATGTAATTCCCGTCCAACAGTCGAAGGGCGTGGGAGAACCACGTCTGTCGAGGCCACCACGGTGTGATAAGGATGCAGTCCGACCTGTCCGACTGGATTTTGGCCAGCACCTTCGTCAACAGTGGAAACAGAGGAAAGATGTAAAGAAGATTTCCTTTCCAGGTTCTGGTGAAAGCATCTCCTAGCAAGTGCTTTCCTCTTCCTGCTCTGCTGCAGAACCTGGAACAAGCTGCGTTTTCTTCGGTAGCGAAGACATCGACAGCAGGGAGGCTCCAGTACCGAAAGAGAACGTCTCTTACTTCGGTATCGAGCTCCCATTCGTGGTCGACGTGGAAAGACCTGCTGAGGGCGTCCGCGATGATGTTTTCCTTGCCCGCTACATGGATCGCCGTCAGGTGAGTATTTCTCTTTATGCACCAGTTCCAAATCCTGAGTGCCGATCGATTCAGAGGATGAGACCTTGTCCCACCTTGTCTGTTGATGTACACCACTACCGTGGTGTTGTCCGTCGCGATCAGGACGTTTCGGCCCTCGATCATTTGTGAAAAAGTTTTTATTGCATTCTCCACCGCTAGCAGTTCTAGGCGGTTGATATGATGTTCCCTCTGGGAAGGAGGCCAACGGCCCTGAGCTGTGAGGGAGTCGCAGTGTGCTCCCCATCTGATCAACTATGCATCCGTCGTGATCGTTACCGAAGGAGTTTCTTGCTGGAAGGGAACTCCTTCTAGGAGCGTCGACATCGAAAACCACCATTTCAGAGATGCCCTTACTTGCGTCGGGATCGACAGGTAAGTTCGCCGGGCATCGTGTCGAAGATCGAAAGCTCTTAAAAACCAGGCCTGCAATATTCTCATTCTGAGTCTTGCAAACCTGATGACTGCAGTTGTAGCTGCCATCAAGCCTAATAGCCTCTGAATTGTCCATGCCGAGACCTTTCGGCGGCTCTCGGTAGCGATGGCTAAATCTTGAAGGGTGCTTGCTCTGGTCGAGGGCAGGTATGCTCTCCCATCCCGAGACGATAGGGTTACCCCTATGAAGTCCAGCTTCTGCTGTGGGGTCAAGATGGATTTCTCCTCGTTGACCCACAGACCCAACGAGACCAACAGGTTGAGGGTGGTTGAAATGTCCGCTACCAGATCTTTTTTCGGGACCGTGAAGTATCGGAAGAAAAACCCCTGGTTGAGTTCCTCTGCGGGTACTGGAGAGATGGCTCCTTTCGCTAGGAGGGTCTGTACCTCGAGAAGCAGAGGAGGGGATGGCGCCGTTACTTTCACCCCCGAAGAAGGAGGAAGGACATCGAGCTCGATGGCATACCCCGAGTTGATGATAGTGAGCACCCAGGAGTCCGATGTTATTGACTCCCATTGATGGTAATGTGGTGCTAGGCGGTTCGCAAAGGGAGGTGGATCTGGGATAAAGGAGTCAAACCCGCTGCTTCTTAGAGAAGTCGGGCTGACGTTTGCTTTGGAGCTGTTGTTGCTGCTGCCTCTGCTGACCTTTCGCTGTCGACAATTGTTGCCTGGCTATGGCTGAGGCCTCGTTCTGAAAAACTCGTGCCAGCTCTTTTTTGTCCTCTGGGAGATGTTCACATAGGGATCCTATTTTCTCCCAGAGGAAGAGCTGGTATCGTGCCATGGTAGCCTCGTAGGCTGATGCCCTGATGCCCAAAGAGGCAGAGGAGTAAATCCTCCTGCCCGTATGGTCCAACTTTCTGCCTTCTCTGTCCACGGGTGCAGAATGTGCCTTCTGTGAGTGGCCTTGAGCCGACTCCACTACGATCGAATTAGGTTTGGGATGTTGGACCAGAAACTGTACATCTTCCTCTTGGACTCGATAGAGGGTCTCTAGCCTTTTCGATGTGGCTTGAGTCATAGCCGGTGTTTTCCAAGATAATTGAGCCATTTGCTTTAAAGCATGTGGAATAGGGATGGCAAGTCGTTGGTTGGTTGTGGACTGGAAAACGTCGTAGATTGGATCGACGACCGATTCATCCATTTGCTGGATCTCCAGTCCTAATGCCTGAGCCATTCTAAGCATATGGTCAAAAAATCTGACCATATCGTCGGAAGGGGAAGAAGGGTCCTTGTCATGAACCTCATCTTCTGGTGAAGGCATCGATGGAGTAGCTGACAACCCCGACTCAGAATCCGATGGGTAATTATCCTCAGGCAAGGATACTGTAACCACCTGGAGGTCTACATGCTCCGTCGGTACCGTGGTAACCGCGGCAGTCGATGCCTATGGCTGTGTATGGTGTCGAGGCGTCGACACCGTGGACGTTTGGTGGGCGGGCGGTGGAGGCAGCGGTAGATGACACATCCTCGTAGGCGGAGGGTGCGCATAATATTCTTCTTGAGGGTACTGGTGGTCACCCTGGAAGTATCGTTGTGGGCGATATCGATCCCATACATAGTTGCCACATACTGATTGGGGATAAGAGTATTGAAAAGCTCCTCCCCATTGACGCCTTAGAGTGTGCCTTGGCGAAGGCGGTAGAGGGATTAGTCCCTGAACTTCTTGCAGCCTGGCAGGCTCTCGGAAAGAGGCCGCTGAAGCCGAATCCCGCAACTCGCCCTCCGATAGACTGATAGGATGTGTCGGTACCGTAGCCATCGGTACCGACTGGGATCTCGATACCGAGGAAGGCCTCGGTATCGAAACGGTCGGTATGGCAGGAGGAGTAGAGTGACTCCTAGCCAGTTCCGCTGTGCGGGATGACCCTAACGAGGGTTTTTCTGCGTCTCGCTTCTTCTTCTTCTTCTTTTTCTCCATTTCAGAAGATTTGGGAGTCCGGGCCTTTTTGGAGATTTTCCTGGCCGCGGAACTCGCCAGTGACCGTCCAGGCGTTAGGGGTATCTGAGCCCTATTAGCCGCTCTGGAATGTTCAGGCACCTCAGTGCAACGGTCATCAACGGACTTACTGGCTGCCGTTTGTCCAGGCGTTAGGGGTATCTGAGCCCTATTAGCCGCTCTGGAATGTTCAGGCACCTCAGTGCAACGGTCATCAATGGACTTACTGGCTGCCGTTTGTCCAGGCGTTAGGGGTATCTGAGCCCTATTAGCCGCTCTGGAATGTTCAGGCACCTCAGTGCAACGGTCATCAACGGACTTACTGGCTGCCGTTTTGTGCATCCTCGAAGATTCAGCCAAGACTCAACTTTATGGCCTTCACCTAGGCACAGGACGCACAGGGAGTGCCCGTCAGTTGGAGGGAGCTTAGCTCCACATTTCACACACTTGCGAAATGGGGCCTTAACTGCCATACGGCTAAGCGCCGCGATCGAAATCGCTGAGGAAAATCTAACTACTAAAAAAAAAATTTTTTTTTTTTTAGATAGAATAGAAGAAAAGATGTTAAGAAGTGAGAAATAAGCGAAAAGAGGAAAGATTTGAAGTAAAAAAGGATTTTAAAGAGAAAACGCTAAGAGGTTTGGTTCTATGGTCTAAGCACAATGGCGGACGACGAAGAACTGAGGTAAGGGCGGGAACCCCATGGACGTGCGCGGTAGCGTGGGGGAGGGGTTCCCGCCAAAAACGTTCCACTCAGCTATAGAAGGTTCCGGTCTGGTCTCTGCGCAGGCGCAAAGCCCATATGTGTGATGCATAGAGACCACGAAGAAGAACTTTCAAATATTGCATGCATTATAGCCCCGAAGAAGAAACAAGCAGAATGAAGTAATTACCAAGGTGGAATTCTGCCAGCTGATAGTTTTCCCTTCTGCCCTTCACATAGCAATCTATTTGCCACAGAAACAGGGTTTTTGATACCTAAAAAAGACAAGAGTTATTTACAAAGATTGTCACACAGACCTACAGATGATTTTGGTTAACTTGTATTTAAATCGGGGTCCCTAATATGCCCCCACCAGGCACCATTGTGCCCATAAAGCCAGGCTGAGGTATCTGCCAAGCTATTTTCCCTCTTTGCGGGTGAATGGAGCAATTCCTCCATTTACTTGTGAAGGGGGGGAAAGCCCTCTCAGCCCATTTTTGACCTTGGCTTAATCTATACCTACAGCCCTTTCGCAAGGTGGTTGCGAGTTTTCTCGCTTCTGAGATCGGCGCTCACGGGGCACACGCAAGGGAAGTTTCCCACAACTTATGTGGGAGGACATGTGCCCCGTGATGGTCCTTCCGCATGTGGATTGGAAGACATGAGTGGGGATAGGCAGATGACGCAGCTACAGGGATGGGTCTTTTAATGACTCATCAGAATGCACAGGAACGCAAATGCACAGCTACACATGGGGGAACAGGGAGTCCATCCAATGTGTGATGTTGCACAGATATATGTTTGTGTTAATAAAAAAAAAGACACTTGGCGATGAAACCCGCTGATACCCCTACACACGCCACTCACAGGTCATTGGTTGTTTGCTGATCTCGGAACCATGGCAAACAGCAATGACCTTGCAAAGGGGGAGGAGCACACAAGCAGCAGACTTCAGGATTGTAGCAAAAGAGAGGGGGAAACCGTGGCAAAACCAGTCAGTGAAATCCCAGGTATGGCGAGACAGAAAGAGCAGAGCAAGCGGGGGGGATCGGGGGGGGGGGGGGGAGAAAGAAGAACAAGAAAGAGAGAGAGAGAGGAACCAGAGAGTTAAAGAGAAGCTAGAGTGAATAGCACATAGAAAGGGTGCACATTCATGTGCATACGCACGCACGCACACACACACACACACACACACACACACACAGGGAAGGGGTGCTCCCAAAATTTGTGGTGTACCCAGGGTACTATTTCAAAATGTGATAAGTGCTCACAGGCCCAAAGATGTTGGACACCAATTATTTACATCATTTAAATAAACAATCTATTCAATTGTTTAATTTTGTCGTATTTCAACATTTTGTACATGTCTCCAATCTAAGATGTTATACAATACCCAAGAAGTCAATAATGAAAGAATAAGTTGGCAGTTACAAGGCCCTGTGGTGAAAATAGAACCACACTTCACAGGAGGCAGACTCTGGCCAGGTCCTCCATTGTGCTTGCTGTTTACGCCATGCAATGATACCATACTTAAGATGATCTGAAAATTATACCCTTTTTTTGATAATATTGTGTCACAAGAAATTGAAATGTTAAGACTAAGCACACAATCAAAGGCATTTATGAATTCCACCATTTAGAGCTTGATCAACATACCACTGAGAGCACCAACTGCTCCAAAATTTAGCGATTTTCCATCCATAATACTGGCATCACATTCTATGTCGCCCAAAAGGTTTAGATTAGACCCCATTCCTGCATTTGTAAAGGGAGAATCCTAAAAAGAAATATAAGGAAAAATGTATAAAGGCAAACATCCATAATTTTTTTATTATTATTATTTATTTATTTAAGGATTTTTATGCCGCCATTCAGCCAAAAAAGGCTCTCATGGCGGCTTACAAAAGTATTTCTTGACAGTCCCTGCCCACAGGCTTACAATCTAAAAGACATGACACAAAAGGAAAGGGGATTGGGAGGGAGGAGGAGGAGGGGGAAAAGGAAAGCAAATTCAGGCACTACAATCTTAGTTGCAAAGTTCAGCAGTTACAGGTGACAGCAGGAGGGAGGGGGGCTCTGAGCTGGAGCTGGACCCAGGCACGTTGGAGAGGTGCCTGGCTGCTGCTTCCTCCCTCACTGGTGGCCTCTGCAGAGACAGTTGGTAGCAGGAGGGAGGGGGCTCTCAGCTGGAGCTGGAGCCAGGCACGGTGGAGAGGTGCCTGGCTGCTGCTTCCTCCCTCACTGGTGGCCTCTGCAGAGCCTCTGCGTATCATAGCACAGGATAGGAGTCAAATAATGGATACTGTGTGCTGCTCAGCTCACCACTTGCAACTCAGAGGAGAGGAGAAAAGCTGGGGGTGGGGCAGACTGAAGAGGAAAAGTGCAAAACATATAGAGACTGACAGCTGAAAGAAGTGTGCTATTTGTCTTATGGGGACGGGATTCTTTTCAGCAGGACCATTTGAGAAACCGAGACAACGGAATCCTATTTGTAAATCAAAAGGCCAGAGAAGTAATTTTATTGTATTGGTACTACTAAAACAATCGGACATTAGAATTGGCAAAGTACCTGAAGAGTATGCAACCTTATAACAAATTCTAGAACAATGATGCAGTGTTATGGACAGACTACACTGGATATCGTGGAAGTAGTTCCAATACGTATGTACACATCCCCACATCTCCCACCAGATTGCATGTCTCTTCCTAGCAACGTTACGGCAAACATGACCTAAATAAATACGGCAATCAAAAAGTGTACCTATGGAGAGGGCCAAAGGGAAATTTTTTTATAGATAGAAATAAGCCAATGACTATTGCTAAAAGAAATAAGACACTTATTTTCAATATAGTGAGTGGGATGGCAGTCTTCTTTGGGCCACTTCATTTGGGTTTTTATGGGTACAGAGTTATGTTTTAAAGAAACACATAAAAAAACAACAGTGTACATGTGTTTGCTAGAGAGAAGGCACTAGCCATGGCTTGCTGCACACAGTGTAAATACACCCTTGATGCTGCCTAATGTGTGAAGCAGTCTACAGAGAGCAAGCTCCAAACTGAATTGGCTAGACAAAGTTCTGCAACCACAATTTGTGGGTGTATGGTTAGAGTAATGATGGAGATGGATGAGCCAAATCGGTATACATTGGACAGGATCCTAACTGCTGCACGTGGTGTTGGAGGCTTTTCAGCCCATGCTTCCAGCAACAGCTGGAAATTGGGGGGGGGGGCTCCAGAGTGGCACCTGACAAGGTATAAGGAGGTGCAACCAGGAGGAAATATTGCTCCTCCTTCCTGAACATCAGCAGAAGTGCTTTCCACTTGCACACAAGGAGGGATGAACCTCTCCCATTTAGTCTGACTGTGCAGGGTTTTTAAAATGCTTTTACGCTGAATTAAGAGAGTTTCCTAAAAATTCTTGCAATGATTGGGAGAGGTGGAGTGCAATTCATAGGCAAAAAGATGTGAGAAAGGGGCAATGTCTGGAAAACAGAGAAAATAGAGCCTCAAGTCTGTGCTGTATGAAGAAGGTTTACTGAACTCACAGAATATTTAAGTGTTCAGAAATAACTGCTCCCACATTTTCAGGTTTCACTTTGTACAAATAAGAAGGTAAGAGGAGACATGCTGGATCAAACCAAGGGTCCACCTTCTCCAGCGTGCTGTTCACACAGTGGCCAATCATAGTTATACCATAGTTAAAAGTCACAGGATTTCACAAGAATTGATTCTGAATTAGAGACTACATTCCACAGTTGGAGTCATGAACAGGCTGAGACATTTCTTATACATTTTCTAATCTTTACCTTCAATCAAAGATCTTACACCACCGTCCCTGATAATAGTTTTCCAGAGCCAGTATTTGCAATTATATATGGACATTTTCCAAAGAGATTTGACTACCAGCCACAACTTGCCGAGAAAAATCTGAATTAGGAGCAGTAAGATCCAAGGTCAGATGTAGGGGGATGTAAAATGTTTGGGGACTTGCAATCTGGATACTCTTTAGTCAAGTCATCATGTGCTGAACAGGCAATAGCCTCAACACCAAGAATAAAGTGGTTTCTTCTAGCTCCGCAAATTAAGTACACATTTGCCACCATACTAGGTTTCTTAACCAGCCATTTTACATTGTCATATGTACACATTTCACAAGGATAACATGAGAAGCGAGTTTGTCAAATTGCTCACATGGAAGGAATTCTCTCGTTTTCCCAGTACTACAAAACAAATACGTTTTTAAAGTGTGGAAATACAAAGGCAGCATTCATCATCACAATCCTTATTTAGATCAACTGAAACTACACAATCCAGTTATGATCAAGTACTTGCAAATACATTAGGCTGGATCCAGACAACTTTATTTGAACTTGGCTCCCATTTAAGATGGTGCGGCTTCATTTACTCATACCTACCTTTTCATACTGGTTTCAATGTGACCTAAGTGCAATCAGCTTACTCTATAGCCATCCCTTTAGGGGTACAAAAAGTGGATAATAAACAGACCAACAGAGTTTAGGGTGTTAATTTTTCACGCTACAAACATTCGGTTCTGCAAGAGAACGACTGAAGCCTTCAATCAATTCTTTTTTAAGGAAATGGCTATCGATCCGTTAAAATTGCCCTCTTGTATTTCTTCCTTTATAGAGAACTGCCACAAATTTCATTTCTTTTTAAAGTCTTCCTCTATGTTCCTAAGTAGCTTGCAGAAAACAATATGACCAACCCATCCAGATGAGTGAGGAAAGATAAGACACTATTCAGAGCGTTTGTTAGCCAAGCCTGTACAATACTCACCAAATGAAAATTATGTCACCATTGACTTATTCCTATAGCAACCGCAAAGTACAATCCCAACCATTTTATCTATATATAGACAAAACAATTTCATCACATCGTCTATCTTATTACGCAGAATTTCTTTTCTGGAATATTTACTTTCAAGATGTATTTGCAAAAGTAATGCCAATTTTATAAGTGCACAATAATTTCTAGCTGTGCTCAATCACTGCTGGAAAATCTCAAGAAGTCATTCCTGAACAAAGACATTTCAGCAGAGCTTTAAAGCCAACTAGTACACTACTCTTGTTTCAATATGTACCAAATAACATTTTGGTGATATGCCTATACTTTGATGAACACTTGTTTGCTTTTGCCTGGGGCAAATGTTAAGGCTGATGCAAGTGAGGTTGCATACTCATCACCTATTAATTAATTAGATAGACAAACAAATTAAGCAATCAAAATAGAACTGTCCAAAGCACCCTGGGACATATGTAGCTGTTGGTTTAGTTCTTCCTTTCTGTATATACACATTGATCAGGTGTAATTGTTTGAAAAGAAATTCCTTACTGTTGCCTCTACAGATTGGGATTGCAATAGACTTATGCACCATGTTAGTTAGCTAACAGTGTCCACTGAACACTTTAAAGCATGGGTTCTCAACAAGGGGGGAATTCCCCCCCCGGGGGGGGAATTTTAGGGTTCGGGGGGGAATTGGGACCACTATTCAGCAAAGTATGATGTCCTGTAGATTATGTCTTGAATAAAAAACTAATTTTATTCAAGTTTTAAATTAAAATCTATCAACATTTTCTATTGCTATTAAATTTGTAAAACTCTACTATAAAAATAATCCAAATAAATGTATATGTACTAATATAGAAAATAAAATAAAAGATTTTCAATATTATATGCACATTATTTGGAATGCACCTTTTGAGTTAGACTATCTTGGGAAGGGAGGAATTATATTCTGAACAATGGTGAAAGGGGGGAATGGAGCAAAAAAGGTTCAGAACCACTGCTTTAGAGGGTAATCCTATGATCCCTATGACGGGTCTCCAACATCAGAAGAAGAAAAGGGTGGCAGATCAGGGGAGGCTCTGGATCCACAAGATCCAAAATCCTCCAATATCCAGGCACCCCTGCAACACAGGGGGGAAAGTACATCAGCACTTGAGCTAACATACATAATTTCCCTCCCATAAGTTATAATGCGATGGAAATCATGAAAAAGAATACAAACTGAAAGGGAGGGAGGAAAATGCCACTTCTCCCTTCCTTTTACATTGCTGGCATGAGCCCAGCACAGGGCTCTGGATAAAGTGATTCATCCACTTTCAGATCCTCCTGCCTCCAGTAAGACCGCTCTGTTAGCTTCTTTCAGGGAAAACAAAATGATAAGTGGCCTAAAAGTGCAATCCACATCATCCCCTAATACTGTAATTTAAACCATGAATCAGAATACAGTTTGTGGTACAGGACAAAGGCTATCCTGAACTACCATCTCTACAAGCTAGCAATCTCTCACGTTTATTTATTGTCGTTTAGCTCCTCAAGCCATGTGAATTGGTTATTTATAACAAACAATCAAATATATGGAGAACTTCCCCCCAGTTTAGAAAGTGGTTCTCAACCTTTTTTTGAGTCACGGACCCCTTTGAAAATCTGGTGAAAGCTATGGACCCCCTCCCTAGAAAAATGCACATAAGCACATAAACACAACTTTGCATGCAATGAATATACTTTATTTTATTGAAAACTGATTGCCTCATACAGTGTCTGACATACACAAAGTATGAATAAATTTATTTGACTTTCACGGACCCCCTGAAGCCCATTCACGGACCCCAGGTTAAGAACCCCTAAACGGTACCCCTTTGTGGGTACTATAAAAATAGATAATTAAACTGTGGCTACATCACGGATCTTCCAAGTTTGGTTACTTGGAGACTGTACTCAATGTTTAATGGTTTGAATGAGTATGAACACCTACACCATATTCCTAGACATGTCAGGAGACAATGGACAAATAGTAAAAGCTACTACAGTACCATTACTCTTGAGATGACCTGCTTTTAGGCTCTCAGCAATCACAAACCCCCACTACATACCACCAATACCTTGCAGCACCATGTTAATTTCAGTATCCCCCTATTTCTCCAATACAGAGCCCAAATAACTACTTGCAATTCAACTTGCTTCTCTGGCAGAAAACTAAACCTTCCTCAAAACAAGCACACAGAGAACCTAACCACAGATGGTATTTGACATCCATGTGGGTAGTCTGAAAAGGCTTAAGAATTACAGTTACACAGCTGTACACATACCTCACAACTAGCTGACAACCAGCTAAATAAGCAGATCAGATCAAGAGACTTAAGTTGGCACAACAATGCAAGTTATTAACACATTTCTTCAGCTGTTCCAAAAGGCAAAGTTGTTTCTTGTTTTCCTTTAAGAAGAACAATACAGAAGCCTTGATCATCAAGGCCTTTTCCCCCAGTTTAGAAACAAAATCATCTTAGTGACTCGATGGCACAAGACTGGGCACTTCTTTCCAAGTTAGCTTGTCTTGACCAGGTCCACTGAAAGCTGACAGTTTCAATTCCACAGTGATTGGCCTTTTCAATAGATAAAGTCACCTCAATAAAGGACAGTCATCTGGAAGCCAGATGTCTTATGGCACATCGAATGGCAAGTCCACTACAGAATCTTTCGGTACTTTGAAGTTTGGGCTGTGCTTGGAAACTGCTATGTTTTAATTGACCGATGGATATATAACCATTAAGACATAGTAGAAAAGACTGACAGACCTAGTTCTGACTGACAGACCCAGACT